>NW_005871259.1:571698-740552 GCF_000147115.1 Myotis lucifugus | reverse complement strand
TGAACAAATTGTTTTGACAGGGAGAAAGTTTTTTGCACACTGAAGATCACACAATCAGCCTCTCCTCAACCGAGAGGCTCCGGACTCTACAACCACCGTCTTCGGGGGTCAGGTACTTCCGCCACCATAGAGACGGATCCGGAAGCCGGACGGAATGCCAGCCTGCGGCCCTCCGACGCCACCACCGAGGCGCACGCACCCGGAACCGAGCTAGAGCGGCCGGCCCGGTGACGCTCAGGCCGGCGCCATCTTGAGTGTGGGCACCGTGCCCACCTGCCACTCCCTCACCGCGCCCAGCAGCCTGTTGGGCTGTGAACAGGGCTCCTCCATTAGCTCTGGCGTTAAATACGCAAGTTCGTCTTGATAGTGACGTTCAGGCTTTTGACCCTGAGTTTTCATTTGATTTCCGCCCGAATCAAAAATGGCCCCCAGTCGCTTCTAACAAATAGCAAAGGGGTGGAGCGGAAAGAAGGGGGGCTGGCGATTGGAGTGACGTCACGAGCGCCGCAGCTCTGATTGGCCGAGCCGCGTGGCCCGAAGTGGTGCATTCTGCACGGGGAAGTCTGAAGTTACACGTAATTCAGTAAGGAGTCAAATGGGCACTGTAGGACCTGTAATGAATATTAATGGTTTCTACTTAATAGGCTGTTGTGAGAATAAAGTGAATGTACGTAATAGTTTTAAAACTACATGACTCGGTGTAAATACGATCTATTTTCCCTGTTGTCATCTGCAGGGTCGTGGTCATCATCACTCCTACTCAAGGCGTCTACAACTTCACAGATGACAGCTGACCCAAAGCATCCCATCATCTAAAACGTTTAGGTTCTTTCTAGTCGATAACAGTAGCTGAAACTTTTAGATAAAGGAGCCCACAGTTTCTTCAAGTTAAGTGAAAGCAACTAGCAGACTAAATGTTGCCCCTTATTCAGAAATGTATTAAATACTTAGAAGGAGGAAGACACAAATAGCATTTAATCTGTCCTAATAGTTTGATGAAGGCCGAGTTGTGTACTAGGTCAGTGCTGCCCTATAGAAATAGAATTTGAGTCACATAGGTAATTTTAAATTTTCTAGTAGCCACATTAAAAACAGAATGAAGGTAATTTTAATATTGTTTTAACTAAGTAGATCCAAGAAGACTGTCATTTCCACATGCACTCGATATGAAAAATTGAGATTCTTTACATTTTGTACTATCTTCAAAACTGAAGTTTATTTTTTAGAATTTGGACTAGCCATATTTTCATGCTCAGTGGTCACACATGGTTGGTGATTACCATGTTGGAGAGCACAGTTCTAGAGGCCCGACCATCACTTTGCACTAGAAAGTTGAGCAGCGGAGGTACCACTGCTGGGGGGCAGGATTTTTATCATCGTGGTCGTCAGCATCAGCATCTGGCAACCAGAAATCTTCGAGACCAGTGACAGAGCTAGGACGAGGCCTCAGATGGCATCTCCATAGGTGGAGGTCTCCTTGAATGTTTAGACACTGTTTATTCAGGAGTACAGAACCTTTTCTAAAATATGTTGAACAAATCACCTATCTTGAATTCTTTTTAGACCTCATTTCTAATGTACATTGTGATTATAAGATGTTAATTTTGCCAATAAAAACCCATTTCTGATACTACGATAATTAGTTAAAACATCTGGTGTCTTCAGAGATCAAGGTGGTTAAAGTATCTGTAGCTCCATCTCTGGAACGTGGCCTTTCTGGTATGATGCTACTAGCTACCCCTGGAGTGTGCGTTCTGATTACTAGAATTCTAGCTGCCTCTATGGTATACCTGGAACCAATTAAACTACAGAGAACTTCACACTGCCTATGTTGAGAAAATTTAAAGTCAACCACAGACATTGTGACACCCATGTTGCTGTAAGAAAGATTGCCCTGTGTTTTAGACACTATAAATGTTCTAGAACTTGTAACCTCATGTTACAGACTATGTTTATTCCACAGGTATTTAACACACCCCCTTTCTGTGCCATGCATTGTGCTGACCACTAAGAAAAGAAGGAACAATCATTACAGAAAAGTGGGTTGTTTGAGGGGCCCAAATAAAGCTCCCCCCCTTTTTGTTTAAGGGGTTGAAGATGGGCTAGTACTGTAGTCCTAGGAATGTTATTTTAGTTTTTCAAAATGCCTGCCCCACACTAATGTTTAACTACTGCTACTGTCTGTGGATCTGGACCTGAGCTAAATGACTCTACATTTTCCCTGACATTCGCTCCCTGTTCATTGTGAAGGACTCACTGTGCGCCAGCTTCCACTCTACAGACAAGGGAGGCACCAGCACAAAACAACTTCCCTGCTCTCAACAGACCTCACATCTTGGGGGTTAGGGGGACAGAGAGACAATAAGCATACAAATGAACAAAGATAAGTTCAGCCAATGTAAATTCTATGAAAAAAATAAAACAAGTTAATGTAATAAGAATAACTAACACGTGTTTAGTACTTACTGTGTTAGATACTTCATATGATGTTATTCCTAAATCACTTTGAAATTATATGTGGGAAGTTAAGCTTTAGCATGTTTGCTTTGTCTTTCCATTAATGTCACTTATTATGTGTATTTAATCTTTGTACATATGACAAATAACAAGGCAAAATGCTTAATGTTGAGATTACTGGGTTGGAAGCAGGGAGACAGATTATGTCACTGACCAAATAGATAAGCTTGGGCAAATCATTTCATCTCTCCTGGCCACAGTTTTTTCAACTGAAAGAATCGGACAGGGTTGCTTTTAGGGCCTTTTCCAGTTTTAATATTCTATGATTGAAATAGAAACTAAGACAAATGTATGTTTTCAGAAAGATCAATTAGGTTGTAAGTTCAAAGACACAAATCATATTTCAGAGTTACATATTCCCTCAGAAGTATCATATTCTTAGACATAAGCAGTAGTTTAAAAATCTGTTGATTATATTGAACATTTTTATGTGATTGGTTTCTCAAATAGGTAGATAGACTGAGTTATTTCAAAGGCTCTTTCCAGCTCTACTGTTCCTTAAATATAAATCAAGCCAATAAATAGTGCAGTAGATCAATGAGATCTAAAACTCAAGGACAGAAGTTGTCTTTGATCTATGCATTCCCTTCAAAGCCTTACATAATTCCTTCCACAGCAAGTGCTCAAGGAAATAGCTACAGATTATTGCTATTTTACTTGCTTAAGTAAATTTTAAGCATTATAACATTGAGCTATTTTCAAAACTCATGATTAATTATAAAGTCTTTCCATTTCTTACTACCTAAATCTATCTTATAACAACAAGTGAACAAATGGGAAACAAGTATCTTAGTGAGCAAAATATTGTTCTTAATTTTCCTCAAGAGAGGAAAATTAGCTTTTCCATACTTTAAATTTCACAAATCATAAAATTTAAAAGCCCAATACTAATCTAGTTTCATGCATACTAATAGATGTCCCAGACTTTCTATATTAAAATCAGAAAGACATGAATGCAAATGGTTGAAGAGACTATACTCATATACAACAACATACGGCATATGTTCCATTGTTAATTGAAAACTCATAGTTAATAACTCTGGGAAGCAACCTTTCAGGCACATGGCATGGAATAAAAAGGTGACGTCTTTTTATAAATTTTCAGGGAAGCATATGCCACATGAAATACTCAAGAGTTTACAAGGGGGAAAAAGAGGCAGGGAAAAATAAAATTCATATGCACCCTATATAAGCATGTAACTCCTAATGAAACACATTAAATAGAAACACATGACTTTCTCTAATTCATTTGTACTTTATGTTTCTTTTTAATAGAAATTAAATTAGTCACTTAATGTACATAATGTAGTGTTTGTTTTCCAGTCTAGTTGCTTTTCAGCATCTACTTCTGAGTCTCAAGGGAAATGTTATCCAGCATCAAAATATGGCTCGATGATGAACAGTGTCAAGCATTCACTCACTTAACAGGGGACATAGGGTTGCAGTTAACCTGCAGCTAACAACATGAAACAATAAAAAACAAGCACAGACCTGCAATAGCATCAACATGCATTATTAGCTCAATATTCCAAGTCAACCCAACCCACACAGGTTTCTTCTAAGCTAAGAGCACATATGGAAAGGGACGACTTTATCGAGATCCGTAGCCATAGTAGTAAGGTTCATCAGGGCGGAATCCATACGCTGTGGCTGGGCGTCCAAGAATGCCAATGGGCTGGCCAAAGCCATCCATTCCAAGGCTAGAAAGAGAAAAAGAAATATGTTATATTTTTCATCACACACCCACAATGCAGGTCAAGTAAGAGGCCTGGAACTTTACACCTTCAAGATTCTCTTCCTAGTAGTGGAAGCGATTGATGTGGATATTACCAATCCTTTAAAAAAACCAATATAGCCATAAAATGTATATGATAAATATTCACTTCTAATGATGTGCGTTAAAAATGTTGGGAACCACTGTTATCAGGGTAAAACCATTAAAGATAAAGAGGAGGACAGATCAGAAAAGTGTCAATAAATTACATGCATATATGGCTTTTATGCCAGAATATGAAAAGATTTTACATGCTAGCAATGATCAGAAATACAATGCGAGGGAATGCTAAAACTGTAGAAAAATGCGTTTTGCTGTTTATATTGAGATCTCCTTCATATGAAGATGTAGGACTGACCCACTGTTATAAGGACAGCAGTTTGATTTTCACTTAGGGCCAAATTGCACACTAAGCATGTGAGTAGAGGAAGAAGACAGGACATTTTATAGAATTTCAAAGTGAGCCAGATTTGATCTGCAATCCTTCTTCGGACTCCTCAGTGCAAACATTTACTGAGTAGTGCATGTTTGAGTAACAGAAAGTTAATTATACATTTTGATTCAATTTATTCCATGGAAATAGAAGTCCAAAGATAAGCTTCAGTTATAAAAATAACTTGATAATGGATGACTTTGAATACTACCTTAAACAAATCATTCATCCATTAGTAAACTATTTAGAAGAGAATCTGTTCTCCAGAGCACCTTTTAAGGTTCAGAGAATTACCCAACACTTAGCAAAATCACGAGCTTTGCCAGGCAGATATGGCAGCTGCAACATGCTCATGCACAGCTCATGCAGTGAATGCCAGTGAGCTCGTTTCCAATAAGAGGAAAGGGTTTATAATGCAGAAATGTAAGCTCTGAAAAAATAAATATATTTGAATGATTTAAGATCATGTTATTAGATGGAAAATACTTTTCTCTTATAAGCTAAATCTCAATATGATTAAACAATATATCCAAATAGCTACTAACTTACTCTCACAGCTCAAAATGAGATGAAAACACTTTATAATTTAAAATATCAAGGTTTTAAATAGTGTGTGTGTGTGTGTGTGTGTGTGTGTGTGTGTACTGGGATAGAGTCATAATACATATAGGGCATATTAGTCATGTGCATCTACCTCCCAGGGGAATGGAATTTCTGAAACGTAAGTCTAGGTTAGCATTTATAATGAGTGATGCTGGATAAGTCAAACTTTTGGGCTCCATCTATAATTTCTGAAAGTTGATTGAAATTTTTAAGTTTGAATTTTATCTTACAATGGCAAAATATTAGCATGCCCCCTCTACCTTGGTCCTATGGGAAGGTTAAATTTTATGATGAAGAGAAATACTAGTCTAAAGGCAGCTTTTAAAGATGTCTCAGAAACTAGTGGAGTCCATGAGCTCAGCTGTATCTGTTATCATTTTGGAATCAGAGGAAAATTGCTGTAGAAATTTTCCCCCTGAAGCACTAAGGCTAACAAATATGTATCTGAACAACTCTCCACCATATAAAGAGTGATGGGATAGCTGTGGCTTTCAACTCCTTCCTGTTTCATCTTTGTACTTATGCCACTCCCTACATATTTTAGCATCTCTTCTGAGGCCAAGCAGCAGCAGACTTAGGTTAAACTCAACTTAATGTTGTCTTTATTTCTCAATCTATGGGCTGTGGTGAGATCTCTTTCAAGAACTTGGAAATGAGAAGCACACAGCAGATCAGTGAAGAATTGTACAAAAGCACCTTGAACACTGAACCTCTCACAGAACCGTGACAATATGACTGATTCTATCTAAAGGGAGGGGGGGGAGGAGCTTCAGAGGGCAGTTTGCCCACAAGCTCCTGAGGCAATGCTGGTAGAACCAACCCAAGAAATTTCTTGGGGGGACCTCTAACAACACCTGACTGCTCTGACAGGCTTGTCCTCAGTGAGGAAGGAGCCTCAATAAAGGCTCTGAGAAGCTGAGGTCATTATACATTCAAACTGCAAAACCTTCCATTTTTTTCTTTCTACGACCAATAGGCAAACTTCTGATCACTGTTTCCTCATGGGGCTTACTAACGGGTAAAGAATAAACAGACACCTGATTTGCCTGATGTTTTTTCTTTCCATAGTAAGGAGACAGGTGGGTATTATGTTTTTTTGAAATGTCAGTCACATTGCTGGTAAGAATTTGCACCCAGTCAGTGAAAGTAAGACGTAACCTAGAACTGATGAGTTTGTTTCTGAGCCTGCAGGTTTCCTGTTTACACGGAGACATCTCTGTGTAGTACAATGTCAAGGACAAAATGTCTTGACTTTCCATAGGAGGAGGAAAATTTGAAGCCACCTCTATTCTTTTGGGACATGTGGACATTTATTTACTCTTTCTCCCATGGGAGTCAACAGTATGAAAGGCACTTGCACGCTCTCACAAGGGACCCTGAGAACCAAGGAAGACGAAGCTGTGAGATGTGCACCTGCCCTTGCCGGTGTGACTGTTCTGCTTCAGGTAAGTGTGTGTAGTTGGCTGTTTATACGGGACCTTAATCCCGCACTGCATGTGTGTGTGTGCATGTGCATGTCCTCGTCCTGGTACTGCTGACCTACACACAGAAGTGGTGTGTCCCTTTAGATCAGAATAAGTACAACTAGACCACTCTTCCTTTTCAGGACTAGTAATGTAGTGTCATTTGACCTGCATCCTCAGGTCTAGATATCATATTCTGGAACTTTAAATTAGAAAAATACCAAAATGCAAGATCTCTTCTTGAAAATATATAATTTTGGTTCAATGAAAATGGTTACTATTTGTTGTGAAAAGACAACTAGGAAAGGTGAGGGCTCCAACCCCACCTGCTATTAAGTTTTATGATTCAAGAACCAAGATTTTGGGGTACCCAGACAGGAAAATGACAAATTCTTCATAAACAAGACATTTATATTTAAAATCCAAAAACAAATATAAAAACTACACCTAGGTTTTACTTTATAAAAACACTTAGAGCTCTTATAGCATTCAGCAAGCAGGAGACTCAATTTCCTGTAATATTAGCAAGGCTTCAAATAAATTTTTAACAGCATTCATTAGAATTCTAAACTCGAGATGATGGGGGGAGGGGGACCCAGACATGACAGGTGACGCATCACATGCAGCACAGTACACGGGGACAGCAGCCGGGGAGCAGCCCCAGGCCCTCGGACGCTCTCACTGAACTTTGGGCCAGAGTTGACATTCCCAAAGAAAGGGAGGAAAGCCACCTACCTCTGGCTGTTTGGGAGGTTTAATTAGTGCATGTTTGTAAAGCACTTTGAAATCCTTGGATGAAAAGTGCTGCATAAGTGAAAAGTATTATCGTTATTTTATTAAAATTAGATAAAAGCAATACAAGACTTTTTTTCTTCTTTGAAATTCCCAAGTAAGCAAAATGAATGCAGAGTAAATAGTGAATGTATTAGTGGATGCTACAAAAGACAATTTCCAGCCATGTTCTCTTTCACAGAATCTTTGTTCGACACATTTCCAGAAATCAGCTATAGTCTACACTTTCATCCACAACAGCATCCTTAACAGGGTCTATCCCATTCTCGTGGGAACACCCCTGAAATGCAGATCTCACTCCACTGTGGAGGCAGTTCATGCCACGTCAGACAGTTAGGAAGTTCCTTGTTACACCGCTCTGAGATCTGCTTCTATTAGTCCTAGATTTACCCATTGGAGCCACATGAGAAGTCTTATTCTTCTTTAATATCTATTTTACAACTCCTGATTAATCTTTCCTCATGATATGGTCTCTAAAATCTTTACCATTACATTTGCTCTCTAATATGTGAGAGTAGTCATGGTTTTTAAGAAGGGGAACAATTTACTTCTGTTCTTTAGAGGGATAATTGTGGTAACAAAAGGCGTTGAGAGGCAAGAGCATGGGGAACATTTAAGAGCATATTATGGCTGTCCACACGTGAAGTCATTAATGAGAGCCGGGAGAGACATTGGCAGAAAAACAATGATAAAATATGCTATATTTCAAACCAAAAAAATAGTATTTTTTTCTTTTAAAATGTGTATGGTTTACTATTACTATTTGGGAACTGAGAATCAAGGGAAAGAATATAAAAATTGGCTGAAAATTTTAGAAGTTATAGTTAATTGGGAACAAAACAAATTTTGCCCCTTTAATATGGGAATATGCTTCATGCAATAACTAGAGGCTGTGGTATTCCACGTAGATGAAATCAGTAGTTTGCCTCTGTATTCAATAGAAAGGGCTGGATTGTTCTGGCAGAAGCGAACATTTTTTCTTGACATTCTTATATACTAGAGGCCCGCTGCACAAATTCATGCACAGAGAAGGGGAAGGGGTGTCCCTCAGCCCGGCCTCCACCCTCTCAAAATCTGGGACCCCTCAGGGGATGTCCAACTGCTGGTTTAGGCCCACTTCCTGCGGGATCGGGCTTAAACTGGCAGTCAGACATCCCTCTCGCAATCTAGAACCACTGGCTCCTAACCACTCGGCCTGCCTGCCTGATCGCCCCTAACCACTTGTCTGCCTGCTTTATTGCCCCTAACCGCTCCCCTGCCTGCCTGATCACCCCTAACCACTTGCCTGCCTGCCTGATCGCCCCTAACTGCTCGCCTGCCTGCCTGCCTGATGCTCCTAACCGCCTCTGCCTTGGCCCCCGCCACAGCTTTGTCCGGAAGGTGGTTCGGCTGTCTGGTCTAATTAGCATATTATCCTTTTATTATTATAGTCACAAGAGAAGTGTTGATCAAATGAGACAATGCCTATAAAATTTTACCTAATGTTTGTATAGTGATATAGTATTACTAAATCAAGATCTAAACGTTCGTAATTTTCAGACCAACCACTAGATGGAGGGCTTGTCTTATCACTGAGTATTGCCCTTTTGCAAAGTTAGAAAGCAAGCTTTATAAAATTTAAAATTTTCAGCTATTTACCTTCGACAAAATGTGGTTTACATTGCTCTCTGATATAATTGATGTCTTCATTTTGTAAGTGTGAAATAATTTACCTAGAGCTAAATAGGAATATCAGGCATATGCAAAGTGCTGTAACTAGGGCCTATGAAAAGGCTAGGAAGACGCTGTCTTGGACACTGAAAAATGTAATGTACATGCATGCTAAGGTACTACTGTTGTAGAATGGCTTCTGTTATGTTCATTGAACTGTCGACAGCGTCTCATTCCTACAAATTTATATGTAATATATATTTTGGGTTGCTCGAAGGTGTTACTTATTACTTTGGACTTGAACCTTTGTATTATTGAGAAAATGAGCAGGTAAGCAGTCTTTTAATGAGCTTCACTAATATATATCAAGTTTAGCTGTAATTATCCATTTAGTTTTCTTTTAATTTTTTATATGTGTGATTATCAATTTTCCTTTTATTTTAAAACTAAATGCCTAAGAATACTAAAGAATCATATTTTTAGTGAAATCAAGCTAAGTAATATTTCCCCCCAAAATCAGGGACAAATGATATGAGTAGTGGGAAGTTGAGTTTAAAGTACTCATGTGGAATTTACTTAAAAAAAAAAGACATATGTCAGTTCTGATGGGAAAAGTACCATTGACAGATCCTTTTAATTTAGTTACTAAGCTGCTTCTGAGAAAAACTAATCTGTACTAATGAGGGAAGCATGTGTAAAATAGTCATGAACTTATTCCAAATGAAAGAAAATCTATTTTATTGATGCTCCTGTAATATCATTCAATTTACACTTATTTCATTATACATCTTAATTTGTTATTTAACCATCTTCAGGGTCTATTTTAATGTGGAGATGTTACAGTTGGTATCTTTTCATATTATACAAATACTGCATTACGTTTTCTATCCTTTTACTTTTCCTACATTTTATAGCCTCACTATTAATGCTATGCTTGGGCATCCTGACTCTTACTGTTGCATCTGACAATTCTTCTTCATGACGGTCGTTGCCTTATGAGCACTGTAATTTTTTGTGTTCAAGTTCAGGTTTATTTATTTATTTTTTGCCTATCTGTTGGCCCTTGAGCTTGGAAATATTTCTACAGAGAGGTTCTGTATTTGCTCATAATTTCAAGGCCCTGCTGATTTCACTGTCCTGAAGCAATTTTAATAATTTCTGGATTTGGGGTTCCCTCAGTTATACTATACAGTCTAAATTCTCAACCCACTCATGTATATGGAGCGAGCTGGTGAATTAAAACCAGGAGATCTCCTTTCAACCGAAGTTCCCAACTTTATATAGGGAATTCAGTGCCACCCTCCTATATACCATAAAACCTATATCCAATTCAGTATTCTTGTGCGTGATTCTTTCTTGTGTGCATGTGTGTCACTGGGGGTGTTTCCTATCTTTGTGAATTTTTGTGAACTTGGCCATGAATTATAAATTGTTGGTCTATTTCGCCCACCTTTTCTATGCATTTATATGGGAGGATGCCCTTCCAAGACAGCTCAGTCTACCATCTTGCTGGAAGTACCTTTCCATTTTACACTTTTTATCTGCTCTGCATATTCAAGGAAATAATTTATAAGCTTTATATTCCTGAACTCAAAATTGGCTTTCTTGAAGAGAACAAGGATTTAGAAGAAACAACTGAGCCATTAGAAGATGTTTTCTTTTTCCTTATTTGCAGCAATTAACAGAAAAAATACCCTAATAGATGCCTGGTGGAAGCTGTCAGATGTGGTTATCAAGCTGATGTGAATATTTACTCCAATTTATAATGGTCTCCAACTTTTTACAGCAATCTTTTAATGAAGGTATCTTTAACTTCCACCTTTTCAATGAAGCACAAGGCTGCTGACGCTGGCAGTTATGTAATATCAAGCAATGCCTCATTTCACACCGCCAAACGTGCGGGGAGCTCACTGAGCTGCTTAAGTAACCCCTAGGTCAATAAACTGAGTCATTAGCACCTCCTTTGAATAACTGTTTGTCTGTTACTGCTTCAACATTTATATAATCTGTCATAATACCTTGGTTTTTTAAGGTACAAAAATGACTGCTGTAGGCTTAACATACAGACTATAATGTAAGTAGCAATGTTTTCACAGTGATGGTTTAACTGTCCTGTCTGGTACTGAGTGAGTTAAAGCCCGAACACCACAGCTAATTACTCTGTAATGCTAACCTTAGTTGCTGGTTCATTTTGAGACTCTTTAAAATATGAACTGTGTATTTTACCCCTATGCACTCTCTTAATGATTTGTTTTTTTAGACTGAAATCACTTCCAGCCATCAGTTATACCCTTGGTCTCTACATATGCACTTCTCCAAGCACAAATATTTCTTTTTCCTATTGGCCTGCCAGCCCTGTCAGAGCGAATTTCACTTTAAACTCAGTGCTATGATACTTAAAACCTCTTGGATTACTCAGGCTGCCAGTGTGATCTATGACCTTCCGAGAATGACAGCTGCACTTTCCAATTTGCTTCTACTGCTTGGGGAACTAGAAAGCACATGCCAAAGAGGAAAATGTTTCTGATGTTGAACAGAAAGGAGAGTTCTTGTTGGAGGTGGGAGCCGGAGACTATTAGGTACTGAAAAATACGAATAAGAAATGAAAAGAAACTAAACACGCTGTAAAGTCTAAGACCTTGAGCATAATTCAAAAGTTAATGCTGGTACTAAAAACTTTTGAGTCCAGTTAAAATATGAATAATGACCTCCAGTTACTGTAATTTAAGCACCAACCAGAATCTTAAAGTGATAATGCACTATCAAAATGAACAAGTTCAAGAGATGGAAGAGAATCTAAAATTATCATGAGTACTGTAACAAAATGGACTGTATCTTTCTTCATAAAACACAGCAACCTGACATATGGACATAGTCAATGAGGTAATATGGCTACCTAACGTGCACACTACCCCTACTGACATACCAGTCTCTCATAAATGGAAAATTATGGTTAAGCTTCTGTTAAAACCTTGTCTCCAAAGTGCTTAAATAAATAACATAGTTTAGAAATATTTTGATATAGTTTTGAAACTTTTCACTTTCTTTTATTATCTTACATAAGAGGGGGATAAATGTTTGTTGTAAAAAAACTCAAAAGTCTTATCAAATATAAGAAGCTTAATGTAAAGTTTCCAATTTATGTCATGTCTACTTTTTCATTTACTTGTCTCAATATTTAGATTAAATAATCTACAAATTACCTTTGGCTGATAAAAACAAAATGGTGGTTGAAAAGTTAAGACTTGTTTGTAGCTAAATCAAACTAAGTAACATATTTCCAAAATTGCGGGTACAAGAATGGATAATAGAAATAGTATTAAACAAATTAAAAGTGTATGATTTAAAACAGCAAAGCATGAAAGTTTGAAATTTTGATTCTCAGTAAGTTTATGCTATCAAATATACTAGTACAACAAAAAAGCATTTCCTTGGGTTATGATAACATTTTAAACCTCTGTATTGGACAGTGTGATGCAAATGCTTTCAGTCACTAACTCAGTAATTTCAGTAATCAGCACCGCCAGATAAATATTTCATAGCTACATGGTGCCCTCTAGGGCAGTGATGGCGAACCTATGACACGCGTGTCAGAGGTGACACACGAACTCATTTTTTTGGTTGATTTTTCTTTGTTAAATGGCATTTAAATATATAAAATAAATATCAAAAATATAAGTCTTTGTTTTACTATGGTTGCAAATATCAAAAAATTTCTATATGTGACACGGCACCAGAGTTAAGTTAGGGTTTTTCAAAATGCTGACACGCCGAGCTCAAAAGGTTTGCCATCACTGCTCTAGAGCATTCAGAACCTCAGTATACTGTGCAGTGAACCAACACTGCATGTGGCACTGGAAGAATAGGTACTAAAGTAAACCTCCACTCTTACATTTTACAAGTTCTCTTGGTCCTTGAGAATATGCTATATTAGGGATCTGTAAAAACAAACAAACAAATAAACGAACAAACAAACCATCCCAAGGTGAATTCATTTTCTACTTACATCTATCTAAGGCTAATGTTTATTAAATTCAACAACATTAATTTAAATATGAACTTAACTCCTGAATTTTTAAAAGTCAGTTGGGTGCAATGACTTCAGAAACAATATCTGAATAAGATTTCTGTCTCTATTGATAACTTCTTTCAGTCTATATCTGTTTCTTTGTCATGATTATTTTTGTAAAATAAGAATAACGGCTATCCCTTTTAACATGTCTGCCTTGAGATTATATTTCCAAGCCTCTTACAAGAACAGGATGGTGACTCTTATACAGTTGGTGTTGTTATTGTTCTGACATATGAAAATAATAGAACCTTCCCTAAAAATACCTAGGAAGTCCTGGCTCCTGCCATATAATCTAGAGAGTGAAAAGATCCTTATCATACCTGGCACACTTCTCATGCATGCTTTTTGTTTGGCCTCCCGGGGCTCTTACATAATTCATAGAGTTATGCCTATGCACAGGCGACTAATTGTTGTTGCACCAAAATAATGCCACAGCCAATCATACCTTCCTTTTACCATAGCGAGAGTGGATGGCTTGTATAAGTGGGATTCTGTGTTATGACTAATGCAAACGGTACAACACCTTTAGCGATGAAAAATACTCTTTACTTTTTTCTCATCTTTTATATTCAGTGATTTTACTTTGAAAGTAGCTGATCAAGGGCAAGGTTTTTGGTTATTTCACAGAAATCATCACTTCTCACCTTGCACACACTCCTGTTCCCAGGTTGACTGCTATAGTGTTGGCTTCTCTTTGAAAAGGATACAGAAGTACTTGGAGTGGGGTATTTTCATTTTGGGATGTTCATTGTCTTGGGGTTGTGACAACCCAACAAACTGGGACTTATAAGCAAAGCTGGGCAAGGGTGAGGAGAACTCTCCTTGGAGATGGGAATGCAGCGTACATTCTTGAGATTAAGGGCAGAACAGGGTTTTAGGTGGAATTTCAAACACACACAGGTGCCTTGACCCTTGAACGACACAGGTCTGAACTGCGCGGATTGGTCACACGCGTTTTTCAATGGACCAGCACGTTGGAACTGTTTTGTCCAAGGATAAATTCCCGGTGGGAACCTGCATATGTGCAGGGCTGACTGTAGTTATATGCAGATTTTTGACTGCCTTGGAGATTGGTGCCCCTAACCCCTGCATTGTTCAAGGGTCAATTGTATATCTATACTAGTTATTTCAAGCATGCAGAACGAGGAAAGATTACAAACTGATTTATTTTAAATGATTATGGTACCCACTTGCTGATGGCAAACAGTACTTCCCTCCCCAGGCTTTGAGAAAAATAGGCAAGTTGCAACAGTAATAAATTGTAATAGTTTCTTTTTCCTCTTTGTGTACACAGAGAATAAGTTAATTATAATAATTCAATATTTATAAAGTCCTTAAAACCCAAAAACCTTTAAAAATGTTTTAGAGACTTTTAAGAATTCCTGTTCATTTACCACCTCAAAGCTATCTCAGCATGAAGTTTTAATACCCATGTAAACACAGCTTTATGGGTTTCTTGTATCAATTTGAAAAGATGTAATTTTAAGTTACAGTTGCAATTTAAAAATTTACTTGCCTAACTATGCTCCTAGAAGCCTCCACCTCTCCTTTCTCATTTGAGGGGCTCTAAATTAGCCACTCGATACTGTCCACACCAATTTGGATTCATTTTTAAGATTGCTTTTGCCTTTTAATTTCTGACCGGCCAATATGAAGGTGCATTCATTTTGGCTGGAAAAACCTGAAAAGGAAAGAATATCTGAAAAAGTGGGATGTATCAACTTTAGGTAAAGATAAACAAAAAAAATAGGCTTAAAAATATGTGTGTTATGTGTGTGTATGTTACATTACATGAGATAGGATGCCGACTTATGTCCACAAAAGAGAAGATATTCAAGAAGTCATTAATTATGCTCCTGTTTATAAATCTATTAAAAAGACTTTAATCTTTAACTTAATCAAGGGCATAAAAAGCATTTGTTGATTGTGCCATTGTGCCTCACTAGTCTAAAATGAGGCCATAGAAATATGTAGCTTTTACATAAAAACTGGCATAGACATACATAGAATTTATAATGGCCAATAATTCACTTTAATAACAGAAGTATAAAGTTTAGAAAATTACTAATATTCTTCTAGAATATAAAAACAAATAGCATTTGAAATTAGATTCTATTATAGAGCCACACTTGTCTCTTTGAAATAGCTCTGAGTTCTGTTTAATTGATGAAAGCACTAAGTAGTTAAGAGATTACCAAGTGACTTGGGCTACTACTGAAAGACTGTATATTGTCCTAAAATTCCTACAGGTAAAATCTACAAAACTATAGTCCATAATTAATCCCCTTAACTCCAGACATCGTCTCCATTTTCAAATACTCATCAATGGAGGTTTATTGTGTTTAAAATGAGAAAACCAGATCCATTTGAACAAATCTTTGTAATCTAAAACTCTATTAAATGTTTTGAGGATTCATCACTAGCTATTCCCTGCCTCCCTCCCTTCCTCCCTTCCTTTATAAAATGGAAAGTTTCTATTCAATATATCTTTGTTTTTGAGATGGGAAGCACCAACAAAATCAACATTTACAATAAACTCAATGATATAACAGCTTTCCTCAAATCTCACGGTTATTCAAATTATGTTTTGAAGGACATAGATGTGTTTTTAAAGAAGCATTATCTCTAGTACAAAGCCACAATGAGTTGCCTTCTGGACTTATCCTTCCAGCTTACTGTTATAATGAAGAATTTACTGTTGTATAAAAATTCTAGTGACTTACCATCACAATGCAGTATTTTATTAAACAACCTATGTAATTCAGGAAGTGTATTTCCATGATAATGCGATTCTTTGTCAAAAATTGCACTGTGCCCTAGCTGGGTTGGCTCAGTGGATAGAGTGTCAGCCCGTGGACTGAAGGGTCCCAGGTTTGACTGAAGGGCACATGCCTGGGTTGCGGGCTTGATCCCCAGTAGGGGGCGTGCAGGAGGCAGCCGATCAATGATTCTCTCTCACCATTGATGTTTCAATCTCTCTCTCCCTCTCCCTTCCTCTCTGAAATAAAAAAAAAAATTAAAAAATTGCACTGATAGGCATAAAATGAAAAAAACACCAAAACAACCCCGGTGTTTATCATTTAACATAGCATGGCATTCTTTTCCAAAGATGATTGATTTTGTGTCCTCTTAAGATTAAGGACAATTCAGAACTGTTTAAGATGTTTATTTCATTGTAATACTCATATGCATGCACGCACATTTAATCAAGGTGTTGGAATAACACAAAAGTAGGCAGGAACATGTAGAAGACTGTTAAGGGCAGAAATAAAATATTTGGGACCAGCTGCAATTATAAGAAATATTAATCATGCTCTGTTAACCATGATGGTTCTGTTCTGATTACAGAAAGCACATTCTAACCTTGCTGGGAGATAAACGCCCTAGGACTTGAGAGCTAACATTGGAATGCAATCCATCCCTCTTCTGAGAACTGCCTATCATTATGGACAGGTTTACAACCGCCTGGCACCTAGTCCTGAAGGCACCTGATCTTTAAAACCCCCTATTACCTGTAATCTGGTCCCGGGGCGCCTGAAGGCGCCCGCTCTCTGTGACTCCCCAGAGTCCTCATGACTTGTAATCTGTAATGATTAAACCATGCCCACTTCCCCATACCTGTAATTCCTACTTGCCCATGTAATCTTTGTCCCTTCTACCCAACAAAAGCAGCTGGCTTATGTAGGGTGCGGAGCAGATTTCTGTGGATGACCTGCTGCTCCCCCACACTGCCGGCATCATTGGAATAAACGCTCATATATGAGTCAACTCTGTCTCTGCTTAACTGGCTGAAGTAGTGACAGGCAGCCCGGACCCCTTGGTTGTCCAGTTACAAGACCACTGATGTCCCAAAGCTGACAAAGTACTTAGTATTGATTCCTTAATTCCTTTTCTAAGCCAAATAATACTATGAATCTTAAATATTTTCAAAAAGAGAAAGTTGAAATAAGGAATAATAATTATGCTTTAAGTCATCTCAAATAATTACATTTTAATCCTGAACTATAAGTTTCTTAAGGGAAAAAGAATTGTTTCTGTATCCCTGGGGCCCATCCAAGTCCTTGTCAGTTAGAAAGGTTACTACATAAAGAAAACATTAAGTGTTAAAAGAAAACATTAAACGCACATCCTTACCTTGATTACATCTTTATTTTATATTCTATAAAGTTAATTTAATTTGTCATCACAGAAACTTTAGCAGTTAAAATATCTTTTGGAAATGACAATCTCCAACAGCACATATGCTATCCTTCTGATTTACTAGTTACTAACGGGTCATTAGTTAAGACCCAGTAATAGGAAAAAAATACGGTTAAGGAAACTCTTTATTCATTTTAAGTATAGCATATAATTTATTTCTACAGAACATAGGCTATTTGATAATGAAAAATGTAAAACTGGTAAATACTGGGACATTAAAAGTTTCTTTTCCCAATAATAATTTTTTTTTAATGATAAGGAATGCTGATATTCGGTAAGGTAAGTACTTCTCATGTGTGTTTGTGTGTGTATATGTGTGTATACATATATATATGAGAAGTGCTTCAATGAGATATGTTATAGCATAATACATGTGTACTAAGAATTTCTTAACTGAATTTTAACTATGAAGGCATGCTCTTCATCTACATAAAATACTGCAATTTAAAAGACATTTGATCTTATATAGGTTATTAAAAAATTTCCCACATAGCATAGGTTCCTACCAACAATGTTGTAATATAAGCATATAATACTATATATGTGCATGTGTGTGTGTATATATATATATCTTGAGTCTATAATAAATACAGGATGGGGCAAAAGTAGGTTTACAGTGTGAATACATGAAACTGTTTATTCTTGTATTATTATTTGTCAATTATTATATTATTTTCTATATGAACAACTGTAAAGCTACTTTTGCTCCACCATGTACTATACATTGTACATTTGAAAGGATGCTGAAATAGTAAAGATTATATATAAATTTAAGACATTGTTAAAAAAATTAACATTGAAAATAAAATACAGCCCAGGAAATAGAGGAAGACACATAAGTGTTTGAACACTGGCTGTGACCCTTATAACTCATTTATTAAACAAACATCTATTGAGAACCTACTGTGCCAGACACTGTAGGCACAACTTTGAATACGACAAAGTTCTTGGTCTTCTGGAGACTAACCTCTTGTGGAAGAAGGTAGATAAGTAAATGACGGGGGTGCTAACACAGACAGAAATTAGAGGAAGGGGAAGGAGCTTCTTTGATAGTTTTGTCAGGAAAAGGCTCTTGAGGGAGTGATACCTGAGCTGAGATACTTGAGTTGTTCATACAGAAAATAATACAAAAGGGAAGTTTCACAAAGCAGGACCCAGGCACTGCTGAGAATGAAGGACAAGGAAAGGCCCACTGGATGTGGCGATGTGAAGACCACTGGCAATCTTGACAAGACGGGAAAGTGAAGAGTGAAGAGGAGTCTTTTGAGAAGCGTGTATGATGGGAAGTGAGAAATGGGCAGTAGTTGGAATGTGATGTGGGGCCAATGTGAGTTTAACTTTGGAGATTCCAGATAACGTTCATAAGATGACAGAATGATCCAGTGAAGGGAAGAGAGATGACAGCAAAGAAATCCTTGAGAAACAACAGGGATGGGGCTTGAGCAAAATGGATTGGCTGGACTACGCAAAAAGGCCACTTTCTTCAGTGTAACAGAGGGAGAAAGATGGGTAGGAATAGAAGTAGACATTGGGTAGCAGGAAGATAACTGGGCAAGTTGCTTAACTTGATAAGCTTCAGTTTTCTTACTATGAATGGCTCCTTGCCTGAGCTGTTGTGAAGATTGTATTAGATAGGGATGTAATAAATAGCAATTAGCATACTGCCTGGCACTCAAGGTCCATATATATATATATATATATATATATATATATATATATATATATGTGTGTGTGTGTGTGTGTGTGTGTGTGTGTGTGTGTGTGTGTATGGCTAATATGCAAAGTGTCCCCTCGGGAGTCCGACTGCGAGACCAGGAGTTCGATTGCTCCGTATGACGTGCACTGACAGCCAGGGGGCAGCGAGGAACGAAGGAAGGCCCCAGTCGGCAGCTGGCAGCTGGGGAAGGAAGGCCCTGGCCCAGCAGCTGGAAGGCCCTGATTGGCCCTGATTGCCAGCCAGGCCTAGGGATCCTACCTGTGAATGAATTTTGAGCAGTGGGCCTCTAGTATTTCAATAATTGTCATCATTATTATTAATCAACAGATCTCAGATTGTAGGAGGAATTGAAATTATTTTAGAGAACATTTCAAGTAACTGAATTAGGATAAAGATTAAGTCTATACGACATTGAAGCCTGAATTGTTTCTAATTCTTTCCAGTAATTTCATTTAAAACTGGACTGGACAGTTCATGTTCCAGAAACAAACTTTTTTTGATCATTTTTGCTTATTTTTTTGAAGAATAATGAAAACTTAACAAAATTAATGTTTATTCTGTGCAGAAATTTTTTGTGGACTTTCAAATCCAGAACATTGGATGGATTATAGACTAATGGTCTGACAGATTTAATGTTACAGAAAAATGAAGAAGCAAACTACAGAACAGCGCCCCCACCCTACCCCAGATACAGAGTCTAAAATTATGTGTTAGCCTCCACCATTTTCTTCCACATGGAAACGATGATGTTTCAGTTTAAGTACACATAGACTGGCTGATTTTAAAGTTCAACATTTCTACATTATATTTAACACATTCCGAAAAGACCCAGGGTAGTACTGCACCTCTCTGTCTTTTAAAATTTTCAAGTCACTCTTTTCTCATTGGGGTAACTAAAAATAGGCACTTCTCCAAGTGAGTCCTCTGTTTTATCAGGAAATCTTGATAAATTTAGAAATATTATCCTAAATTTCAATGTAATTTTAGTTATTGTTCTTATGATAGTTATTTAAATCAATAAATGGGTTTTATATACTACTAGAGGCCTGGTGCATGAAATTTGTGCATGGGTAGGGTCCCTAGGCCTGGCCGGCGAACAGGGCTGATCAGGGCCTTCTGGCTGCTGGCCGGGCCTTCCTTCCCTGGCTGCCGGATGCTAGCTAGGGCCTTCCTTTGTTCCGCGCCAGCCCCTGGTGGTCAGCTCACATCATAGCGAGCAGTCGAACTCCCGGTCAGTTGAACTCCTGAAGGGACAATTTGCATATTAGCCTTTTATTATATAGGAGGATTAATTTATACCCAACATTTTGATTTTTATGAGAATATAAGTGATTTCTTCTGTGGAATCAGATGGCAATAAGATAATGTGTGACTTCAATGGTGAAAAACTAGAACTGATTTATTTCTTTTATATATTTTATTTTATAATACTTCATATTTATATGTTATTATGATCTATATAAGTGTATAATATTACTAGAATATATTTATCAATGGCTATCATCTAAAATGGCCTTCTAAGAGTGAATTTCTGGACGGAGATAAGTTCCAGTTACCAACCACAAAATAAGACAATAAAAAAAGAAAAAAGGTGTAAGTGAAAAATAAATTTAACAACATATATTAATTGAATCAAATAATTCCTCAATCATAAGGTCTAATTGTAGCAAAAAAAAGCAAATAAAAATATGAGATTTTATTGTAATTCAGCATGAAGATACATATGTTTAATGGTGTATAAAATAGCTTGCTTTAAAATCCTTCGATTTATTTTACAAATATTTATAATATTTCCAATATGTATACGGCCCCTTTTGATAGGATGCTTCAGTGCTTGCTTATAACAATGCTATTTTTACTTTAAGAATAGCTCTTATAATGTAGAGATCAAGTTTTTTTGAAATTCTTTAAATTCCATTAAATAATATGGACTCTTTAATCAGAAGTTAAAAATAATGTTCTGACTTATTAAATAAATACTAAGTGCAAATTTATGTTGAAACTGAACATACAACACAATCAAAGACTTGACAAACTAGTTAATTTTATTTGAAGAGAACGAATGGCCTGGTCTTTCAAAAGCACTAACGTAGACCCACTTTGAATCTTAATGCGAGTACACGTTGCGTGCGCACGACTCCCTCAATCCACCTCCTCAACACATGCACACCTTTCTCCTCTGTTTGTTAACTTTCTAAATCTTTCTCCCACGTTGGGCCTTTTAACCACTTACTTGATAAAGTAGGTCACTTAAAAAGCAAGCAAGCCCAATAAAATGAATTACAAAGACGACAAGATTAAACCGACTGCACCATTTTCATACATTGTAGCTGAAACTCTGCAAATATGCAGTTGGCTGTGGTTTGGCATTTAACAGCATGTGATCAGTAAGGAGGAGGAAATTTTATTCTCATTAACTGTTGCAGATTTACTGCAGTGAAAAAGAGCTATGTAACCCGAGATGTGACAGTACAGAAAGATCAAAGCCATGGACTGGAAACTAAATAAACCCTCTGGCTACTTCCTGCAAGGAAAATTCACTTTGGCAATGTAAAACAGAGCCCAGTTAAAAACTACTCTGTTTTATGAGCTGTCATAGCAGCTCAAGTGGTTTGGACCGGCTGAGTTTAGAACATTATATTTCCTTGTTTTTGTCTTAGATACTGCTGCAAGCAGTTTTATAGACCACCCCCCCCTTTTTTTTTTTTTTTTTTTAACACAATAACAAAACAAAAAAAAAGAAACTTTTTTCTTTTGGTTGAAACTGAGAAGGTAACTGCTAAACTTATTAAAGCAGGCAGGTCTTCATTTGCACATTCCTTTCTCATTTACTACAGTTTAATATTTTGCTCTTAGATTTATTTGGCAATACATTACCTTTAATAATTCATCAACAATCTGTATAATTCCTATTCAAAATAAGTGCAAATCAGTTTACAGAACCCACATGGCTCATATGTGAGAACTGAGCTATTTGGTAATGGCACATCTGGAAGGACTATGGAGAATATGGGAATTAATTAATATTACATTTAAAAACCTTTAGGCTCTAAGTTTCATCTGTTTTTTCAAAAAATATTTGAGAAAAAATATTTGGTTTAACATTTCTAACATAAAAATTTTAAAATTGTTCATAAATACTTAAATCACATTGTTAAATCAATCAAAACACAGACGGGCCAGAATAAATCTACCTTAAATTAGAAAATATCCCCTAGTTTAGGAGTAAGCTCAGTATCATTGAATCCAGACTTAAAGGAAATAAAAGATGACATGCTCTCTTTTCCTCTCTTATTTTCTTGGATGGGTGGTGGTGCTTATCAATCAAATTGCTTACAATTTGGATCTTATCATTAGCATGTGATTAAGCAAGCCTTTATAATGGCAATTTGCATACTATTCCCTTAAAAAAAAACCACCTCATATTTTTTTTGAAAATAAGAGCATTCCATAGGTCAAATATGTTATAAAAGCAGTCATCTTTGCTGAAGGACTTTCTATTTTCTTTCCATTTAAATTTACAACTAATTTTTATATATCTGTACAGCCAACAAAAATGCAATTAATACATATAAAAATGTATGAACTTTAACACTAGATAATTGCTCTTAATGGTGGTGATATAATTAACTTCTCAGTCAAGACTGGATTAATTCCCATGTCATTTCTTCTAGTACAAAGCTACACCATAATTAATGTGTTAACATTTTTATAGGATTTAGTCATATTCAGATTACTTTTCTGTTTATAGACTAAGTTATGCTGAATTTCTTCTCCCAAATGAAGTCCTAAGAAAGTGATAATAAATTCGATTTTAAATCTGGTTTTCTTTGGGAGCACCTTTGGACTTTATATACAGCCAACATGCATGCCTCCAAAAACTCTGCTCAGATCACCAGATTGAAAATTAACACAAACTTTATGAGGGCAGCTCTGTTGCCAGCTTCTATTCCTTCTAAATTTCAAAGGAAAATAAATCACTTAAAATTTTTTTCCAAGTCAGTAGTATAATTTCTCTAGGATAAAACATCTTCTGAAGTTTCCAGAATTCTAAGCCTTGATTTTTGGCTTCTATTTCTATATTTCAGTAAAGTTTATAATTTGCTAATGCTGATGTGTGATAATCTAATAAAATTTGGCCTTAAAGTTATAGGCCCAATTTGCTAATAAAACCTAATTCAATTCTCCTTGGGAAATGCAAATCATTAGTGTTCTAACAGTAGAACCAACGTTTCTTGCGATTTCAAGACTACAAAGAAGTTGTCTCAATAAAAAGTAAACAAATAAGATAAGACTAATATAAGGATTCATTTACAGGTGTAAAATAATAGTATCATATATATATACTGACATTAGTTAATTAGCTAAATAAACTATTTGCATGAGACATTAACCCTTCTAGACTGAGATTATCCCACTCATTTCATCCGAATTTGTTTATACAACTGTATTAATCTGTAGAGGACTTTATGACTTAACTACTTAGGACAAATTAATAGTAGCGAACTAATTAAGGTATTAATAATTTGTAGCAACTTTCTTATAATTTGAATCACCAATTTGCAGTAAATCGTGTCAAATGTATTAAAGCAAAATAGATAAACATGTTGTGTTGTACAATGAGACCTACATATCTTACTCTGAATTGTAATAACATTTACTTTGAAAGTTTCTAAGCACAGTTCACTGTGAGACAAAGATAATGGCTTGCCATTTGGAGGCAGTAATGGTGTAATACTAAGAGTACTGGCTCTTGCCAAACTTAAAGGCTTCACTATTTATTAGCTATCTGGTTTGGGGCTTGTCCCTTAAAAATCCCTTAGACTTAATTTCTACATTTGTTAAAACAGGGACAATAGTATTCTTTGCCTTATCTAACTCACACACTTGTTGAGGATCAAATGAGATATAAATGCTAGCTAAATGAAAGTTACTAGTATTAGTCTTTGTATACTTAGATTTAGACCAAAAAAAGCCTTAAACATTTTATTCTTTGAAACTTTTAGAAAGCTCCTAAGACAGTCCATCTTCTGAAATAATAAAAAAAGGAACTGGCAGAATTGCTATGGGAGTATTTGGAAAGAAAAATGCAATTTGATATAAGGATTATGTTAGAACAAGAGTCTTATAGTGTGAAAATCATTTATTTGCATTGGTTTGATTTTCTCATCATAACTGTGTTATAGGTCTATTGCCATTCTTGTTTTCCTGTTTTCACTATCTCCGAAGTTTGAGTAAAATGACCACTTCATTACCTTAGATATAATTTTCCCTGTCATTTAGTATTATTTTTTATGAATGGTTTTATTCATTTCAAGAAATTTTACCACTCATTTCTGATTGGTTAATACTGATGAAGGTGGAAAGAACTTAAAATTATTTCTATTCATTATACCTAGGTATAGCACTTATTACTGAATTTGAAATATATATTTTACTTACATTAAAAACAATGTTATTTGGATAACCAAATACAATTGTAATAAAAATTTCAGAGATTTGGATATTTTCAGATGAAATAATATACTCTGAAACAGAGCAACTTTTAAAAGTAAACAGAATACTGTCTTGTTACTTAATCCTACTGTTCCTATAAAGAGGTTGTACTCTATGTGTTTTAATCATGGTTTAACAAAATTTCATTAAAACAGAGAAGCAACACTTGCAAATCTCCCAAACTAAGTACAGCTGAGAACAAGTATTAGAGACCTATGCAAATCATGAACAAAGAGGAAATAAAATGTCTAAGTATCTTGCATAAGCATTCAGTAAGTTTTTGTTTTTTAATTTTGTATATTGATTGATAATAGTTTTGTCTTAAAATAAAAATATATTTACACATTAAGATTAAATCAAATAATCTGTTGTCCTAATGTTTTCATACATGTAAATGAATATAAATGGAATGACTACATGTTCCAAACATACTGTAGACTTTCACTACTGAAATTACAGATATGGCAGTGATGTACTCAATTTTATGTTATCAAAACATCACAGGTGAATAATGTTTTTTATCAAAAAAGAATTTTCCATAAGGAAGAAGCAAACTATAAAATGTCTGTGGTCAACTCTTAAAAAAGTTAAGAATTTTATGTTAAGTAAATATATATTACTAAATGTATCTATTTTTACCTGTTTTGACTTTCATATTGACTTAAACCAGAACACTGATACAATATAATCTAATATGTGGACAATATCATGTGGCATAAAAGTAGGTGCTGAAAATAATGATTATTCCACAATTAGGCAAGTGTACCTCACTACACTCAGTGGATCTATTTTCTTTGACATAAACAATCATTTATTCATTTATGCAGGATTTATCTTTGATTACTTCATAAGGATAAAGTGTTAGAAATGAAGTTACAGACTGAAAGAAAGTGAACAATTTAAGGCTCCTGTTCTCTGTTACCAAATATATCCCACAATGGTTTCATCCATTTAAATTCTTACAGGAGGTGATCAGAATACCTCTTTGCTCCAGTCAATACGTGGGTATTAGCATTAAAAATCCTTGTCAATTGCTAGGCAAAAATGGAAATTGGGTGCTTTATTTTGTAACCACTGTGTCTGGAAAAATTACTAAAGTCGAGTTTTTTTTTACAGATTTCATGAAGCATGTTCTCTACTGAGAAAAATAGAAGACATTAATAAATAACAAAAAGGCTATGTTCATTTTTGATAAAAATTTAATAACATTAAATAAAGCAGTGTTTTAGTTAATGTTTATTTTTAAAAGATTTCATAAGTATTTGCCAATACATTTAGTTCTTACAATACTGCTGAACAAAAATAGTTGGTCTCAATGTTTATCAAAGGAAGTATTTCCTGAAGGTTCTTTTCACTATTTTTGGATCCTTTCATATACTGTCTATACTACTGCCACAGTAATAATGGTTACTAAAACTTCAGCTATCAGAACAAATGGGAGAGTTTGGGTTATCAATTAAATATTGATAAAGGACTTCTCGGAGAATGGATTTTATAGGCATATTTACTTCCTTCTCAATATAAAAGAAGTTTTGCACTGGCCAAATTAAGAGTTATAACAGACAATAATTTCATTTCTTCTTTGAGTAACTGCTTTGAAAAATCTAATCCAAGAGTTCTAGAAATAATATGTAGTTCTGTAAACATTGCACAATGCACTTTAGACAGGGAATATGTAAATTTGAGGTGCTTTTCTCAAGTGAAAAAACTGAGTAAATAGCTGAGTAAAATCAAGGTGGCCTAATAACTAAAGAAATGTCTAATTTTTACATGTAGAGTCCTTGTTTTAGGTAAAAATATACATTTAAAAATTTGAATAAAAGATTATTTCTTATATATTAAGGAAGTATGTAATTTGTTAGGTATATTCAGTATGATTTTTAGAAGTACAACTAACATTTCAACTGTGAGTTAATGTTTGAAAAAAATAAACTGAGTGAACAGAATAAAAGGTGCATATTGGTAATATATAATTCATATAATGCACAGAAAGTTCATGCCAACATATTCTAAGAAAGAAGGAAAAAGAGGCGGGCTGTCTAACAGACACAGAAAATGAAAGTGTAAGAATCAGATGGCTCAGATAACGACACATCTAGTTCATCCCCGGCTCCAGTGAGATGGTCAGTAAATGACATCACTGTGGCAACCACAAAGAACTCCAGGCCCTCCCTCTGAAGAACATTGTTCAAAGCCCCAAGGAAACCTAAGCAGCCTCTGTAATTTTTTTCCAGTTTATGAAAATTGGATTCCTATAAAAGAAAAATGGACCATTTTTACTGCAACAAAAACTGATTTGTAAAAGCTGGAAGCAGTTTAAAAATACTCAACATGAGGTTCTTGTTAGTCTTGAAAAGTAAGAGTTATAATAAAAAACGGTCCAAAAATATGGTACGGATACATGGTAAAAAGGGGGAGAAAGCTAGTCTTACTCCTATTATTTTTAATTAGCTTCAATAGCAAGTTCCACTTTTAACACCAGTTCAGATTTGGGGAGGGGGAGATTTACATCTGACCCTCTGGGATTGGCAACTGTGTAGCTAATGCCTTGAAGCCCTAATGCATTTTGCATTACCTCTAAATGTCGGGGAATTCTGGCGCCCAGAGGTTCAGACTGATAGTGAGGCATGTCTAAAACCCAGGATTCGCTGTCCAACTGCCACATCTATTTTATCAGATATCCAATCTCCCTTGTAGAATAGGATAGATGAGTTTACAGTTTTCAATATTTCCATTTACACGGCCTTGTTATATTACAAAAATGCAGGCATTCAGATTAAGCAGGGCCCCTGACTTGGATGTTAAGAAAAAGACTAATTTGAACTGTTCTCTAAATCTGGCTTGGTTTCTGCATTTTAATAGATATGCCCTATAACTAAGTTTTGCCATTTTAGGAAGAAAGTGAAGGGTTTTTCTTTGAACAATTAAAAAAAACTCTTATAAAAATTAGAAATGTATTCTTTCCCTCAAAGGAACTTGGGATCATCAATTGACTGGAACCCAGTGAAACGGGTATGTTAAAACCCCAAAGACCAAAAAGCCATGAGTATTGGCTAAAGAGCATCCCACCTGGCACTGCCATACTGTTTCATGTTAAAAACAATGACAATGATTAAAAAAATTTACATTTTATACATTAATTTTTAAAATATATTTTTAGTGATTTCAGAGAGGAAGGGAGAGGGAGAGAGAGAAACATCAATGACGAGAATCATTGATTGGCTGCCTCCTGCATGCTTTCCACTGGGGATCAAGCCTACAACCCAGGCATGGGCCCTGACTGGAATCTAACCTGGGACGCCTCAGTTCCCAGGCCTATGCTCTATCCACTGATCCAAACTGGCTAGGCTATACATTAATTTATTATTATTTTTTCTGATCACTTGACAATGCTTACTTATCAAAGATATATGAAAAGGAACAGGGAAAGAATTTTTAAGTCATCTGAACAATTTCCCTGTTCAAAAACCAACTCAGAACATATAACATTTTCTTTTTTTAAAAGTATTTAAAAATCAGCTTTTTCAGTATTTAAAATTCAATCAAGAGTTTTTTTTTTCATAACTAACCCAAATTCTTCAAGTTGTCCATTAGGTCTGCTTAATCTTATTTCCACAGCGAAGATGAAGAATAAGAGTTTAACATCTTCTGTTTATAGTTCTAAAAAATACTATTTTGCTTAAAATAAAAATTTTCAAAATAGTATTTTCAGTCAATGTTATTTGATCTAATAGGCTTTAAATTTACCTACTGGATATCAGAAGCTGAAAGGTAGCCATTAGTTTAAAATTTCACATCTGGGACATTTTGTGGCAAATTTTCATGCCAAAATATGTGAATAATTATGTAGCAACTTAAAATGCTTAAATCTTTGCAGAATTAAAAAATAAGCCAGATAAGATCTATGGTTTGTTACTATCAAAGAAGAGCATAGAAATCCTATTAAAAGAGAATCCTAACCAATCAAAAATGATTGAACAAAAGCAAGAGTAAATGATTCCAGAGTAGGAAATGCAGAAAAAAACAACCGAGTTTGGGCTACACTGTAGACTTTCTCTGTATCTCTGCTGATCTAATTGAAAGTTCCTTCTTATTTGATCTATTACCTAACCAACCCCCCTCCCCCCAAAAAAAACTAAGGAAATTCATTGTAAATTATTTCTCCTGGAAATAAAAAAAGAAAACGATACAGTTACATGATTTAAGGTCTGAAAAATTACAAAAGACAGGAGATGAAAGACAACTTTCTCAGGGGAAGTTCTTTTTAAAGGGTAAATAATTCCCAAATCAAAATGATTATAATAAATATCACTCTTTTGATTTGAAAATAGTCTATAGTACGTTTTATTAACTAGTAATTTAAGCCTACATTATTCTGATGTGCCTTTTAGATATATAAAACACTACCCAAATTAGAGCCTTGATTTCTTCATCTGTAAAATGGCTATAACAATACTTGTCTTAAAATATTGCTGGGCAGATTAAAATAAATATAATGAATATTTGTAAAATAGATTATACACAATAGATGATCATATTTTTACCTTTGTAAAGAAACTGAAGGTACAAAGGTAAGAGAATTTTCCCAGTCATTTTTAGAGAGTTATTAACAGAATTAAGAAATAGAACCCTGAAATCTTTGGACACAGTGCATAATTTAGTCACTGAGTACAGCTGTCGCTCAAAACATATTTATTGTTTTATAAAATGACCATTTTGAAAACCAGATGAGAAATTTTGCTGAACTGAGCTCATAAGTTCATTGTTTTGTACATCCAATTTTAATGAAAATGTTCGGGTTCTTAAAAAAATGAAAGCAAGTCTTTCTGGAGTAAGTAATGCATAATTAGTATCTGTTTTCTTTACACTGGAGATTGGCAGTATCTGAAGGAGATACAAAAATAATGTTTTCTTCACAATGAAACATAAATGGCAGAATTAATCTTGTAAATGCCATCAGCAAAAATCTTTCATATAAATATTAGGATTATAAACCCAAATCATTTCTTTCTTTTCCAATTATATTTCAGAAAACATTTGTATAAGGAATTATCCCATGATGGAGTATAGTAGTTATGATTAAACAGAGCCTCTATTTAAATGATTATGGCTAATATAGACAGAAACATCAGAAGTAATCAAAAGCCATATGCTTTCTGGTATGTAACCATGTTTAACTTTTATTTCCTAAGGCAAGGAGTTTCTTACCGTGACATCCAGTATAACAATAAAATTATTTCGAAAGTGCTATTATTTATTTAAAATCCACTACAGAATACTGAACTACATATAAGGGATCATATTTCATGTAATACTACATTTTCCACCATGCTTTTAAACTTTGAGTCATGATCATCAATGAGTTGTGAAACAATATAGTGGGTTGCAATGTGCATTTCAAACATGAAGTAATAGAATAAAACAGAATTTATCATTGTGCATTACAGATAGTAAAAGTAATTACTGTTTTAAGAAGTTTTTGTTCTACATATATACAGGTATATACATATATATAAACAAATGTGTATGTGTGCATTGGGTTGCAATATGAAAGGTATTTCTTAATGGGGTTGTGGTAAAAAACCCCAAATGCTTAGAAGTCATTATAGTATGCTGTTTACTTCCAAATTAAGCATCATGTTTGAAAGAACATAAACTTTGGAGACATACAGATCTGAGTTCAAATTTTTTCAGTAATATCCTAGTAGTATGAGTTGGTTACTTAAATTCTTAGAGCCTTGATTTCTTTATCTGTAAAATGGCTATAACAATACTTGTCTTAAAATATTGCTGGGCAGATTAAAATAAACATAATGAATATTTGTAAAATAGATTATACACAATAGATGATCAATAATGGTTGTAAATAATTACTGTTGAGTCAAATGGCTTATTTCAAGTGATCAATAAGAGTTATAAAATATTAGTCATAATTGTATCCTTTCAATTAAATAATGCCTAAATATATCCTCCAAACAGAAAACAGTTCATGTTAATGAAAAGTACAAATGTATAAGAAAAAAAATAATTTAAAGGAAAAATAGTCTTAACAGCAAATAAGACTACACCTATTCATGAGACTAATTTGATGTGAAATTTCAATAGTCAGTCTAAAATCAAATATTACGTCACAAGGAATGATATGACGGAGAAAAGACTGTTTACACATTCTGTTAAAATTTTATAAATCAATTGTAGAACAATGCTGACATGTCAGATTTCCCCCCTTAAATGTTTCATTTGCATGCCATCCAAGGAGGAAAAGTTTTTAATCAAAGCATCAACTTTTCAAAAGTTATGATGTCTGAATAATTGGTAAAATTCATGCATTGAATCCTTATTTTATTTTATATTTTAATAGCTTTGGAAAACAATCTGGGTTCATTAATTTGACAAAAGTACTGTCTCTTTCAAAAGAAAGCCTGGATTTTGAAAATCAGTGATGAAGCATATATGTTTTCCAGATCTGTGATGTCCTTTCTTTTTTTACATAGAAAATATAACTTCAGAAATAATTTAAAATCAAGCAAGTATAATCATGAAAATACTGAGTATTTTTTCCTCTTTAATGAACAAAGATAGAAAAATGGGAAATGAAGAGAATTCTAGCTTTTAAAAACAGGGGAAACAAATTTTCTTGGAAAGATTGTTTACCTGCCAGGAAATGAATGCTGCCCAACCACATCTCCATTTTGAAGGTGATAATCATTGAAGAAATCTGGACTTATGGCTCCTTCAGAGGCAATTAGCCCATCTACAAAAAAGGAAGATGGTAACTAGTAAAACATATTTGTAGGGAATAAAAAGGAAACTATTCTATCAAGCAACACAATAGCAAATAACCTGTATATTTAATCTGGAAATAAAATGTTAGCATGACATGCTCTTCTCTTGGGAATATGAACAGAAGACCATACATACATACATGTTTTCTTTTAAAACAATCCAGCACAAAGCTTGAACATTTATTGAGCATCTACTATAGGCAGTACTATACTAGTGCAGAGGTGAGTAAGACAATCTCTGCCTTCAGGTGGCTCACAAAGACAGAAGAGGACATGGGTGAGGCGAGGTAAGGGGGGACAGACAGCAAGGAAATAGAATGACTGAAGATAAGGAGACATTAAATAGCACACTGTCAGTAAAGTGCAAAACTTTAGTTAGTATGTCCTGCATTTTATACCCACACAGCTTCATTTGTGTACTGGTAACATGATTAGGAAATTAGATACTTCAAGTAAGTGAATTTCTAAATAAGCAATGCTTGACAAACCTTAAAACAACACACAAACTTGGGTTAGAAATCTTTGTGAATATATTTTACACTCCCTGAGTTTTTATGAAGTGTACAGAATATATTTAAATGGTTCTTGATGACTCAATCTTCATTATAAGCATCAATTATCATGTAGCAAGCCCTAGGTGGTTAGATATATTTGACTACTTACACTAAATGGCTCTACACTACTATGCTTTTTGAGTTCTTTTCTGTTGGTTATAAAGTGCTTCTTTTCCTAAATCCAGGTCTGCATTATTACTTCTTACTAATTTTTGAGTCTATTTTCTTATTTGCTCTAAACTAAGAATCCAGATAACCTATGGCTTTTGTAATAACTATTTGAAAAGTTCTGAGAAGTTTCCTATTTTGAAAGTATTCTGGATTAAGTGACCTCTAGGTAGATATTGGCTAGGTCACACTCACAGGACTGTTTACAAATTTGGGACATGGTAAGTCAGTTACTCAGACACCAGATGACCATTTTACACTTTTATGCGTAACAATACTTTCCTGGGTCCTGTGGTCAATACAAAAATTACAATAGATAATTTCTGTTTTCAAGATTCTTATGTCAAGTGAAATAAAGGACAAACACTTAAGATGCAATTAAATAACACATTTCATTAATAAATAATATAAATGGGATTGGGTATATGTACCAAATGAGCACTGGAGACAAAAAGCTGCAGCAGGAATGTGTGTCTGCAGGGCTTAGAGAATCCTACTTGGGGAGGAAGGAAGGGAAGCAGAGGTGTGGGGAATGCCAAGATTCCATAAAGAGTTGAATAGCTAAAAAAATTAACTTTATATGGATCTAACACTTTGTGAAAGTATGGCTAAAAATAAGGTTAAGGCCACAAAAATCAACAAGCTCCTCTGCTAAATGAAAACCAAATAATTGAGGATCAGAGTTCAAGAAATCTGCCAATTTTAGAGGAACAAAGCTAAGTAAAATGCCAAAATAAAATGTATACCACAGTTTGAAAATGAATACAAAGATATTCAGCATGCCAGTAGAAGAAAAGATTCTACACTCAGAAATACTTCAGATATAAATACACTAAATAAAAAGATAACGGAATAATATTTTAAAAATTATTACATGAAACATGACCTAGTGACGTGAGCCAGATTAGGAAGAAACTAAATGTCAAATTCTCAATAGCGTCATTGTGATCAGAGCTCCCACTGTCTTCAAAGGGAAAAATGAGGAGCAAAAGGATAAATGGAACACAGAGTGGAACTATAAACTGGCAGCTCATCAGATATCAAACTAAATATTTTCAGTTTAAAGATTCAACCAGAAATTTTATAAACCCAGAACTCAACTAGTTTAACAAGAAAATAAGCCTGATATCATGTGAGTAAAAAAGAGCAAATTTATATTTCTGAACTTATTTTTTAATACTTCTAGGATACTGCAGCTCATTCTGTGAACCACAGCTGCTACAGTGCCCTTCATGGCTTGACAAAAGTTAGGCAACTCTGATATGTGAGCAATCTCTCTTCCCTAGAATTTATTTATAACTTAATAAAAGTTAAATTATACCTTAAATCTTCCATTCAAGCACCCCAACTTCTTCGAACTATCTGTTTCTCAGCATTCTGAACCCCAAAATAACTGTTTTCTAGAAATACTACAGAGGAATCATTTATTCTTGATTACAAACTCCAGATAAATCTAGTAGTATTTTACTCTAACCTTGTTTCTTATTCAAGGAACCGAAGAATTCCATGTCCCTTTTAAATAACCAGAGAACAAACAGAAGGCAGGTGACATACACCAGAGCATGTTGTAAGCTGCAGAGCATTATTTACATTTAGGTTATTAAATTATATGAGGCCTTTATGCCATGGTTACATCCAACACACCTTTCTGAGGTGTTCCGAGTAATGATGGTAAATATGCTTATAAGTAAAAGGGGTATGTACTGGAATAAGGGTGAAATCAAAGCAAATTGATTGTCAGCACAGGTAATTTATCAGCCTTCTGATTTCTGGAAGTCAGTTAAAAAACTGGCGTATGCACATTGTGAACAAAAGGAACAAATACAAAAACATTATCTTCTTATATATTGTTACCTAAATAAACTTCATTTTTTAAAGTCAAATGAAAACATAATATTGGGCTCTTTGGTGAACCAGCTAAAAGTGAAATTGTGATTGTGTGGGAGAAAATAGATATCAATAATGGAGAAAATGAGAAAAAGAAATGACTCAAATAGATAAATCATAACTTATTTGGCTGTCTCTGATAAGACAAACCATAGAAACACATATGGAAATGAAAACTGTAGTTTTACAATGATTCCGAGACAGAAGCAAACCATTTTAAGCTTCATATTCCAGAAATGTATTTACATGTCAAATGCTAGGAATAAGATTCACCAAAATTGATGAAGAAAAACAAAAAAGTAAAGTCATTTAGAAGTGGGCAGTGGTAGTAGTACAGCTTTACTCTAAGTGACAATATGCTTCCTCTGTTGGTAAATGTTCTAAAGCAAACAGCATAATTTTCATGACAGAAAAGGAGTTAGTCAGTGATTACAATCATAATAATTTTAGACTTCAAGAAAAAAATATTGTAACTAAAGGAAATGCTAGATTCCTATTTTATATAACAATATTAAAATCCTTTAAAAAAATAAAAGCAAGAGAGAAACATATACATTTTGACATATTTAACAGTTTGAATATACAGAAGGCAATACTAATGACTACCAAGTAGCAAATGATATTTCATTTAAAGTAAAAGAGAAAACCCAGAGAGTTATGGGCCACTAAGCTTAACCTCTGTGGCTAAAAAGCTACTGACCCTGCTTTTATTGGAAGAAGCCTAACGTTTCATGGAGACCAGGGACTTAAATAAGATGGCTTTCAAATCCGTAGAATTACAAATTTCTCTGAAGTTTCTGAAGATACAATGGCACACAATACGAGAAAAGAGGCTGGCATTATCTAGGTTTCCATGACACATATCAAGAGATATCACAGAGATTCATGTAGTAGATGAACTATTCATGGAAAATGAACTAGGTAAAATATTAATACACTAATAAAATAGATGGCTTGATATAAGAACTATATCTTTAAAATCACAGCAATGTAATCTCCACCCTATCATCAGGCCACAGGTATTAAAAAACCACCATGAGTATATCTAATGATAATATTCCACCCCTCAAATGTTTAAATTTACTTTTCCATCAGTGGTGGCTGTTTCTAAATTTTGCTATAAATTTATTTAATTTAATTTAGATTTTCCACAAAAGCCTAAGTTGTACATTTTAATTATAAACTATCTTACATAAAAATGTTTATGATTTTCATTTAAGAGGTTAATTTAAATAAATTAATTTTTGGAAATGTGCTTTAACTTTTTTTTTAAGGGTATAGATAAGACTTTTATTTAATTACAGCGAAGTCCTCTCAGCAAACTGAATATTTTTTCTTCTTTTTTTTTCCTTTCAAGGTCATTTATTTAATAATTTATCTTATTCCCATTGATATAAAATGCTACTTCTATTATGTACTAAATGTCCACATATACTTTTTTTTCTTCTTTTTAAATTTTTTCTTTATTGATTAAGGTATTACATATGTGTCCTAACCCCCCCATTGCCCCCCCCACCCCACTCTCATTCATGCCCTCACCCCCCTGGTGTCTGTGTCCATTGGTTATGCTTATATGCATGCATACAAGTCTTTTGGTTGATCGCTGTGCTTTAACTTTTTAGAAATCTGTTCTAAAATTCTAATTGTATTAAAACAACAAAGTTGAATACTGTGGTGGTTAAAAGTTTTATTTGGTTTGAAAACTATGATTCACACTGAAAAGTAGCTATCAATCTTCAAAGCAAGAAATCTGACTCCAAGAAATTCTGATTTCTATTAACAAAAAAATTCATATCATATATATTTTACATCATTTTACTTCATGAATATCTGAATATGTAAGGAACAGCTGCTTGCCATTACTGAACTAAGAAATTTCGGTTGGTTGAAATTAATGATCTACACCATCTGGTTTGAAACACAAAGCAGTATTTCATAACTACTGTAAAGTTCAGTTAGGAAGAAATCTATTTGATTTTCAAAGTAAAGTATCAATTTTCTAGGATTCAAATAACTATATGAAATATAAAAATAATGCAGTGTTTATGGGCAATTTGCACAATACCCAATTATGAATACACATGAATTAATACATAGTAGGAAAAAGGTGAGCCATTAATTTAGATATAATTACTTTCATGCTTTTTATTTCTAACCTGCTACAGATCTTAACCCTCTGAGTGCCAACCAATATCCTAGCAACTATGCTAAAATTGCCAAGGCATTTTTGCTGATTTTACAGCAGTTTAGGAAAAAAATTATGAATCACAAGTAAATGAAGTTACATATTCAAAAACTTAAGGAAACCTTTACTACATTGACATATTTAGCAATATCATCATCACTAATAAAAGCAGACTTAGAACTGGACGCCATTTCGAAGCTTTGATAGCGCTCCCAGCACTTTTGGCGAAAGACAGGAGGAGCGCGATTGCGCTCCCCGGCACTCTAGGGGTTAATTAGAAATCCTTTCCTTCCACTCGTCAACTAAATTACTTCAATGAAGTAATATTAATACTGGCAACTGTGAAACACATTAAAAGCCAAATATGGGAAAACGTACCAATCTTTGTGCCAAACTCATCCCTGGAAAAAGGCAGTATGGCAGAATCAACAAGGTTATAACATATGTAAGATTTACCTTGAAAACACTAGCCAAGTTTAGAAGGAAAAATTTATCGCTATAAAGTATCTACATCATCCCAACCAAATAAGAGTCATCAAATAGTTTACTACTTTGAAAATAAAGCAAAACTATGGCAAAAGTAGAGTGTTAAAATGAAATACAGGGAAAACAAAACATAAATTAATAAGTTATACATTTAAATAAAGAAAGAAAAATACATATTACACTTTCAAACAGAAGTCAGAAGTCTTGAAGATGTCATTTTAAGTTATATATTCTAGAATGTAATCAATTAAGAGCAATTAATTTTCCTGGCCATGGCCTTTTTTATTGAGATCACATAATAAAAAAGTTATTATTTTGGAAAAATAACAGTGAGTTATTAGGTTTGCCTGGTGAGTATTGATGTTATGTCTGAAATGATTAGCAGACGACATTTATCCTCTAAAAGAAGTGCTTACGAAGCTTGGGAATGAGCAAGGCTGGGAGATCAAACTAGAATGCAGACAATTGGTTACCCTCTTACCTGAGCTGTAGAAAAGGTCAGGTCTTTCAAGAATATCTCCTTCATGGATGTAAGGCTCAATTCGATCATCACCATACAAATATTGCTCACTCTCATCCATCTGACGACTCTCTACCATTTCCAGCCACTGAGAGTTATGCCAGCGGAACTTTTCACTCTGAATTTTCTTAGCCCATTCTTCATCATATTCCTATCGAAAACAAATAGTCAATTATTACTATGTAAGCCTAGGAAGGAACTCCTTTGACACTCAGATAACAGTACTTTCATCTTGTGAGAATTGGGGGTGGGGGGTGGGGGTCAGAGGAAACATTTAAAATGCCTGTTCAGAATTATTTTATATAATAATCAATAAAAATAAAATAAGTAAATACATATATTAAAGACATTTCTTTTTGGATTACCAGTTGCTAATGGCAATGTCAAAAATTGGAAAAATCTTAAATTTCACAAATTATCTCTAGACCTTAGGTAGGGAAGCAGACTTCAGCTTCCAAAGCGTTTTGTGGCTATTATTTGTGGCACTAATGACAGGTAGTGAAGCATTAAAATTACATCTTTTGCTCTGTGTTTTGTTTAGATAACAGTTTTCAGTAGGAAGAAAAAGCACTAGTAAAGTATTTCTCCTACTACTGAAATGGTTACTATGAAAAACAAAATAATAATGTTATCTTATTTAGTCATAATTATGTCTTTATATGTCTATCTCCTTCTTCAGCCATGAATTCCTAAGGAGTGAGACTGCCTTATTCACCGTTGTACCTGTAATACCTGTTCACAGAGAACAGCTTTGGTGCATATTTTGAAGGACAAAAGGCAAGTTATTATAAACTTCAGCTGAAGTTATCTAGCTTTCAGCTCTTTCCACAGATTATGGCTACTTCTGACTAATGTATTCACTTAACAATTAATGGACAGTACCACTGATGGCATAGATGAAAAAAAAAAGGATTCAGGTATTTCTTATCCTAATACTAGAGTTCTTAGTTTTAAATCCCTCTGTTACCTCTTTGACACTTTTGTTTATAGTCATCTAAAAAGGAGTTGGAAAAGTGCCAGCTAATAGTACCGTCCTCCAATAGTCAATACAATTAAGATAACAGAGGTAGACCAAAGATACATTTTAGTCAAATTATTGAGCAATTTTCATCCAAAGTTGAGGCTCAAGTCAAAAATTGTCATCATAAAATGAATTTCTGGGATGTAAGAATAATCTGAAATTTTATAATAAAGGTAATTATTATTTTCTTATTAATAATTTACCTGTTAATTTTTTAAAAGTTTCACAGTATCACTAAATCTTTTAGTGGTATCAGCTTTCAGACTGTTACCTTTGAAACTATATAAATGTTCTTTTACAACTGAGGTTGGTGGAGGTAGGAGATATTCTGGGCTATGGTACTGCTAATGGCAACTTGGCCACTGAATTATTAAACTTTTCTTCTTTCTAATGGTTTTCTATCTAATGGTTTTCTATTAATATCCTTAATAGTTGTCAATTTATTTCCAAATATAATTATTTAAAATTAAATTATATAGAAGTAGAGCTATGATAAACATTAATTATTACATTTTACTTTAAAAATAAACATTTATTTATTTTTCTTTATTAAGGTATTACATATGTGTCCTTATCGCCCCGTTGCTTCCCCCCCAATTCAACTGTTACAATTTCAATACTTAAATCACTGAAGGAGATTTTTTTATTCGAAGTTATATTTTCAATGCTAACCTATATTTAAAATTGACAATTTAGATATAAACAATACATCCTAAATCCTCACAGTGATTAGATACAATCATTTAAACAATCATCCAATTGTTGATCACACATAAGTTGCTCTGATAAAATGAGAAAATGCAGATAAGCATTTAGAAAACCTGTAAACCTATATTGAAAACACTTAATGTTCATCATTACTGTTAATTAATTGAAGTAACGGCTCTTTAACTTAGGTACTATTCTTATTGCCATTTTACAAATGAGAAAATGAAGCCCAGAACACTGAAGTAACTTTGGGCAGCATAAATGTTGAAAAGGCAGTTAAATAGAGAATAAATGAACACTTGGCAGGGTCACTGTAGAATGGATTCTTCAGTGAATGCATATAATAAATGACTTCCAAGGTCAACTTTCAGCTCTAAGATTTTTATGAAGGGGTCGAACTGTTGACCAAGGAAGTAGCTTCTGGTCTGGTAAGTATATTACACACTGTATTCTCAATCATGTTTTCTTGACCTGGCCACACATAGGAGGGTGTTAGGGAAAAGGGGAGTTGAAAAAAATAATAGCACAGAAATGTTGTTACAAGTAGTTTCATTGGCTACAGATTTTAGTAGATCACTTTGGTTTTCCAAAATTAAATAAAATACTAAGTGGTGCTAATTATGCAATATGAACACCGTGATTAGCTTTAAAATAATTTAGCCCAAATGCTAAATATAACTTTGAATCTCTTTAAAGTATATGACTTCAAAAGCACAGTATATAATTTTTGGTTCCACATGTGGCAAAGTTAGCTGCAAAGAAATATTACAGTCATATTAAAAGTGGCCAAATAATTTAAGAATGATCACGTATACACTTATAGAAGAAAAGGATGAACTTACTATCCATTAAGGTAAAGAATTTAATGCATAAACAAAAAGCAAGATGATATTTTGGGCAAGAAATTCTAACTGGCCTTTTTTCTAAAAGATAAGTTAGTCACAGGTCACCAAAACTCCCAGGATATATGCCTTATAATACCAAAAATCCTATGAAATCTACATTAAATACTGGAACTAATTTAAGTGGTATTGTTTCTTTATGGATACTAGCTTGTTTCATTTGGCAAGATGTATAAAACTAACTTTTCATTTTGGTAGAAGAACTTAAAATCTGATTATCTGAATGAAGAAGTATTCAAGGAAGATGATTAAAAAACCCCACATAATTTGACTGTTTTATTATAATTTAAGTTCAAGCATTTGGATTCCTAGTGTAAGAACAATAGTTAAAACCCAGTCAAGTGCCCTGGCCCTTGTGGCTCAGTGTTAGAGCATCAGCCTGCGCACCAAAGGGTTGAGGGTTCGATTCCCCTCAAGGGTATGTAGGTTCATTCCCCGACCCCAAGGTGCCTTCAGGAGGCAACCAATCGATGTCTCTCTCTCACATTGATTTTTCTCTCCTTTCTCTCTCTCTCGCTTAAAAAAAAAATCAATGGAAAAAATATCCTCGGGTTAGTATTAACAACAAAAAAATCCCAGTCAAGAGCCCAAAGCCTATAAAATACAGGGTTTGCTATTCTATTAAGAGTAAAACTTGCCTCTTTACTAATAACTGTGAAATGTCAGAGGTAGGTATAATTCAAAAAGTAAATCCTTAAACCACATATCCATAAAGTGTACTTAGTCTAGTAAGTAATGCTCTGCACACACATACACACAAATTCATGCTTATTCTAGGAGTTATCATCTTATACCCTTCTCGTAAAATTGTACTATTGTAATTTAATAATAAAATATATTTAATAAATGTGTAACAAAGATGTTCTTTTCTTCACAAACAGCCCTTCTAATTAAGCCTTCTTATTGACTTTCAAGCTTACAGCAATGTTCTTAATGAATCTACACATGCATACCTGAGTTTTTAAATAAAGACTGCCCGCACTCCATGCAAACACACAAACCAAAAATATCCGTGAGCATCAGTGGTTAACATTTGACACGCAAGCATGACTGGTTAGTGTCTTGGGCACAGACCTAGTACCAAATGTAATAAGACTACCCTTAGGCTAGTCTGAATTCCTTTAAAGTTTCATCTTCTTTATAAGTTTATGACTGAACTAGAGGCTCGGTGCACGACTTTGTGCATGGGTGGGGTCCCTTGGCCTGGCTGGCGATTGGGGCCCATTGAGCTGTCTCGCCCAGTCCCGATTGGGGCTGGCCGGATGGGGGGATGGACCGTGGGAGGTTGGCTGGCTGAGGGGAGGGAATGCGGGAAGTTGACTGGCTGCAGGAGGTTGACTATAGGAGTGCACAGACTACCAGGGGGTAGCTCCTGCATTGAGCCTCTGCCCCCTGGTGGTCAGTGCGCATCATAGCTATAGTCCAGTCGTCCAGTCATAAAGGCCGCTTAGGCTTTTTATATATGTAGGTAAACCCTTAGAACCAGGGCATCTCTTAACATTGTAGAGCCAAAAAGTTTGAGTAGCACTGATATAGATTGTAGTGTCACTTTCCTTATTAAAAATAACTTTATTTTGGTTTTAAGTGTTTTTGTACTGTAAAGCCATGGATCTAACTCTCTGTGACTAACAAGGTTAACAGGTGCGTTGCTGTTTACAGGATACCACAATGAAAACATATGGTTGTCTCTTCAGCTTTTCAAACACAAAACAAAACAATCCCCTTCCCCCAGCTTTTCCTGCAGTAAACATGAGACAGAATATGTTATTCTACACCAAGCTGTGTGATCATTTAGGATATAGGAAATTATATTTTGGGAAAGATCCAACAATGACTACAGATTCCTGCTATAATGAATCCACTACAATGACAAGTGGAGTTTTCATGAGAGTGGCCTTGAGATTTGATAGGTATGTGTGGCTTGTTGTTACAGACCATAGCAAAGATAAAAACAAAACCCTTGACCAAGCAGTATCAAGTCATTAAAGTCTCAAGCAGTTATACCAGGACTTTAAAAAAATATTTGGCATTTTATGATTATGAAACTGTTTCAGTATTGAAAGTAGAAAATTATAGAAATACCCATAGTCCCTTTACCTAGATAGAACCACAATAAAAAAGAACCAGTTTCCATTGATTTAAATTCCAGTATTAACAGCTAACTTTGGAAAATATTTTAAAATATATATAATTAAGTTCAGGGGCTAAGTATAAAAATTATCAAGATATTGTACTTGTGCTACTTTGTGATATACAGCCCCAGGTATTCAGGAGTTTACCAAATGTAGTATCAAGGGATGAAGCACGTTTGTTATGAGGAACACAAAATTCTTTTAAAGAATTAATTTCTCTTTTCCTTAGTGGTAAACACTGGTTAGAGTCAAATGAGATAGTATTGTTTTGCTATATGATGCTGGCCTTGGATCTTTATGCTTCTCTGACACCGATTTTTATGTTCCAGATTTCTTGAAAATAAAATATTTTAGCTAATGGTTGTTGACTGTTTATTCAGCAAGTGTAGTTAATAGGCTAGTACTGTGGTTCCAAGAGTTTTAGACTTCAAGAAGGTTCAAAAGTAAATGTTGGGAATTGCCATTAAATGTAAATCAACTGCCATCTACTATTGTTATTTTAGAAAAGAAAGATCATTTTAACACTAAAAATATAAGATAATCTGAAAATAGACATATACTTTCCAAAGACAAACATGTTAACAACTTTACATTTGCAACTCTTCCCAGCCATGGTCTCTCTGCATGCATCTCTCTCCCAGTCGTGGTCTCTCTCTCTCCCTCTCTCTCTCTCTTCATTTTGTATTTCTCCTCCACTTTGGTGAAACACATAGAGCTTTACCCTACTCCCATGGCCAGCGTTCTGGAATCCCAGGCCTCAGCCAACTTCTGTTATCTTCCATGAGCACAGTTTAGCATCCATGGCAAAATCATAGTTTCTCTGTGTCTCAGAGTCTGAATTTACGTATATTAATAATATGGCATGGTATAATGCAAAGAACATTGGGCTAGGAGACCTGGGTTCTGATTCTGGCTCTGATACTAAGAGAAGTATGTAACCTTTCAAGATATTAAGGTATTTTAATATCTTTTGGCTCAGATTCTTCATTTCTAAAATGAAACAAATCTAAGATTTAAGTTGTAACATTTTATAAATAAAAATCTATGATTAATACCATTACTTATAAAGTTGTTGAAATAATTATTCCCCCAAAACTAAAGAATACTGGCAGTATAAGTTTATTTTAAAAAGTTAAATGTCAACTCTAAATGAATATTGTGTCAAAAATTTAATAAATTCAACATATATCAATTAAATCTATTCCCTTTAACCTCTCTGCTCCAAATGTCTACTTTGCTCTTCTATTATCACCCCTCGTTATCAGAAAGTAACTATGGAAATTGAGGGATGTCATAGCTAAGCCACAGCTAAGACATAAAAACACATCAAGCCATTGTGGAAATACTCTAGGAATATATAGAGTGTCCCCCAAAAAATGTATACACACACTTTGAAAAATTATAAAGGCAGTGTTTATTAAAATACATTTCATTATCAAAATTGAGCTATCAGCTGTTACAGTGTGTTTACATTTTTGGAGGACACCCTGTAGTTGTTTTCTCCTTATTTTTCAAATGCTTCTTTTCACAAGGAGTGCACCCTGACAGCCGCACTTTTGAGACTTGAGTTTGTCTAATATTAAAAGGTACACAACACTATGTCTTTTATTTTCTTCTCAGCTCCTGACATGATCTTAAGGGCTCAGTTTCCATAAATTCTAAAGTGTCATGAAGAACTTATGGTTTGACTTTCTATGGAATGTGCCATCCTTTTTGAAGTCCTATATTGTTGTTTACTACTTAACCCCTGAAACAGTATGAAGCCTTAGCCAGCCTATTATCAGAGCCTGTTCACTATCAGGAAAACTCTGTCACTGGCTTCCGTCTCACCTTGTATCTGATTAACACAATACAGGATAACATAGAGCTACATAGATCTGCTCTGTGTCCTAAAATTCTTGATGGAAAACAGACTTTCCTTTCTCCTTTAATGTGGCAGCCCCCTAAGTGAGAATGTAATATGGTTTATTTAATACAATTCTTCATACTAAATTAAAGCAGATCTAGAGTAATTCAGTTGCTCATTAAGGTGAAGTTAGTAGCTGCTAAAAAGATGCCTTTTATATCTTAGAAATGACTTCTCATAATGATATGTATGTGATATGTATATGTAGATACACATAATTAAATACATACATAATAGAGATGCTGATTTTTATGCACATATTGCCTATTCTGCAATAATACTATTCCCACTGCTGCCTTTTAGTCTTGACTATGGATGGCATTTTCTAAGCAGACCTCACAGTAGAATTATCTCTTCAATCTGTTTAAAGCACCGAGGGGGCTCATATGTGCAATATCACTTAAAATATTATGTCCAGTCAGACCACAAAAGAAAAGATATAACTGTACAGAATGCAGTTAAGCAAGAAATCATGATCCTTATCTTTCATACTATGCTTGGGTTCTTTTAAATCTAACTGTTGCCAACTAAAAAAATCAATAAATGCATAGGACTGGCAGGGATATACACACATTCACACACACACACACATATAAAACATACAGTAGGTCCTCACTTAATGTCGTCGATATGTTTTATGACTTTAATTGAAACATCATACTAAACCAACTGTACTGTAGTTTAATGGATATAAACAAGAGTTAAGTTCCCAGGGCATCTCCTCAATGTTATAAAGAAAGGACTTTGAAGGAAATGACATTATTTGAGGATCTGGTGTGTGTGTGTGTGTGTGTAGATTCTAAAAAGCTGGAAAAAATATCCTAATGTCTGCCTTTCACGTTTATGCAATGTAAAAATGAACTCCAAAAGAGGGCTAGCCAAACTTATCTCATTAAACCCAATTTGACTGTATGAAACTGAGACATAAAAGTCAAACTTATGAGAAATTAATATTTGCCAAGATTGTGAAACAAAGAAGAACCAACTCCACTTACTCTAGAAAGAACATCTTAGAAGTTTCTGTCAACAACTTAGAAATCTGCTCTGTGCCTATAACTAACCTGCAAGTCAATTAACAGTGACTACTCTCTACTCATTTTACTCAATTACTACCCACTCACTGCTTTTGAAAGCCTGTCCTGAAATAACCTAACTTCTAATGCTAACCCTCTTCCTATCCCTATGAAGCTTCCTCTATAATTTCCCTTTTAAAGATGTAGGAGGCATTTTTAAAATACTCTCTCTTGCTGTAAAGATTATTAATAAACACAGCTTTTCTGTCTGACACAAGCTTTCCTGGTCATTTTTATGGAGACCATAACAATTGAGGTCTTTGAGGTTACATGTAAGCCTACATTGACTTATCTCATTTCAATACACCAGTCTTATTTAATATGATTTTGTCTATCCTGGAATGAAGACAGCACCTTGTTTTCCAAGTTTAAAATACTGGAGCTAGCCCTAACCGGTTTGGCTCAGTGGATAGAGCGTCGGCCTGTGGACTCAAGGGTCCCGGGTTCGATTTCGGTCAAGGGCATGTACCTTGGTTGCAGGCACAGCCCCAGTAGGGAGTGAGCAGGAGGCAGCTGATCGATGTTTCTAACTCTCTATCCCTCTCCCTTCCTCTCTGTAAAAAATCAATAAAATATATTTAAAAAAATAAAATACTGGAGCTAGCTATTAATTCCAGATAATTGAAATACACACAATCTGCCCATGATCACAGAGTTCCTAAAAGAAAAAGGGCCGCCACTGAAAATGTCAGCAATGCAAGCCTGTGTTAGTACCAAATCACTTGGGCCTGTGGCTGACTATGGACAACAAACATTAATCTTTACTAGAGAACTCGGTACATTCCTTTTCCTGTTAACATCCTGTAGCCACAATGTGCCATTGGTATGGAACATGTATGGGCAGGGCCATGTAGTTGTACTGCTCCCGGAAGGCCAGCTCACATCTAGAACTCTCGTGTTCTATAGTCTCCCAATGGTAAACTTTTACATTTTAGGGACTTTATGTTGTGGAGTTTTGTAGTCCCCGTGTCTACCTTAGTGTCTGGAACACAGTATGTGCTTTATAAACATGTATTACATGTATGAAAACCCAGTAATATCAGGGGAGGAATTCACTTGGCAACTGGGGAAGAATTTATGTGGTTCTCAAATACTTCAAAGTTGAGGAAGCACTGAAGTGTAAAAATCTATCTGGGTTTTTAGGAGCTCTCTATGTATAGAGGGTTTTGTTCTTCCCTTCAAGATTCCCAAAGCTTGGAAGAGTCTCTGCCTCATGAAACTACATGTAAGGCCCTAGTCAGACAGGCGACAACTTGCTGATGAGGCCACAGAGACCACACCACCAAATATGTAATACTCCATGGTACAAAGACTTCTATCACTACACATCTGTTTTAGTTCACCAATTCAGGCCTTGGGCCCAAATATATTAAACAAATCATCACTAACATAACATTTCCATAATTATGGGGACAAGTACTTAATTGCAGTAGGCATATTTCCTTAATAGTTGTAAGGCATCTAATTTTTCTTAGTATTATTCTACACTGTCTTAAGTGAAAAAGAAGTTTGTTTTCTTAAAGATAAGTTGCTTTAAGCTATAAAATTCTCATTTTGGGGTATTTTTTATTAGTTTAGGACACAGTCATGCTGAGATACTAGGAAATCAAAATCTAGAGGTAAAAAGAGTCGTAAGAGATCATCCACTTCCATCCTAGGCTGTGGTTATTTGGTTCTTACTGATGTAACTGGACAGAGACTTCACATTCTCCCTGACAGCCCATTTCTAGTGTTTCATCATCGTTGCTGCGCCTAATCAAAGTTTCCCCTGTTTCAAATTAAGTCAATTTCCTCTTGTTTTGCTCTTGAAAAAGATTCAGGACAAGCAAATAGACCCTGAGTCATGATCAGTAATAGAGTCTGGGCTCAAAGAACCTAAGACTGGCAGCTATGTCCCAAGTGGCTTGAGAAGCTGTCTTTTTACTGATGCGTTAAAATGCCCACTCCTCAAATTTCTCCCAAATACAGAGGTCCAGTGAGCTAGGAGTGTAACTGTGGTCTGAGGTTAGCTGATAAATTAAGTTCAAACCCAAATAAGTTACCACAGTTCAGAACACGAGTAACTGAACAGATGAGGCACTTCTGTACTGGAAAAGGCTGCTCCCTCTTTAAGACACTCTCCTAACCGGGTCTTTTAGCTAATTGCCCTATTCAATTAATTGTTCTGATATGAACTTTTAAAATGCAAATTCAGCCATCTGCAGGATAACCTTAAACTATAAATAGTAATATGTCCGACTAAAATATATACTCCAAATAACTTCCCACACTTAAAATCCAAACAGTGAACAGATTATCTTCCCATACCATTTTAAAAATTAAAATGAACAGAAAATAGCCTAATTATCTGTACTAAAAAAAGTGAAATGTTGATCCAGAGATTTAATCTACATATAAACTTAACTAGGTCTGAGTTTTGGTCTAGTCTGAAAACAGCATATTGAGTGACTATCATATGGTAGATGCTTCATATACATCTTCTCCATTCCTTACAGTAATTCTCTAATCCTCAGGAGTCACTGTAAACGGAATCTTCACAAAGTTAAATAAATTGCCTGAGATTATTCAGCAGGTGGGAGCACTTGAGTCCGTTGTATTCTAGATGCAATGTCAACAAGACGAAGCTGCCACTTCATAGAGGCCAAAAGTTAAAATCAGAACCCCAACCCAACTGAGAAGAGGAGAAAAATGTTTTGGAAAGAAGCTGCTCCCACTGGTGCTGTTCCCAACTATCAAGCTAAAACTGAACCAGGGCCTTGAATCTTTTTAGGTGTATAACAGACAAAGATAAAGAAACATCCTTCCAGCAGAACATGGCAGTTTCCAGAGCTGGTGCCCTTCTACGAGCTGCACCGGATAACCTCTCTTCTAAAAGATTCAGCTATGAATATGACTCAGTTGACTGGCACAGCAGCACTTCAAATCACATGAATATGAACCTTCGGATTACTTGTTCACAATTTTTAAAAACTGATTCAAGTGATCAGACAGCATCACAGGGAGCCTTATATAGTAGCTGATCTATCACCATTTCAATTTGCCCATACTCCCTCGGAGGAAGGACTGGTCACTATGATGCGCACTGACCACCATGGGGCAGATGCTCAACGCAGGAGCTGCCCCCTGGTGGTTATTGTGCTCCCACAGGGGGAGCACCGCTCAGCCAGTAGCCCGGGTCATGGCTGGCCAGTGCAGCTACGGTGGTGGGAGCTTCTCCAGCCTCTGCGGCAGCACTAAGGATGTCCCACCGCTGTCAGTGGGACATCCTCCGGGGGCTCCAGAACTGCAAGAGGCGCAGGCCGGGCTGAGGGACCCATTTGAATTTCATGCACCAGGCCTCTAGTATATAATAATGACATCAGTGATCTAGTAGAAAAAAGTACGAGTCATGAAATTGTTCTCTGGGAGTAATAAACAGTCTCTGTTCATAAATCCTGTGACCAGTGGCCCACATGTATGAAACATCCTGATAAAACACGGCTTTAACATTAAAGTTTCCCTATTGTAATTTAGAGAGCAAAGCTAAAATTTCAATGTACTCATTTAGTTTTAAACCAATAATGATATAATCAGTCAAATCCAAAGAGCAGATGATATAAAATAAGATGAATTTCTGAAATAAAATATGGGAAACTGACAAAAAGTATCTGCTGGTGGTTGTCCAATATCATAATGAGATCACTAGCAGAAATGTCAACTCAGAAAATTTGCAATAAAATTGTTAAAGAACTTTGAATAATATTCTGATCCTTTTAAAATACTTAAGTTTAACTCTGAAAACTACTGAATAGTCTATATTAAAATATCTTTAATATTTTAAAGATATTTAAAATATTTTATTTTGGGTGAGCCAAAATAAAAGTATAAATACAGTTCAAAGAAGGAAGCAAGCAGTTTGCGTGTAGCACTATCTGTTATATGTGAAAAAAATATTTAAAGTAATCTGGTATCTGGCACATCCCATGCACCAAAAGGTTGCCAGTTCAATTCCTAGTCAGGGCACATGTCCAGGTTGCTGGTTTGGTCCCCAGTGGGGGTGAGTGCAGGAGGCAACCGATTGATGTTTCCCTCCCTCCCTTCCTCCCTCCTTTTCTCTCTAAAATCAATAAAAACATATTTTTAAAAAAGTTAAGAGCCAAAAGTCTTAAAAATGTTTTAAAAATGAATTTTTTTATCACTGTATTTTCTGAGATTTACCACAAGACAAATTTGCCTTTATATTGAATGCAATGTTCTAAATAGGTGTACAATGTCTTTTTTCTCCCCAAATGAAGACTACTATAATTTGTGTAGAAAGATAAATTACTTACCGCTATAATATCTAATGTATTATCACAGACCTTTCGGATTTCATTATTTTTATCATGCATCAGATCTATCAGATATGCTGGAGCCTCTGAATAAAGTGGTTAAAGATACAAATGACATTTGAGACTGAGGCTATTCAATCCTATTAGAAAATCTCGCATTTCACAAAATTCAAATGATAACTAAAAATTTAACTGCAAATTTTAAAATAAAATCATTAATAAAAGATGGCCAGAAACATTTTATATTTCATTTGTTTAAAAAACAAGAATGAGAAAGAAAAAAAACCAACTAGATAAAAATGGGTAAGAAAAACAGTCAGTAAATTTTAGAAAATACAAGGCCATATTTTTGAAAACATGAAAATAGCTAAAAAGGTAGCTCTACAGCTGTGTAGCTATAAAAGCTTTCTTGATCTGGCCCTGCTAAAAGTCCAGGGAGTGAATTTCACAGTAAAAGAGCAAGAGAAAAGAATCAGTCAAATTCCATATATGGTTATTATAAGAAAAAGAAAACAAAACATTTTTACATAAAAAATAAAAACTGTAATCCAATATCCCAAAAAGAGATAAAATAATTAGAGAAAACAATAGTATATGAAAGAATATATGTCAAAATTAGAAAACTTTGAGATAATTCAGGAAAGAAATAAAAATCATTTAAGGTATAAAAAACTAAATTTATAACAGCACAAGAGTAAATAAAAATAATAGATAAAACTTTAGGAGAAATAGAAGGTAAAAAGAAAGAAAAATTAAAAATTAAAGAATAAATGAAAAGAGAGAACAAATAGAAACAGATATTAAAGGTAGGCAAAGACGATCCAACACAAATCTCAAGAAGACAACCAAAGCAATAGGACAGGACAAATAATAAAAACTATAATTCAAGAAAACTTTCCTGAAATAAAAAAATAAGACAAAACTACATACTGAAAGAACACATTTGCATACTTGGAAAAATCAAGCAGGGATGATAAATACCAAGTCAAATTCTAATACAACTACTTGGCTTTAAAGAATGAGAAAACATTCCTTTGGTCTTCCTAGGAAAAAGACTGACTCACTTAGAATGGAAACAAAAGTAAGTTGTCATCAGACTTTATGACAGATACCAATAATTAGTAGACTACAGATTTCTCATTGGCAGCAATTCAGGCCAGAAGACAGTGGAAAAATACCTTCCAAGTGCTGAGGGAAATAACTGGCAAGCTAGAAGTTCACATTATGATTAAAGAGGGAAAACTAATTATTACTCCTAATGGGAAGAAGGGAGGCATAAGGCTTAACTCAGAAGATGGCTTATAACTTTATTAATGTTTGCTAAGTTGGAGATTGTCAGGTAAAAAAAGGAGAGGAATATTTTTGAGGTTGACATGGCACCTGAAGAGGCAGTAAGTTTTGACAAGGTGGGTCTTGTTTGATAAATGATGAGAAATTTGGTGTGCTAAGAGAAAACTATGTATAGTAAGGTTAAACAGGGAACTTTGGAAAATTTGGGTAAGGTCAGGTTATAAAGAGCTATGTATGCTAAGCCAAAGAATTTAGATTTTTCACATGGGTAATGAAGAATTTTATGCAGTGGATTTCTAAAGAAGATATTTTAATTTTTACTTTTGGTCCACAAAAGCAGACCACCACAAAAAAAAACACACAAAAATTCAGCTTAGATACCACTTCCATTTTTCCATTGCCATCCTTTCATGACATCCCCAGACTTGGTTATATATCTTCTCCTGTGTACTGGGCACATATCTTTTAAAATTAAAGAATAAATGAAAAGAGAGAACAATTAGAAACAGATATTAAAGGTGGGCAAAGACGATCCAAAACAACAAATCTCAAGAAGACAACCAAAGCAATAGGACAGGACAAATAATAAAAACTATAATTCAAGAAAACTGGATTATAATTTTATATTTCTTATTTAATTGTCTAACTCTCCAATAGTCTATAAAGTCCTTGAGTACATTCAACGCTTAAAACATTGTTATATGGTCAGCACTAGATATATATTTGTAGAATAAATGATTAGTTGTGTATGGTAAAAGAGACAGCAGACACAAAATTTTCAGCTATGGGACTGGGAGGATGATACTGTTATTACCCACTGTGAATACAGAGGGTAGGCTGTTTTTCAGGTGAAGATGTTGGCGATATCTGAAATCCTTTTAGATGTAATAATGATAAACTACCACTTACTGAGTAAATCTCTGTGCTGGGAACTATTATAGCACATTAAATTCATTAGTACTTGTAACAATTCTATAATGAAGAAGGTCTTCTTTCTATCTTATATAATAAAAGGCTAATATGCAAATTGTCCCCTTGACTGGAAGTTCGACTGGGAGTTTGACCAGGGGGAGGGGCTGGCCAGCCAACCACTGTGGCCCTTCCCCCCCAGCCCCGTCCCCACCTCTGATTGGCTCCCCCACCCCAATCGAGGGCTGGCCAACCACCCGTGGCCCCTCCCCCTCAGCCAGCCTGGCCCAATCGGCCCTGATCAGGGTGGGCCGGCCGGACCCCACCTGTGCACAAATTCATGCACCAGGCCTCTAGTTTAGTAATATTATGGCCATTTTATAGATGCAAGATTATATGTTCAAGCAGGTTAAGTAGTGTATCCAAGGTCCTGCAGTTAATAGTAGTAAAAGGTAATTAAAAATTACCTTTAGGATTATGTGATTATAACGATTCTTAAGCTACACCATACTATGCTTCCATGAAATATAGCTTGCCTTACAAATGTATTTCAGAGCTTGATATTTTCTACATTATTTGAATATTTGCAAGAAAAAAATACCTAAAGATGCATCTCTTCTTAATATATATATAATGTCATTATTTATTGTAAACATTGAAAGGATACGTGTTTCTTTAATTATGACATCTCTCGTGGCTTGGTGGAAAACCATCTGATAGAAGACATAAATTATCTGGCACACAAATTCATCATCTTCTTGTTGAGCTGAAGGAAACAGAAAACTTTCAATAAAAGAATATATGTTTATATACAAATTAAAAAACACTGAATAAAAAACCTAAAAGTGCCAAGGAGACTAATAAAAGACAACCAGTTTAAATTACTTATAATATATGGGTGGCACATGTCACTTATGTCTTAGGTGTTTTTCTAAATTACATGATGATAACAGTGAGGAATTTATTAATAATATGTTTTCAGAAGTTTTAGTAAATTTGGTTGTAAACTAAATAGGCTAAATTACTTTGGAATATAAAGATAAAAAAATAAGATTTTGAAAAAGAGAAATTATATCATATCTGAGTTTAAACCAGACTACATGAGATTACTTATCTCAAAAGCCCAGGTTGGACGAACTGAGGAACAAGATTGTTTTAAGAGAATAGTAACAGTGCTTCTTGATAGTTTACACTGTCTTTTGCCACCAGGTATGAAGAACTTGATTAAATTAGCCATAATGTAAAATGGCAACACATCTCCACTTGTTTTATTTCTTGTCTGTCATAAGCATTATTTAAACAACTCTAATTTGTGAAATAAATTTGGTTCTATTTTCCTCACCAGGAACCAAATAGGCTGATAGCTTGATCTTGGACTTCCCAGTCTCCAGAAATGTCTGTTTAAGACAACCAGCCCGTGGAACTTAGTTAATGGCCACAAGGGCAGGCTAATATAAGGTCCCAAAAAATGTGACTCTAATAATATTAGATTCAGACAAATTTTGTGTCCAATATGGAGAACAATAAACCCATTAAGAGGAATACAAGGGGAAGGGGAAGGGTCTACCTAGGCCTCCACTGTCCATTCTTGTAACCATAAGCCACTGTGTCTAATTAAATTAAAATGTAATAGAATTAAAATTCCAGCTCACACAATAACTACATCATGTGATGGACAGCATAGACAGAGAACATTATCTTCACTGAATAAAGTTTAGAGGACAATACTGAGTCTGGAACTAGGAGGGATTATGATACTTAGAATTAACTCCCAAATAAACTTTCCTGATTAGAAATCAAAATATTAAAAAGGATTTGCACAACATAGGAGATCCAAATACAAAGTTCAACAGGAAGAAGAAATGACGAAATATTAGTTGTTCAAGGCTGATGAGAGGAAGGCAATATCTAAAATGGTCCTGAATTTCTTTTCCTTTTTAAAAAAATTTATCTTTATTGTTAAAGTATTACAGATGTTTCCCTTTTTCCACATTGTCCCCGTCCACCCTATACCTGTCCTGGTTAGAAAATCTTTTGGATAGTAGCTAAGGATGTGAATAATCTAAGAAGGTTAAGCATATACATGCATAAATTTGTATTTATAAGACTGGACCAGAAATAACAAAGATATGAGGGAGAGTCTTTGATATGGTAGACAATAATAGTAAGGACTCTAAAATTAGAAACCTGGATTTACTAGTGATCTATTTGGGTTCAGAAAGGAAAATGCTCACAAGTGAGTGTCCTAGATTAAGGTAAAATTCAACACAGCAACGTTGTCAACTCTTTGATATTACTCTAGCTCAGTGGTTCTCAACCTTCCTAATGCCGCAACCTTTAATACAGTTCCTCATGTTGTGGTGACCCCCAACCATAAAATTATTTTCATTGCTACTTCATAAGTGTCATTTTGCTACTGTTATGGATCGTAATGTAAATATCTGATATGCAGGATGTATTTTCATTGTTACAAATTGAACATAATTAAAGCATAGTGATTAATCACAAAAATAATATATAATTATGTATGTGTTTTCCGATGGTCTTATGCGACCCCTGTGAAATGGTCGTTTGACCGAGTTATATTTAATTCATTTTTCATAACTATATAACTTAAGTTGCTATAAGATCATTAATGTACCGAGTTAAAGAACATTATAACTTAAGTTGCTATAAGATCATTAATGTACCAAGTTAAAGAACATTATAATTCCAAATTCTATTCATTCATCCTGCAATGAAAATACATCCTATTAATATATTAGCATACAAATAAATTAAGATAAATTATAATTCACCATTCAGCAGTTCAATGAGTGCAGGGATTATCCCAGACTTGGCTAGCAATGCAGCACAAGAGTCATCCATAGACACAGTTCCAATCATTATCACTACTTCCAAAACGAGGTCATCTTCTGCAGTACCTGATAAAGTCAGATCACAGAACATTTTCATTCACAGAAAAAATAAAAGATACTGAAAGCTAAATCAATTCTTATGAATCCTTAAAATGGTTATATATCTGTCTTTTTCCAAATTTCCATGTTTACTGATGATAGTTTGTGGTGGGAGGGGAGGGCAGCAGAGACATAGAAATTACTCTTTGGAAATAAAAGTGAATGACAATTTAAACACAGAAAGTAGAAGACTCACTTGAATGCTCTGAAGAACTTTGTGTGTGTGTATGTACATGGTTTGCAGAAAGGAATGGCATTTGGTCATTTCAAAAAGGCAGGATTAAAAAAATAAGAAAGAAGGCAGAATGGGAACGGGAAACTAATTTTTATTGTTAGGAAAAAAGAATAAATACATATAAGAGTGACCACCTTACTGGGAAAAAGAAACTAGAACTTGAGCCGGCTGGCTTGGCTCTGTGATTAAGCATCAACCTATGAACCAGGAGGGCACAGTTCGATTCTGGTCAGGGCACATGCCTGGGTTGCAGGCTCGATCCCCAGTGTGGGGCGTGCAGGAGGCAGCTGATCAATGATTTTCCTTCATAATTAATGTTTTATCTCTCTCACTCTCTCCTTTCCTCTCTGTAATCAATAAAATATGTTAAAAAAAGAAAGAAAGAAAAGAAACTAGAACTTGAGGTATGGGAGAAAATTTGTCACTATAATAATGGCCACAAAATAATGCTCTAGCAGCCTTATCCACAACATAAAGAAATAACTTTACGGTAAGACTAAAGTGAGATGATCAGCAGAGACCTGGTTTTAGTTTATCCTTGAGGTATGGAACCAGCTTGTACTCCTTCAGCACCAATTCCCAGTCTAAGTCTGGAATGGTCAAGTTTGCAAGTGTTCCCAAACACTCAATCACAAACTCCTCCTCTTCATCATTAGAGATCTGGGCTGCAAGATCCCCAACATAATCCTGTAGAAAATATAATTTTAATACAAATATAAAATGATTTCTGCAGAAGAACCACTCTAATAATTCAACCCTTTGGAAAGAAAAATAAGTATCAAATGTGACTCCCTTGTTTTAATAATTTTGAGCTGAATTACTAGGGGAGCCTATGGTGAACTGGTTTAAGGCAAGAAAACTGGAGTGAGGACGAAAGGGTTAGGGGTAGGGATCGTAAAACAAAAACATCATAAAAACCTAGGTTTAAATTTCTAGGAGTTATTCTTACAAAGAAGTTGTTGATAGAAAGCCAGCTTGTGTCATGAGTTAATAGTTGATGAGAGCTCAGTAAAAGTTATATTTCCAAATGGATCATTTTAAAGCTTCAATTCGCAGGCCATTACAATAGACAGGTCAAAAATTATACTTACAATAAATAAGTTTTTAGTTGGTCCGTCGTGCTGAGAAATGTTCCTAATCATTTTCATTAGCAGTGGGTCCTTGAACTTCAGAGCTCTCTTCATGAGCATCTTTAGCCCATTTCCTGGTACAGAGACACCAAAGATTCCCCAGTAAAAATAAGGTTCACTAAGTTAAATAATTTTTTTTTTTGCTTATAGTTCACAAAAATTCCATAATTTATATGCAGTAAGTGCATAAACTTTAAATGTCCAATAGATTTTGGTGGTGGTGGTGGGGTTAAACTACACCTGAGGATATTTTTTCCATTGATTTTTAGAAGGAATGGGAGAGAGAGGGTGAGACAGAGAGAAAGAGGAACATCAATGTGAGAGAGAGACACATCAATTGGTTGCCTCCTGCACGTATCTGATCGGGTTTGGGAATTAAGCCTGCAAGCCAGGTACATGCCCTTTACTGGGAATCAAGCCTATGTCCCTTCATGTTCAGGCCAATGCTCTAACCACTTAGCATACTGGCCAGGGCTCCAATAGATTAATTTAAAAAATATTTTTATTGATTTCAGAGAGGAAGGGAGAGGGTGGGGGAGAGAGAGATAGAAATACCAATGATGAGAGAGAATCATTGATCGGCTGCCTTCTGCATGCCCCCCACTGGGGATCAAACTTGCAACCCGGACATATGATATATGCCCGACTGGGAATTGAAGACCAGAAATTGAACTGTGACCTCCTGGTTCACAGGTTGACACTCAACTTCTGAGCCACCCTAGCTGGGCCTCCAATAGATTCATTTTGATAAACATATACTGCTATGTAATTCACACACACAACATATAGAATATTTCTATTTGCTCCAGAATCCCCTATGCCCAGCCAATATTATTCCCCAAATTCAATCACTTTTCTTCTTTTCTTCTCTTCTATTCCTTCTCTTTCTTCTTATTAAACATAGATTAATTTTGCTTATTCTAGAATTTTACATAAATGTAATCACAGAGTATGGGCTCTTTTGTGTACAGAATATGGGCCACATATTTTAAAAATGTACATGCTAGTTGACCTAGAAAAACTACTTCTAGGAATTCATCCTAAGAATATAAAAATGAAAATGTGGAAAACCTCAGAAAAGGGAAAATCACTGCATTGTTGTTTGTTACAGAAAAGAAGTGGTAGCAAATTAAACAACCAAATTAGCAGATTAAACTATGGAAAATCATTCAATGGATTATTTTGTAGCTATTGGTAAGTATGTTTTATAAAAGTATTTAACCACATGGAATGATATTTCATATATTATTAACTTAAAGACTATCACCATACATAGAGAAGAACCCCATTTTAATTAAAAAATATATAGAAACAGCCCAGCTGGCATGGCTGAGTGGTTGAGCATAGACCTATAAACCAGAAGGTCACGGCTTGATTCCCGGTCAGGGCATATGCCCAGGTTGTGGGCTCGATCCCCAGTGTGGGATGTGCAGGAGGCGGCCGATTGATGATTCTCTCATCATTAATATTTCTCTCTCTCTGCTTCTCCCTTTCTCTTTGAAATCAATAAAAATATACAGAAAATTAAAAATATATAGAAGCATTGCATCAAAATTTTACCTATGATTACCTCTAAATAGGGAGAGTAAACACTTAATTTTTTCCTATCTGCTTATTTGTATTTTTTGTAACAAACATGTATACTTTTCAAATAAGAAAAAAACTATCAAGGGGACTCTGCAATATCATAATGCATGACAAGCAATTTTGCAAAGATTCTATAGAAACAAATACCTAACACTTTTGTATTATACTATCTTACATTGCAATGAATTACTCTGCAAATTAAAAGTTTTTTTTTCATATAGAAAGTATTTTTAAAAATCAAATTTCAATTAAGGGTAACTGACCTTATTACTGAAAGGTGTTTCTACTCATGATTATCAGAATATTCTGAGTCTATCTGACCTTTTAGGGTTATAGCTATAATTTTACTTCCTTATTACCTATTTTCTATCATATGCCAATTGCCATATGATAGAGGTTATCTATGAAGCTCAAAGGCACTAACCTTCACAGATAAGTTGTACATTCCTTTTATTAGCAGCAAGATTAATGCAGAAAGAAATCAGTTCCAAGTCAATTCGTTCATCTGAACATTCAAAGAGCATCTTCATTAACTATTAAGAAGCACAGGGAATATTTTTACTCAAAAAGATAGAAAAAAACCCCGAATCACCATTTTATCACAATGTGTTAACTTAGATTGCATGTTGGAAATAATATAACACAATTACATTTTCAGTACATAGCTGTGGCACACTGACAATTGAATAACTAAATGAATAAATGGTTAGTGAACAACTGCATTAAATATAAACTTCCAAGTAAAGTGGAGGATACAGAAGAAATATTAAATAAAGCCTATGCATTTAAGGAATTTAAAATTGTGCAGACATAGAGCATTCTGAGCAAAGAAAACACCTTGGCCAAATTTACAAGACAGGAAAGAACATGATTCCACTGAAGAACTAAAAGAAGATAAAGCATGGTTGGAGTGAGGGAAACAGTGTTGAGAGATAAGATGGTAAAAGCCAGATCACAGGGTCTTGAAGTACATGTTAAGGATTTAGGGCTTCTAAAGATAATGGAAAGCCATTAAAAGATTCTAAATAAGGAAAGTGTCAGGATAAGATCCAGGTTTTAAAAATATCTGGCCAGTGTAGAAAATAGACTGAAACGGTAAGAAAACCACAGGAAAATCAGCTAGAAGGCTAGAGGAAACATGCAGGTAGATGATGGCTTCTTGGACTAGGGAGAGTAGTGGAGACAGAGGTAAAAGGAAGGCTAGATCTATATTTAGGAAAAAGAATCAAAATGGGATTGAATAACTGACTAGATGTTGGGATTATTAGAGAGGAAGGGTCAAAGATGACTCCTGGTTTCTGCATCAACATGGATGGTGGTGCCAACATTTACCAAAAAAGAGAAACTAAAGTAGGCACGTTAAAGGGAAGATAGTAATTTTGGTTTTAGATATGTTGAGTTTAAGCAGCCTATTTAAGAGTCTAGTACAGCTATTCAATGAAGATAATAATGGCAAGCCTGAATTTAGAAGAAATGTTTGGACTGGAGGTATAATTATAGGAAATGCCACATCTATATATAAAAGCCTAATATGCAAATTGTCCCCTCGGGAGTTCGACCAGGAGTTTGATCGCTCACTATGATGTGTGCTGACCACCAGGGGGTGGCGCGAAACGAAGGAAGGCCCGGGCTGGCAGCCAGCAGCTGGGGAAGGAAGGCCCTGGTTGGCATCCGGAAGGCCCCAATCAGCCTTGATCGCCGGCCAGTCCTAGGAACCCTACCCGTGCACGAATTTCGTGCACTGGGCCTCTAGTATTCTTGATAACTGAAGCTGCAGGCTGGATCCAACTATTTGGGCATGGGTATAAAATAAGAAAAGAATTCTATTTAAGGTTAAGAAAAAAGGGAGAGGGTCAGAGAAGCAGCAGATAGAAAAGTAGAAAGGAAAAGGTAGGCTACCTATGCCATTCAGCAGTAATCTAGATTTTTCATAAGAGATAGAGGCTATAAAGGAGAAATGAACAAACTTTGTGCTGTAGTTTTGAAAAGCTAGTCTTCTATTATTAATAAATCGTAAAATTAAGTTAGTGTATATTATCTATATACTAGAGGCCCGGTGCACGAAATTTGAGAACTCAAGGCAGTCCCTCAGCCTGGCCTGCGCCCTCTCACAGTTCAGGAGCTCTCTGCCGGCTAAAACAAATGGGGGAGCAGGCCTAAGCCAGCAGTCAGACATCCTTAGCATTGTGCTCCCAGCCCTGAGCCCAGCTGGCACCAGGAGCGGGTGCAAGCAGCGTTTCCCTGTGGGAGCGCATTGAGCATCAGGGGGCAGCTTCTGCGTTGACTGTCTGCCCCCTGGTGGTCAGTGCACATCCCAGTGAGAGGTTGAGCGGCCTTAGCATATCATTAGCATATTATGCTTTGACTGGTTGAATGGCCAACTGGACAACTGGGCACTTAGCATATTAGGCTTTTATTATTCTACTAGAAGCCTGGTGCACAAAATTCGTGCACTTGGGGGGGTGTCCCTCAGCCCAGGCTGCACCCTCTCCAATCTGGGACCTCTCGGGGTCGAACATCCCTCTCACAATCCGGGACTGCTAGCTCCCAACCGCTCGCCTGCCTGCCTGATTGCCTCTAATCATTTCTGCCTGCCAGCCTGATCACCCCTTAACCACTCCCATGGCAGCCCGATTGACGCCTAACTGCTCCCCTGCCGGCCCGATTGCCCCCAACTGCTTCCCTGCCGGCCCGATCGCCCCCAACTGCCCTTCCCTGCCAGCCCAGTCACCCCCAACTGCCCTCCCCTGCCAGCCCGGTCGCCCCCAACTGCCGGCCCAGTCGCCCCCAACTGCCCTCCCCTGCCAGCCCGGTCGCCCACTACTGCCGGCCCAGTCGCCCCCAACTGCCCTCCCCTACAGGGCTGGCCCCCCCCAACTGTCCTCCCCTGCAGGCCTGGTCACCCCCAACTGCCCTCCTCTGCCAGCCTGGTCACCCCTAACTGCCCTCCCCTGAAGGCCTGGTCCCTCCCAACTGCCCTCCCCTGTGACCTGATCACCCACAACTGCCCTCCCCTGCTGACCATCTTGTGTCCACATGGGGGTGGCCATCTTGTGTTGGAGTGATGGTCAATTTGCATATTACCTCTTTATTATATAGGATAAGTGAATATTAACTATTTGTTGACTGGTTAGACCAGGGGTCCTCAAACTTTTTAAACAGGGGGCCAGTTCACTGTCCCTCAGACCGTTGGAGGGCCGGACTATAGTTTAAAAAAAAAACTATGAACAAATTCCTATGCACACTGCACATATCTTATTTTGAAGGAAAAATACAAAACAGGAACAAATACAATATTTGTATTTGCATGTGGCCCGCGGGCCGTAGTTTGAGGACCCCTGGGTTAGACCCTATTCTGTTAAATCTTGTTTTGGTTATTCTCTATGTTAGTTCCAGATAATGTCTAAGTTGTAAGAAGGATACACAGTCAACACACAAAATCATGTGTTTCTATGTGCTAGCAATGAACAATTGGAGAGCAAAATAAAAAACACAAATCCACTTATAATTACTCCAAAAATAAAATAGTTATGTATAATTCTAACAAAACTATATGTAAATATAATTTGCTATACACTGGAAACTACAAAATACTAAAGCAGGTTGGCATGTATCATGCCTTTTCCCAAAGGGCAACTCTTTAACCCCAAATACTGCTACTGGAATCTTTGGGTAAAAAAAATCATTAAACACTTAATAATGTTATAGGCTAAAAAAATTCTATGGCAAAAATAAAGTACTCTAAATTTATTGGATATACATTTAACAGATTTTGCAACTTTTCTATAAATTAACTGCCAATTAAAATTAAATTACAATTTAATAAAAATGTAGGTGACAATCCTCTAGTTAATGAAATTAGTATGTTTGTCATATTCATTAAGAACCTACTATAGATTTCTTCTAAACTTTTACTGATATAAGAAGCTTTTTGTAATAACAAAATATGTTATATCAAAGCAAATCTTTAAGAAGGCAAAATATCTGTTGTTATCTTCTTGAAATTAACCTTGCGGTATGAAAACTGCCCTTAGAAAATGGGGTTACAGGTGATATGTTTAGAAATTGAGGGTTTTTAATTTTTGTAATTTCCATGTTACATCCTGTGGTGAAATAATCAGGAGCTAGATTTAAAAAAAATAAGGTATGATTTGAAATCTTATCCAACACCCACCCCCCAAGATCAAGAGAAATCAGGACTAAATGTGAATTAAATGTATTATGATATAGAATTAGTTTTTCATAATAAGAAAGAGAAACACTTCAATTTTAATTAAAGCATTCACATTTTAAAATAATAGTTTAGTTCAAACTCCATGTGCAATATGATGTCTTTAATTTGATTGCTACCCATGGCACTTCAAAAGTAAGTGTAATTGCTGACAACTAGGAAATATTAAAACAGATTTGTTCTGCTTTAACTATGTCCATTGTCATCTTTTACTAATTTAACTAGAAGGCACTATAAGGGCTTCAGCCTGTGCAATGAAGAGGCAATAGTGCTCAATCAGACAAGTCCCATATTGAGTATCAGATACCAAAGACCCACGACTGAAATCACTGTGTCTAGACTCTCTGGCACCTGACTTTACTTATTTACCAGTGACCAGAGGCCAACCCCCACAGCTCTCTGTATTCACATACACCTCTACCAGCCCCAACCCCCTGCCCAAACATCTTTGAATGATTATGGCAGAACTTTGCATGCCTCAGGAATCTCTTCTGACTGGCTACTCCCTAGCTCTGCTGTTTGAAGTGATGCTCTGGTTTCTGAACTTCAGCAGATAATGGCAGGCAGGAGCAAAGGGGGCTGTCAGAAAGGACGTTTACCAGCATTCAGCTAAAAAGAAGCATGTAGATCAAAGAGGGGCCAAACAGGACAACTGTGGTGGAAAACATGTGGATCACTATGAAGATCCCTGAACACTGTTCTAGGGTAAAATATTAAATAACACCATGACATCATTACCTAAACATGTACTTTGATTGGCCACTCTATTACCAATAAATACTTTTATAAGCATCTGGTTGGCATTTGCACCTATTTAAACAAAACATGCATCTTAGAGGTCTAAATAACAATGAACTGTTAATGTGTACTTTTAACTATTATTAGAATACAACTATTAACTCCTGGTTATCCCAAGTATGCTTACCTAAGACAATTTACCCACTGAGACCATTAAGATCATATGTAAAGAAAAGACTTGCCCTGGCCCCAAAATTTTGCAGAATACTGACATAATAGGAAAAAAATTAGAATATATTGGATAATTAGAGGCAATAAAAAAGTACAAAAGAAGCAAAGCAACATAATATTGAAAGACATTATAGGACACACTGTATATATAATCAACTACGCTGAATGTTAATTTTCAAAAGTGAACTCTAATTATAGGTTTAACCTATAAAACGCATATAAAAAGAGCAGTATTTAAATTGGACTATGAATGGATCCAAAATAATGAGAAAAAGATCGGCTATTTTACTAATAATACCTTACTTAGTGTTTTACAGCTTAGACAAGCTCCTTAATATATCTCTAATTTAATGAAAGAATATGACATACTACATACTCTAATCACTGATATGAATGAGTACTGAATCTTTGCTTTCCCATTTTCAAAGTGATTTTAGCCTTCTCTTTGAAAAATTTATTTGCAATACTTGACCATCTTTTTTTTTTTTTACCATCTTCACTAAATAAAAAATATGTATAATCGCAAAGTGAATAGAGTATTGTATTAACTCTAAAATATTCTGAACCTCAGATATAATTTTATTCAAATAAATAATAAATTTGTTGTCACAAAGAAGCTTAAAGCTTTACTGGTGTTTTAAACATTAATTCAAAAAGCCAATAACTATGAAAGGACGGTCTTTTTGATTCCTGGAGGAATTAAATTGAATTCCAGATATGCTTCCGATGATTCTTTTATTTTATAATGAACCTGGAACTGGGTGGCATATCAAGCCATGTCAACTTTTCCCTAAATATGTCAAAATTGAGTCCTGTAAAAGTACAAGTTATAGGCTGGATAGGACTTTAGGAACAAATATATTCTAGAGTATCATTTGGTTTCTCATAATGTGACCTCATACTAAAAAGCTTCAGGATGTTTATGACATAATCTGATAATATAACCTCACCTAATCCTATTAGGATTGAAGTTTTAAAAAGATAAAATGTTAAATACTAAGTGAGTTTGAGAAGATTCTGTTAATAAAATATACATCATAAATGTTCTGAAAACCTTATTGCAAAAATGTTTGATGTTAGGAAATTACCTGGCAAGAAAACATGCATCAATATTGTTCTAAAAGGTCTGAGAGAATTTTCTACACATAAAGTTGTCAACAAATAGATAATAAAATGTCTCAAAGGTAAACAAAATAGGCTTTTATTTATGATTCTTTATTTAAAATAAAGTTTTATATTTTATGTCTGAGATTATACATTCTAAGAGAGGAGGGTAACTCCAAATTCAAGATTCAACAAAATAACTTTTCCATCCCCTTTTAGTTTAGATTTCTCTCCTTTATTTAATTTTATTTTTTTTTAAACTATAATCTGGATACAAAGTCAATCTAGGCAAGAATATTATTCTTTTTTGGCTGCTTTCCAATTCATATCCTGTAGTCAATGAAGTTCTGACACTAAATGGGATTGAAAAAGGAACACCCTTTGAAACTGCAAAGCAGAGACCCTGGGAACATGTGGAGTGAAACTGTAGTAAATCACCTGTAATCTCCCTCTGACATGGCTACTCTTTTATTGAAAACTTGTTTGACAAAAAGCTTGATTACACTTCGCATTGGCTACAGTCTGACATGCGTTATCTTTGTAAGAAGTCTTGCCTTGTTAGATAAAATATGCTATATATTCTTTAAAGGAAGTCTATTTCTTATAAACACACATAACTAGCTTATCTCCTGACATAAAAGGCTAAGAAGTTATCCTTGAGAGTTTATCAGTTTTTAATTGTATGTAGATAAAGTGTTAAAATTCTGGAATATAAAATTCAATTTTAGAACTTTCTTACTGATTTGGGATGAACAGAAGGACGTTCAATTAATGAACAAAGAAATTATGGTCTATTTTTATTATTTATTACTTTTCTAATAATACAAAGTTAATAACTTACATTATGCTAACGAGAAAGTGCCTTTTAGGAGTCTTAAGAGCAATTACTTTTAATAAGTATAAACTATTATTCATATTCTAAAGTGCTTTTAAAAGTGTTATTTTATTGTGTACAATAAAAAAATTACATTCCTGTAATTTTCCTTTATCTATTTTAGAAAATCATTTTATAGAAAATAATGTAATATTAAAATCAGCCCAACCAGTGTTTTAAAACAGATAATCAAATTACTGGAGCTCAGTTTAATAAAGATTAATGGAACACTAGTTATTCTATGAATGTAAATTCCCTAAGAGTAAAATCATATGTATAGAATTTCTACCCTTACAGTTCATACAAACAAAAAAAAATCACTAAACTCTTTCAAGTAGACTTTAACATATGAAATGAAATGTTAACTGAGAACAATGCTATAAAAATAATTTTTATGAAGCACTTTCCCATCAGCGAATGCAAAGCACTTAAAACCATCAACCATAATAGAATTAAGGGCAATTGACAAAGTTGGGAAATGTTTGTAATATGACAGAGTTCAAATAGCTATCTATGTATCTATATCTTATTTATTAATCATGAAAATATTAACACGACAATGAAAAAACTGGCAAGAGACATGAAGGAATAATTTATAACATAATATGGATACAAAACACAAAAAATGTTCAATCTCATCATAGAAATGTAAATAAAAAGACACTTCATTTTTAGAGAAATGATAATACCCAGTGTTACTAAAAGTGAAATGTTAGCTGGAAATATAAATTTATGTCTTTTTAGAAGGTAATTTAGCCACAATACGTCAAATACAAAAGTGTTCATGCTTTTTGACCTAGTAATTCTACTTTTAGGAATTTAAACTAAAGAAAAATCAGAGATATGAATAAACATTTGTATACTATAATATTTATCCCACATTTTTTCAGTTGCTTACATACCTTTACTTCTGTTTTTATGTGATAAAATAGAAAAAAACTAAACATACAATTTAACAATATTTAAATTATGGCACATTTATGCAACAATGTTATACAACTATTAGAAATTTTTGAAGAACATTCAATAACATGGGAGAATACTTATGGTCTGTGCAGTAAATAAAACAATGTGTAACTATATAGAGCATATAATCCTAATATATTATTTTTTAACAATGTAAAGGAAATGTACCAAAATATTAAATGATTATCTCTGCATTTGGGATAACAGTTATTTTCATTTTATACTGTTCTGTACTTATACCAAATTTATATTATAATGGATTAAAAATTTATCTTTAGGAAAAGGGCATCTGGGAAATAAGAGAAAAATGAAAAAAAATTTTTTGACTGTAGTTTTTAAGAACACTGAAACGACCTACCTGTGGTATACAGTCAGTATATGCGAACATTGATTTAAAGCGGTCATCCATGCTTATGTGGTAAAGTACACACATTGCTATCTGTTTGTAGTTTTCATTGCCTGGGAATAAATCATAGAAATGGTGATTGATAATTATATGATTAAATTTTTTGGTATAACTCACTCCAATTAATGCATTAAAAATTTTAAACTACTGACTCAAAGCTCTTCTAGAAAATATTTCAAGCTCCCTATTTCAATTCCCAAGTCTGGAGCAAACTATCTGTGAAATATTATAAACTTCCAAGAGATAATATATATTTTGAAAGATATATTTTTGGATAAAACATGAGGCCCAAACCTAAAAATTAATAATTTTCAGTAGCCCACTATAAAGTTGACCTCCTCATCCTTATTTTTTAAATCAAAATATGTTAACACTTTCCTATAAGGATCTGCTGTCCCAGAAGCACAGCCTTAGGAGAGTCACCCCATATTACAAGGCTCCGTTCCGATAAGAACTCTTCATTATTCTCTCATTCTCAACAGGTTATAAACTCCTTAACAAAAATAAACTTGAGAAAAGGAAATCATTACAGTACAGATTATTGTCATCAATGTATGTTCCTCTACCACCACCACAAACAATGAGAATCTCTTCCTTCTTTCATATTTTCTTGGGTGTAATACAGGGGTCCTCAAACTACGGCCCGCGGGCTACATGCAAATACAAATATTGTATTTGTTCCCGTTTTGTTTTTTTACTTCAAAATAAGATATGTGCAGTGTGCATAGGAATTTGTTCATAGTTTTTTTTTAAACTATAGTCCGGCCCTCCAATGGTCTGAGGGACAGTGAACTGGCCCCCTGTTTAAAAAGTTTGAGGACTCCTGGTGTAATAGAACTTAACTTCTCTCCTAGAGTGGGGAATGGCCTTGGAGGGGATGGCCTATTAGGAAGATGAAAGGACACAGAGAGAGAAGCCTGAAAATACTGAAGACAAACCTCCCAACTAGCTATATTACTTCATATATCTTCGAGTAGCACATGCCAGGCAAATAAAACCTACAGGAGTTTCCCCCTTGTTTGGGCTGAGCACAATCGAACAAAAGAAACTGGAATATGACTAGCATTACACCAGAGATATTTTTTCCTTGAGGAAAGTGTGAAAGGAGGTGATGACAGATCTAAGGGACTACAATACTGTACTCGGAAGTCTATATAACCCAAGTTGCTGATATGTCTTCTAGATTTTGTCTGGGTAAAGGTTCCCTAGAAGTTAATCAATCGATTTGCAAATATCTATAAATCTGATTTTCATCTCTTTTTATATTTATTTAAGAAATGAGCCGAAACCGGTTTGGCTCGGTGGATAGAGCGTCGGCCTGCGGACTGAAAGGTCCCAGGTTCGATTCCGGTCAAGGGCATGTACCTGAGTTGCGGGCACATCCCCAGTAGGAGATGTGCAGGAGGCAGCTGGTCGATGTTTCTCTCTCATCGATGTTTCTAGCTCTCTATCTCTCTCCCTTCCTCTCTGTAGAAAATCAATAAAATATATTTAAAAAAAAAAAAAAGAAATGAAAAAAGACTCAACTGACACTTGCCCTTTTATTCAGAAAAAAATGTAAATAATTCATAAATGGTATTGTTACCCAGATGTTACCTTGATGATTCTAATTCAATCTTGTTACATGCCACATATTTCCTTTATCCTCTAAAGAATTGCAATATATGCCCTGACAAGTTTGGCTCAGTGGCTAGAGCGTCGGCCCGTGGACTAAAGAGTCCCAGGTTCGATTCCGGTCAAGGGCATGTACCTTGGTTGCGGGCACATCCCCAGTAGGGGGTGTGCATGAGGCAGCTCATGGATGTTTCTAACTCTCTATCCCTCTCCCTTCCTCTCTGTAAAAAATCAATAAAATATATTAAAAAAAAAAAGAATTGCAATATATGAGTGAAGATTACAGCATGTAAACCACAGGTACCTAATTCATTGATTCAATAATTATATAAATGATTAACTTGATAAAAAACAGCCTATAACCTTATGACATCTAGTAGATATCTGACAGCTGCAACAAAAGACAAAGTATTTTAGGAGAAAAGTGAATACCTGGAGAGAGAAGAGTGAATACCTGGAAATAACCTGAATTCATTTCTTCAAACACAGCTGCATACAGAAAATAGAGGCTTTCTGGCTGCCAACACTTATTATTACTTAAAGGCTAATTTTCAGATCATATAGCAATAAACAGCCATTAAGAGAGATTAAATGGTCCAAGTAAAATAAGAGCTTATCCTTTATTATAAGTTAATAATCTTTATTTATTGAAAGAAAGGATATCTTAGTTCCTAAAACATAAACCTAAAAACAAAACAAAACCAACAACCAAAAAATAACAAAAACAAAACACAAAACACCAACAAACAAACCACCACCCAACAATCTTGTATATCCTAAATGAATTCGAGGGGCTGAAGGGTATGATTTTCTCCTAAGAATTCATGACGGAGAACTATAAACTCCAGCTAACTAGCTATGATTCCTCCACATCCTACAAATGGCAGGCATTTCAAAAGGGCTCCTTTAAGACTTATAGACATCAATTATTCCCTAACAGCATCCCAAGTAAAAACAGGCTGCCAATAGTATGCTGGCAGAGCACCAAAGGCCCTGTGAGTTCTGAGCAGAGCAGTGAAAAGACTGAGTATTTTGAGAACTAGGCCTTAATGAGTAGAGGTGGATTAGGCAAATCTGTTCAAGTAATAAGGCCTGGCTGGAAAAAAAATGGCCTCGTCATTACACTTCTTTTGGTATTTATGGTAATAAACATGAATCATGATGAACTCACTGGCTATTAAATGCAGAGGTCGTAAGTACTTCGATAGGATTTCCACAGGAATTCACCGTTAATTAGCTGGATCATTATTTGAAAGTGTTCCTGAATTATCTTAGCAGTTGTGCAGCCATTCCTCCAAAATTGGTCATTCCCAGCTGAGGGCAGTTAATGCCTTAACAAACTGGTCATTAACTCCAGTAACTGACTTTGTGGGAATTACTGCTCTTATAAAATACAGTCAAGAGGTTTTGTCTTTCTTTCTTTCTTTTTAAAGAAACTGCAGCTGTAGTTCAGCTGGAACAGCTGAAGGAGGAAAAAATCAGCTCTCCGGGCTGCTCTCACGATCAATATTCTGCCAATTAAAGGGCAAACGCATGCTGATGGGTTTTGAATTTTAAAATGTCTTCAGTTTTTTCATCTCTGAAGTGATTAGTAAAAACACCATTTAGCCACTAATTTTGTAAGACACTTGGGATTTTCCATTCACAGTTCAGTCATGCAGAAATATGAGTTCTGAACACCAGAACTCGAGGCCAAATTTCCGCTTCTGCAGTAGACCCAGCCCAACACTTTGTAAAAACAGAGTGAGAACACAAGTTATGGGCAACATCATTAGCCAGATTCTTATTCCCTTCTACACTCCATGTCTTCATTCAAAGTAGAAAACTCCCTTTGAAGTCACAAAGCTCCATGAAAAGGTAAAAGAAGTGGGAATATAAGCACCCTTCTATTAGAATAGAGTAGCATCAAGGCCATATTTTACCCCTAGAAAGTCTATGTGAATACAACATAGTTCAAAAATCACATGTGTCTTTAAGTTTCCTATAGAGTCAGAGCCCTTAAAGCTTTATCAATATAGTGAAAATGCCACAGGCAAAACACCACTTAAAAGATAATTGCAACAATTATTGAACATATATATTGAATACAGTGAAATATACTTAAAAATATACTGAAGGTACATTAGAACAACTTTGGTACATGTTTCCACATAATTTTATTTTTAACCTATTAAAACTTGAAATTGGAGAGACCAATTTTTAAGAATGCAACTATATTGGATAGTCTCCTATTTTATAATATACTTGTTCACAATCAAATCTAGTAAAGATTTGAGATAAAAAGATAAAAATCATGAGTTGAGGTGGTGTGGGGAGTGACAATTTATAGGTTACAATGACCAGTATGAAAACAAGTGTAACAATAGTTTTGTGATACAATGATTCATGGATAAATGATTTTGTGTCCAATGATTTAATTTAAAAAGTATTAAGAAACTGAAATTGTAAATCTACCATTAAGCTCAATAGCTATTACATTAATAGGCATCCACTTAATAAGTGCTCTAAAATCCAACACTTTTGATGCATTTTCATTCCTGTTTAGTATGTAAAACTGTACATTTTGCCATGTAGCTTATTTTTAAAATATTTTCAGTTATTTTATTACCTTGTCTGTAATATTCTTTAATTACACCCAGAGCATACCACAACAACTTCTTTATAATATATCCTACAACATATGCATGCTTGTGGTACAAATGATAAGGACCAAAATAAAGCCCTTAACAATGCCTGCTTTCTACTTTACAGGTCCCCATCATTGACTTAATGTGCTTTGGTCAGCCTTTACCATCTAGAAATGGAGACACCCCAGGCAATATTCACACACTGAGTATTGGAACCAGCTGGTGATAGAAGAATCTTAAGAAAAAAGGCTTCTTGATTTAATTGGGAAAACAGGAGGAAGCATAAATTTTACTGCCATTAATAACTTCAAGCAATCTTGATATGACTCTACCTCACCCTGACGGCTAGACATGTGCTTTTTGTTAAAGCGTTTGCCACATCTAACCCCTATTGTTTGCTCACTTGATCAGGTAAGAAAATGTAGGTTTATTTATAGGATAATGAGGCCTATTAAAATTGAGAAACAGTGCAGTAGTCTATGAGGACCTGCGTTCCAAAACAGATGTGTGAAATTCCATAACAGTTTTGTAATAAACAGGCTAAATGAAGTTATTAAACAAAACCTACTTTAAGTTTCTTAAAGAAACCTTCATAAAGGCAACCTAGTTTTTTTAAAAAAAGAAAACACCTCCTATTTGGAAAACATTATTCTGACCATTTCCAAAGAGTTTTTAATAATCAAGTCAGAAAAGGCCATTTATAAAATATTGCTCTCTTCAAAAAATAAAGGTAAGCTTTATTTCTTCATTTTATGATGGTTCTGATAAATTAAAAATTAAGTCATATTGATATGTAATGAAAAAAGCGAATTTCACATTATGGAGAATTTCAAAGATGTTCAGAACTTAACTTTTCCAATTTTCTTTTAAGGACCTATGACAGAATGGTCAAAGAAAATAATCCTTAATTTTTAAGTTTAGAGTCCAGCTCTGGCCATCTCCAACAATAAGGGAAATCAGACTTGTCTTAATCGGAAGAAATAAAACATTTATCACTTAACTCTTGACCTGGTCTGACTCCTGACATGCCGATAAAACCTTTCTACAGCCGTGGAAATGTCCTGAAACCCAGATTATCTAAGGTGTATCAGGTGCCACTCCTCCTCTCAAAACCACTCTGGGTCCCATCCCAGAATACAGCAACATTTATGTGAATTTAGAAAACCTCAGAAACTCTCATTTATTTATTTATTTATTTTTTAAAAATATATTTTATTGATTTTTTACAGAGAGGAAGGGAGAGAGATAGAGAGTTAGAAACATCGATGAGAGAGAAACATCAATCAGCTGCCTCCTGCACATCTCCCACTGGGGATGTGCCCGAAACCCAGGTACATGCCCTTGACCGGAATCGAACCTGGGACCTTTCAGTCCACAGGCCGACGCTCTATCCACTGAGCCAAACCGGTTTCGGCATCTCTCATTTATTTTTCAGTGAGGAGAATACAGTCTAATATTACTCTGACTAAAATCTGGATCCTTTGTGAAATGATTTATGTGGAATTGTGAAGCAGGCATAACGGTGTGCTATTGAACCCGGGAATCCTCATTTTCTTGCCAATCACCAATAACATTGGTTGAAGCAAAAACCAGCCATGCAAATTAATATGGACATACCTCAAATGGAGAAGAGTCAAAATTTATACAGATAGGGATTTGAATCAAGATTTGAACTATGGCTCAAATGTTCATACCTGTATATTCAGTGCCATACATAAACACTGACCAGTGTGGCTCTGCTGAGGAAAGGGCAACTTTAACAAAGTTGTCTGAGATAGTTAACTTTGGTAGCTAACTTGCACACAGATTCATAAATTATATGCTAAAGTGCCTAATACAAGTTAAGCACTTGATGAATATTTATTGAGTATGAGTTTGACCTTTAGCTATTACAATTTCTATAAATACTGAAAAGCTTAGCAACATCTCTAGGTAACATTACTAATTCCTCAATTTTTAGAAACATTCTGATCTCTGCTCATAAATAAACTAAGCAAGTCTGGCAAGGCATGGTCATTTGTGATGCTGGCTTCAACATTACACAGACTTTTGAATACTTTAAAAGAACAGTATGCTAATCCAAGATCAAACCTACCATTTCATCTAAATAGTGCTTCTCAAACTATCTGTGGTGTAGGGCCAGTTTTTTATTTTTCCTCTAAATGTGTCAAAGACCAATACTTTTGTAAAGTATAATAAAAATGTAATTAAATAAAAGATATGCAAAATAGAAGTTCAAAATTTGTAGTATGATATTCAGAAGAGATACTTTTATTTAAGTTGCTATAGGTGTCTGAATGCTTATTCTCAATTTCTGGATTTACTCATTGCAGGCCAGTGATACTTTGAGTATCACTCTATTAGAAGATTCCTGCCCTGAATTTACACAATTCACTCAAGATATCTACGTCAAATAATAAAAGTGAAATTACAGCAATGTTTGAAACAAACCCCTAGAAATAGTCAAAACTATGAAGCAAGAAGACTTTTTCTGTGCTCCTGACACTTTTCATTCAGCAACCTTTAGCCTGTAAAGCCTTCCCTTCTTTTCTTCCTCCTTGTTGTAACTAACATTTACACAAGGCTTTCTATGAATTCTCTCATCTGCTTCACATAACAGTCCTATGACCTCGGTCTTATTTTATTCCCTTGTTTTCTGAACAAGACAGAAAGCTCAGTGAAGATTAATTTACTTTCCTAAGGCCACTTTGAGAAAGAGTGAAGGGAAGGAAGGAAGAAGACTCAGCTCTTTTGAAGTTCACTCCTTTCATGTGTTCCTTTCATACACTAATCCATCCACCCACCCATCAATATTTATTGAGAACCTACACTATGCCAGGCACAACTCTACATTTTCATGGAGCTTGTAGTTTTGGGGGCCTGGGGCATGGTGGTGATGGTGGGTGGATAGTGACACAAGAAATACGATAATTATATGAAAGATAGATTATGTGGTGATTAAGTGTTGTAGAGAAAAATAAAAAATGAGAGAGAATCAGGAGCCAGGGATTGAAATTTTAAATACAGCCACTTGAAAGCAAAGCCTGAAGGAGGTGAGAAAAACGATGCAAAAAACTAGGAAAGAACATTCTAGGCAGCAGGAACAGGAAGTGCGAAAGTTCTGAGGTAGGAGTGTCTACTAGGTTTAAGGAATAGCAAAGAGGCCAATGTGCCGTTAGCAGAAAGAACAAGAGAGAGAATGCTACAAGATGTAGTTTCAGAGGTAAGGAGATGGGAGAGAACCTATAACTCTTACTGGCCCTTATAAGGAGTTTGGTTCTTCCTCTGAGATGGGAAGTCATGGAAAGTTTTGTGCAGAGAAATGACATTATTTCATTTAAAGTTTAATAGGATCACTCTGTGTGCTATGTTAAAGAAAGACTAAGGCCAGGGAGGAAGCACAAAGACCCGTTAGGATGCTACTGCATTAAAACAGGAAAGAGATGATAGCGGCTGGGATCAGGGTGGTAAGCAGCTATATTTTGAAGGTAGAGCTGACTGATCTGACAGACGGGATGTAGGGACAGAGGAAAAGTGAGGATTCAAGGATAAAACTTCCCCCATTTTGGGCAGTTAACTTGAAAGAGGAAGTTTCCACTTATAAAGATGGAAAAGACTGTGAAAATAAGGGTTTAAGGAGGATTGGGGGTGGGAGGGTCAGTAGCATAATTTTGAATGTGTTGAATCTCATGTACTTATAAGGCATCCAAGTGGTAATGTTTGGAATAAGAAAACAGAGAAGGGGCTGAAATGATCTTTATTCAGTAAAGGCAGGATATTTAAGTGGAATGGATAACGTCACCAAAGGAGTAAGTACAGATAAAGAAAAAGCCTAAGGATGAAGCCTTGGGGGGTATTCTATGCTTAGAGATTGGGGAGATGAGGTGGAGGCAGAGGGAAGACTGAGAAGGAATGGTTACTTGGGAAGAATACCAGAGAGTCCTGTGTTCTGGAAAGTCAACGAAAAAGGTTAAAGGAGAAGAGAACTGTATCAAATGCTGTTCATAAGTTGAATGTGAATGTTGTGAACTGGGTTTAGTAATGTGGAAGTCACTGGAACTTGATCAGAGTAGTGTGATCGGCTGTGTGTGTGTGTTTGGGGGAGGGGAGGATAGGGGAAAATGGGTATACAGCCTGATTGCAAAAGATTAAAAAGAGCACTAGCTAGGTAGCTCAGTTGGTTTGTTAGAGCATGGTCCCGAAATGCCAAGGTTGCAGGTTTGATCCCTGGTCAGGGCACATACAAAGAAGCAACCAATGAGTGCATGAAGAAATGGAACAACAAATCGATATTTCTCTCTCTCTAAAATCCATAGATAATTTTTTTTTTCAAAAAGGACTTTTAAAAAAGATTAAAAAGAGTATAGAACACTGAGGGAGGGAACTGAGAGAGAAAGGGAACAGGAGACAGGGAGAGAGGAAGAGGAGAGCAGGCAGCAAACAGAAAAGGATATAAATGTACGTAAAAAGAGAAATGGAGACAGGAAATGAAGACAACTCTTTTGAGGCACCTTGCAATGATGGAAAGAAAGGAAATGTGATGATAGCTGGAAGGTAAAAGAGTATAGAGAGAGTCAAGAGGAATTTTTATTAAGATAGAGGAACAGCATATTTGTATGTGAATGGGAATCATCTACTAGAGTGGGGAAAAATTAATGAAACTAGAAGAGAGTGAATTTCTGGAGAAAGGAACTGGAGTAGGTGAGAGCGAATGGGGTGGAAGCAAAGTATAGACAGATACAGTTTGGCAGCAGAAACTCATGGACGTACTCTTCTGACTGCATCTACCCTCTCAGTGAAATGGGAAGCAAAAAAAGGTAATGAACTGAGAACAAGGATGAGGATGAGGTTGGATTTGTGAGGAGAAAGTAGAGAAATGAAATTCTCATGTAAAAGAGTGGGGGAATGACCAGACAAAGAAAATGTAATATGACTGTTGGGCAGCATTAAAAGTCTAGTATTGTTAATTATCCAGAATTTATTGTATGCAGCCATCCCTCTGAGCTCAGGGTCTTCCATCTTCACAATCCTACACCATGTCATGCACTCCCCAACCCCTTCAAAAAGCACCAAAAAAAAAAAAAATGACTCTAAGATGTGAGTTGCTGATGTCCAAAGAGCAAGGTAAGAAATGTAACTAAATGTCTAGAATTAAGAGAAAATAAGGGTTATCCTAGGGTAATGGGAGTACTTGGGTCATGCCTAGAAATCCAAAAAGAAGATTAAGAAAATATAGTTTGGCAAAACCAAATATGTCTTCTAGCTGCATTTAAGAAGCTAATTTAAGACTCCTTGTGAATTATTATTACCAGGAGTGTTTTCATTTAATAGGAATTAAAAGCTTTAAAGGAACGCTCTAATTCAAAGTGTGCTCTGAGGACTCCTGAAGGAGATCCACGAAGTCACACCATTTTAACACAACACTAATATATTATTTTCCTTTTTTAAACTCTCATTTTTTTAAAATAAGAGGCTACATGACATGCTATACATGACATAATGATATATATCACAACAGATTGCTAAGAAGATATTCAAGCCAGCTGTTGTCTATTAAGCCTCACTTTCTTTTTAGAAAAAAAATTACTTTTCATAAAAATATTTATGTCCACTTGTAGCAGGTTATTTTTAAATAAGTATTAATTTTTTATCAGTTTTAATTTTGAAGACCATAAATATTCATAGATATAACTCCTCATAATTAAAAGCTCTTGGGGGATCCTCAATAATTTTTAAGAGTGTGAAGGGGCATCCTGAGACCAAAAGTTTGAAAACGGATGTGCTAACCACTGAATTCCTACTATCTCTTCATAAACAGGGGAGACTTAGAAAATACCAGCAAAATTGTGGAAAGTGGTCACTGCCTGTAATTTGCAGGCAGCTATCTAATCTCCTAAACATGAGGTTGGCTGTGCCTATTCCATTTTTAGTTTAACAAATGATAAAATTCATATATGTCTGATGAAACATGTATATTTTATAACTTTTAAATCTCTTTGAAATCAAGTTAAAAATTGAAAAGCTGGCATGAAAACTGAGAACATTACTCATTTTAAAAAACAATTATCATTCACAAAGAAAAAATGTAAACAAACTCAAAATTGTCTAAAAGAGTTCACCAGTGAAATCTGGTAGTTTTAAAATAAAATTAAATATACACTCTGTAATACACTGTCTCTATTGTGTGATATTTACACTTTATGCATGAACCAATGTCATGATGAAATAGATTGTTGCAAAGAACACATTTCTACTGTACGTTTATTTATGCTTGCTTCTATGCTAATCATTTCCAAGCACATCAAACAATACTCAGCTTAAGAAATATCCAGCTAAAGCAACTGAGAGTTGCAAAAACATTATTTGCCTAGTGCATCAGACAAAACGCTAAAAAGATTTAGTTTTCAAGCTGCTTTTGAAACACTATCAGTGCATTCTCCAAGGAACTGAAGAATACAGTGTGACAAGGAATTTCCTTGCCATCTCCCAACCCAGGATACTCTGACATAAGGAAGCACTCCTGAGATACATCAAGGTCAAATGGCTTTAGGACTTATGACAAGAAAATGTATTTTTAAATGATCTGATTCTTAGATGAGCCAAAAAAGTCTTTAAGCACTTTAAAAAAGTTAATTCAATATCATAAAAACCTGAACAAACTGTCTATCAATTGGATAAGTTAAAGCCAAGGTTTCTAGGTCCAATTCAATTTGCATATAATTACATTTGCTATGACATAAACCATTGGCTATGATAGGTGTTCCAAATGAAATCATAAAGTTATTAGGTATAAGTAACTATGAAAAGAACCGAAAAGATTTGTAACTGAACTAGGCAGAGATAACTTTAGGATCCTTATGAATAACATATCAAAAAATAAAATAAGAAATGAGTAATTTTGGCGGTATTTAAGAAAAGAAAAACAAAGGAATATTTCAATAAAGGTTTTCTATAAATTCAAATATAACTTTTGAAACATTTCAAGAGAGAATACCATTCTCTATGTCTCAGAAAAGCTAAAAACTCTTCAAATCAACCAATTTCAAGATTAAGTCTGAGAAAGAAAAATTTACATAATAATTTCTAAAATTTCTTATTTCTCTTTGTGTCCCTGATGTCAAAGGAATAAAAATTCTTAAATGAAATGCTTTATATGATAAAATAATATTAAAATAAATTTTGGCAATATTGAATTACTGTTCACTCAGAGCCTCACACGGCAAAAGAGCTAAGACATAACAAATTCTCCTTTGCCTGTAATAATTATTCAGATCTCAAAACCTTCCTCCATTACATATATATATTTTTCAGTTATTCAGCAATTTTCACAACAGCAGGGGTCGCAATGTACTAGTTAAATGTTTCAGGATACAAGAGAAGGAGATTAAATGTTCACACAGCACAGCTTTATTGGAATCTGAAAGATTCATGATTCATTGTACTCTAGTTAAAGTAATCTATTATTAAGTATAAAAAGATTTTTCAGTTATGGGGTCCCCAAATAATACTAAAAAACCTACTTAAAATCTGATAGCATTTCCAGTTGAAACAGCATCCCTTAAAAGTCACTTGTGACAAGTTCTACCACATATATAGCCCTACAACAGTGCTTTTGCATTTTTTGCATCTTTTAAAAAAATAACTTCTATATATAAAATGGGTAATTCTTTAATTCAGTCACCTGTCAACATGAACATATGTTAAACAATGCATTTATTTCTAATGAAATAAATGGCCACTCATATTCTACTGCCTGCTCTTTAATTCCTTCTCCATGACTACAGTGAAGAAAATGCAGCCCGAATTCTTTAACTATTTGATTTACAGAAGTTTTTTCCACTTCAAAAAAAATTTCATTCCCATGTAATAACTCCAAGTATTTGTCAAAGAATAACCTGGAACAATTTAGATGATCAACTGATCAACACATTAAAAGTCCAGCAGAGACAGTGATAGTTCTGAAGATTTAAAGGGAAAGAAGTCTAATCACTCCCTTCGTTCAATATTTTTCAACTGAACATAGAAATCAATCAGAGAACATAAAATCAATGAGTAAGTCATAAGTAGAATTAAAAAATAGAAAATATAGAGCATTACACATAGAAATGGTAAATATGTCTTTGTGAACACTTAAAAATTACACTGTTAAACTAAATATATAATATAGATAATTAAAATATATAATATAGATAATTAAAATATGTATATTAATATACACATATGGATATATGCACATACATATACACATCACATCACATACACGTGTGAGTATTCAGATGTAATGTAAAATATATCTTACTATAATCTGGGGTAAAAGATGTTTGAAAGTCTCTGCTCTAGATGAATTATTTCCTATTCCTTTAAAATCTGTTCTCTATAATGCTTCCTGACTACAACATCTATATAATCGTAATGGTAAAAGATTAGATATATTAAACATATCATTACTCAATTGAGAGGCTTAGTTTATTGTGTTAGGAGTTAATGATTTAATTTTCCACACAAGTAACATTTACACTGACAAATGTAAAAATGACCATCCTAATAATTACTTATCAGAAAATCATTTATACACTGAATAATATTTCTTTGAACATAGCAGAGAGCACAATCAAGCAAAATGGGTTTCTTCACAGTCAAAAGAAATGTTGCAAAGTCCATGCAATAAACATCACTAGGAAGAGAACATTATTAGGAAGAGAACCCTTCGGGCATTCATTTGGAATTCATTTTTAACAAAGTATACACTTCAAATAAGTTCAGCTGTTGGTTTCCAAGACCACAGGAGATTAGAACTATATTTTTAGAGGAGAGGAAAATTGCTGCTATGAAATTGCTGCTAGTGCAGAAGAAATGAGAAGTGACAGCCAAGGACAAGAGGGGAAACAGGAAAACTGCATATAAAAATTAAAATACATGGCATTCAGGGGCCATTCAACAAGGGGAAATACTTGAGCACAGTAACATCTGTAGCCTTGTATAATAAATTATCTCCAGAATTGCAAACCTGAATCAATGATAACAAAAGCAACACCTAATACAGAGCACTTGAACCCAGGCCCTCTGGCTCCAAAGCCTATAGTTTTAACTAGTATACTATACTCTTCTCAATAAAAATTTAAATTATGTTCATGTCATTAAGGAAAATTTAAGAATATATTTAACAAAAGAAGGATGTAATCAATTTGAAAAGACCTGCATATAAAATCGTATAAGCATGGAAAACTTTAAAAAAGACCCATTTCTAGCTATTATTTGTATTCTGCGTATTTTTATAGTAATTTAACATATGTATAATTCCCTAACATTTACTGCATTATCTCATTAACCTTTCCCTATTAATATGTACAATTATTATCTATATACTGGAGATGAGAAAACTAACATATGGGTTAAGTAATTTGCAAAATATCACATAGCAAGTAAGTGATAACAACAATATTCAAAGTCATATAGTCTGGCTCCATAATTCTAGCTTTTAATTAGTATGCTGTGTTACCTACAGTTGCTAGTTATAGTACATACGGCAGTATTTGCTAAATTGTCTCACAGTGTATTTTTTAAGAGATTCTAGTTAATCCTGGAAACCCAGCTAAAATTCCAAAAATTAAAAAAAAACACACCTTTTACGATCATTAGGCTGCTTGTTACCAATGTTCCAGTTCTAATCCTCGCAAGCACTTATCCAGCCCCTTAAAGTACAGCATGGCCACGTGACTTAATTTCATCAATAGAAATGTAAATAAAAATATTTATCACTCCAAGTGGAAGCCTTTAAGAGAAGTTTGCAATTCTCCATTTTCTTGTTCTACCAGTCTGTGTCCTTGACTGATGCTAACATGGACCAGCACTGTCCACTCATCCATGCAATATGAGCAAGAAATAAACAACTGTTGTTTTTTAAGCTACTAAGATCTGAGGGTTGTTTATTAATCATCATAGCCTTGTCCTCCTGATATATTTATTAGATAGATTTTTCCTAGGAAGTGATGGATAAAAGGGGCCATCTTGGGGACATGATAAAATAAAGTTTACAACATGGTTTTATGTTCCAAAAGTTCATATTGAATCAGTTACTTGGAATTTGGAACATTTTTTTTTATAGGCTCACCTTATAAATATCTTACAGAAGCTTATTAAAACCCATAATTTAAAGAAAAAAGAGTAGAAAATAACAGTGCCATTAAAATAATTAAATTAAAAGAACTAAGTAATAGATGTAAACTTGTAGACATTTTGAAGCACTTCACAGATGTTGAAGGCACTATTCCTTCTCTAGTGTGTATTGATTTTTTGTTCAATATGGTCATTTTCTCCCTTTCCTTGACCCTGGAAGATCAGTAGATACTCTCTCTGCTTATGAATGACTACCATTGCTTCCATGGCTTGTAAGTGGAATGAAAAGGAAGAACTAAAGAAAGTTATTAAGTGACAGGAGAAGAGTTGACTTTGGGTGGTGGGCACATGATGCAATATATAGATTTTGTACCACAGAAACCCACACCTGAAACCTACATGTTCATTTTGACCAATGTCATCTCAATACATTTAATAAAAAAAAAAGTTATTAAGCAAAAGATATATGAATATTTGAAAAAAAAGAAACTGCTTAAGTTAAATTCACTGACTTGTGAGAAATAAAATAGAGGGATACTTGTTAATAAGATATGAAATGAGTATTCTGTAATTTCCCAAAAATTTCTTTAAAATCGTGTTTCATAAAGGTAGGTGACTGAATATTGAACAAACCAAAGAGATTATGAATTCTTTCAGGATAAGGACTATAATTTATTCATCTTCATACACTGAGAATCTGACCGAACATTTGATATATAATTCTGCTAGATTATGATAAATGGAGGGTCACATCATTAAATGCAAGACCCATCAATTTTACTTCAAAAAATATATTTTTTTATTGATTTAAGAGAGGAAGGGAGAGAGAGAGAAACATCAATGATGAGAGAGAATCATTGACTGGCTGCCTCCTGTATGCCCCCTTCTGGGGATCGAACCCTCAACCTGGGTTGTACCCTGACAGGGAATTGAATTGTAACCTCCTGGTTCAACCACTGAGCCACACCAGCCGGGCCATCAATTTTACTTTTAAAGTTTTTCTGTTTCTTCACTAATGTTTGTATTGGTTCCCCAAAAGCAAATCTTGAAAGTACTCCTCAACATAACTTCTTCTAAAATGTGTAATAAAAGTCCTGTGCAATATTTGTGGATTTACCAATTAACCAAATATTTTTGGATTGACTAATAGATTAAAAGTTTCCTATTCTGAGAAAAGAGCAAGAAATAAGTTAAAACTTATTTTTAAGCCCTGGCTGGTATGTTCAGTGGTTAGAGAATCGGCCTGTACACTGGAAGGTCTCAGGTTTGATTCCCAGTCAAAGGTATGTACCTGGATTAAAGGTGCAATCCCTGGCCCTGGTCAAGGTGCGTGTTGGGGGCAACCATTCAATGTGTGTGTCTCTCTTTCTCTCTCCTCTTACATCTCCCTTCTACTCTGAAGAATCAATGGAAAATATATTCTCACTCCTCAGGTGAGGATTATAAAAAAACCAAAACAAAAAACAACAACCCCAAAACAACTTTTTTTTAAAAGCAGACTTGGAGAACTGGATTTTTAAATTATAGCTCTGCATAGTCTATTTAATCATAGCCCACTTAATATCACTATACATAGTAGTTTACAATAGTAGTTAATAAAGCCAACTTTGGCAGCAGGTAGCCCTGAGTTGGAATTTGAGCTCTGCTTTTTATCAGCTATGTAATCCTGAGTACAGATCTCAGACATGGATTCCATGAGATAATGTAATTAAAGCACAGAGCTAAATGACTGGCACAGTAAATGTTCAATAAATGCTAATAATAGTATCACAAAGAAAATAATGATGTCAACAAGAGATTGCATTAAGAGATACTAGATAGCAAAGAATAAACGTATTTTTAAATCATTCCACTACTATCCCACTACTATTGGAAACAGTTACAAAATATTTGACTCTATGGAGAACACTACAAAACAAGAATGAAACTTCAGTACTGAAACAAAGGAACAGTCTTAAAAGACAAGTGAGAATTAGCTTTCTGGTTAGTAAAGGCAGTGGCATCCCTGGTAGAAGGAAAAAGCACATGAACAGGCACATAGGCATAAAAAGAGCTTGTTTAGGGAACTCTGAGGGCTCAGCAAGGACACAGTATACAGCATGTGCTGGGAAGTAGTAGTTGCCTGTAAAGACAGACACTGAACAGATCAAGATCAAGGGTGAATAATACCCTGCTAAGAAGCACTATGTAAAAACACAGAAGCGTTAGCACCTGAATCCATCCTTGCTATGTAGATCTCTTTCTAACAGCTAAAAGGAAAAATGTATCATCAACTGAATCCTCCCATACAATATTTTCTAACTCACACTATATAAAAATGCCCTTTTTTTACTTAATGACAAAAAGGCTCACCAAATTTGTGTAGTTGTCAGGAGTATTTTAAAAGTATGGCAGCATACAAGAACTTAAATGATACCTGCTTTTAAAAAAAATGAAGAGAAAATAATTTTCCCTCTTGCTTCCCTGTGTAGTTGCACATTGATTTCACTTTCACATGGGTAAATGAAGTCAGAGTTAACATTCCAGTGCATTCTACAGCACCAGAGGAATCCTGGCATGTGTCATTTTTCATTCAGTGTTCATTTTTAAGTTCCCAATCAAAGATTATATATTCAGCTGACTTTTCAACACACTGCTCAATTTTCTAATGATGTTGGAAATTCCAAGCAACACTATCATGAATTTTTAAAAAGCATACCTAGGAGTGCAGTGAGTTTGGGGAGCAGTCCAACTTGTACCATCTTATTCCTCAGTCCTGTGTCAAAGGACAGGTTTAATAAAAGTCGGAGGGTGATATTCAGCAGGTCTTCATGTTCACAAGGTACCATTTTTACCAGTTTTTCAACAATATCCATTTCCACCTATGTAAAATAATAATACAAATGCAGTGAGGTTCTGTTGCACAATAAGACAAAAAAAAGATTATAATTTTTTCATTGTATCCTAATTATGTTAAGCTATATACTCATTTTAATCCACAAACTTCTCTAAAAGCACACTTTAAAAAAATTTATTTATTTTTATCTTTATTGTTGAAAGTATTACAGATGTCCTCTTTTATTCCCCATTGACCCCTTCTGGCCCCTACCTTCCCCCCACCCCAGGCCTTCACCACACAATTGCTTGTGCCCGTGGGTTATGCATACCAGCATACACGTTATTTGGTTAATCTCTTCCCACCCATCCACTACCGCCTTTCCTCTGTTCCATGCTTCTATGTCTCTGGATCTATTATGCTCATCAGTTTATTTTGTTCTTTAGATTCCACATGAGTGAGATCATGTGGTACTTGTCTTTCTCTATTGGCTTATTTCACTTTGCATAATACTCTCCAGGTCCCTCCATGCTGTCTCAAAGAGTGAGATCCTTCTTTTTTACTGCTGCATAGTATCCCATGGTGTAAATGTACTCGAGCTTTTTTCATCCTCTCATCTACTGATGGGCACTTGGGCTATTTCCAGATCTTAGCTATTGCAAATTGCACTGATGTGAACATAGAGGTGCATATATTATTTCTGATTGGCATGAAAGCAAACTTTTGAGGCGAAAATATACATTGCCACATCATCCCTTCCTTCCTTTACATAATAGCATCAACTAGAGGACAAGTTATACCAGTTTCTTGAAAATACATGGGTCGCCACCTACTAAGTGCCAGCCCTGTGCTAGAGCAAACAAGATCTAGTCCTGGCCTTCAAGGATTGCAGTCTAGAAAGAGAACAGAGAAATGGAACAAATAATTAAATACAATGTGATGAAATGGAATGCATAAAGTGCTCTGGAAGTAACATGGAAGGAAGCACTAAGCTACTTAGAAGAAAAGACTTCAAATTAGAAACAAAGTTCTTTAAAATGTGTAATAATTTGCTCTCTGGTTAAGAGAAGAGAAAGCCAGTGGTCAGGCACTAGGGCATAAAAGCTTGTTGAGAGATGGCTGTGCTTTGGATGACTACAATACAAAGTATATGCTGGAGAGTGGCAGGTGCCCAGGACAGACACTGGACAGATCACAAAAAGCTTTTACTGCTCCATTAAGAGGTTTAAATTGCCCTATAGGCAGTAAAGTGCCCAGAATGGTTTTTGGTTCAGACGGTGATATGGTCAGACTGAGTAATATACAAACAAACATATCAGTACACACACACACACACACACACACATACAAAACACACACACACAAAGATACAAACAAATGCTTATGGTACACTGTATAGGTAGAGATTGAAGGTAAGTGCTGAAGAATATATTGCCTTGTGATTAGGGTTTGAATCAAAGAAAGAACATAAAGATTGAAGAGGAAAGACTCATTTGAGAGGTATTTAAGAGATATAGTCAAATCACATGAATGATCAATGAAGAAGAGGCGCTGAAGATGACTTTCAGGTTTCTGGCTTGGTTCAATGTGTTCGGTGATTATGACTGTGATTCATTACAATGAAAGGATGCAAAGTAAAATTAGAAAAAAGGCCCATGGAGGCAAAGTCCAGAGAAAATCAGGTGTAAGCTTCCTAGAATCTTCTCCCCACAGACAAATACAGGATGTGCTCCAGTGTTGCAGTGAGATTGAGATTTGGTGCCCAAGATTTTTACTGGGGGCAAGTCACATAGGTACCTTCTACCTAGCTCAGACTAAAATTCCAGACTCCCAAAAGGAAAGCAGGTGTTCAGCATAAACCACGTTGCTTGAGCAAACAACTTAGGCACAGTAACCAGCCTTATGAGTTAGGAAACAGTGAAAACACTCCATAAATCCAAGACACCAGTGATGGCCCACCTTGTGAGAGGGCCTATATAAGAGCAGTCTCAGGCCCCTTTTCCACACGGTCAATAAAGAGGATGTAGGTGCCACTAACTAAGCTTTATAAGTTGAAAAATAGGCGTATGACAAGAAGAGCAAAATTATTTTAATTTTTGTCATTTTTAATTTTAGGTGACTATTCAATGGATCTTGGGAAATCTTGTAAAATTCAGGAGAGCCTGGTTTACGAGTAATATTTGAAACCTTAGGACAGGGGTCAGAAAACCATGGCTAGTGTGTCTAATTTGGCCCGACAGGTCATTTAATTAAACCCAAGAGCTAAAGCTAATTTTCGACTTTTACCTTTTTAAATGGTTGAAAAAATTAAGAGTATTTCTTGACACATAAAAATTATTTGAAATTCAAATATTACAGTTTCCATAAATAAAGTTTTATGGGAAAACAGCCATGCTCATCCTATATAATAAAAGCCTAATATGCTTTTATTATTGGTCCGTTCAACCAATCAAAGTGTAATATGCTAATGATAGCCAAGGCCACTCAACCACTCGCTATGATGTGCACTGACCACCAGGAGGCAGACGTTCCGGCTGATAGGTTAGCTTGCTGCTGGTCCGGCTGATCAGGACTGAGCGAGATGGGCCGGACACGCCCTGGAGCCCTCCCGCGGTCCCTCCCCGGCTGGCCAACCTCTCGTGTCCCTCCCAGGCCCTGATCGTGCACTGGTGGGGACCCTTGGCCTGACCTGCGCCCTCTCGCAATCCGGGACCTCTTGAGGGATGTTGGAGAGCTGGTTTTGGCCCGATCCTACAGGACAGGCTGAGGGACCCGAATTCGTGCACTGGGTCTCTAGTTTGTTTATAGACTACGCATGACTGCTATCATGCTCCACCAGTAGGGCTGAGTAGTTATGGACAGAGGCTGTATGAACTGCAAGCCTAAAATATTGACTACTTGGTCATTTACAGAAAAGGTTTGTTAACCTCCCAACCATAGAAGATTATAAAATTGCATCAAGGGAGCTTGTTTTAGAGTGTGAAATCACAGAGGACAGACCTGATTTGGTAATGTAAGCCCTGTATTCACATTTCTTAAGGTAGCAATCAGAAAAATTTGGTTATAAAAATATCTCATATCTTTATTACAAAGCAATGGCTAAAAATGAGAGCAATTCTATATAACTACATAATTTTTTATCATTACCAAAATGTTTATGAAAAATCTTGCTGCACTTTTTCTTTTAGTAGAGGTATAAAGCAAGCATTTATTTCTACCACCTTTTCCATATCTTTATTGCAACTGTTCACTGACCTTGTAAATGCCACATTAATAATTGAGCCCTAGATATACTTTTCCCCTTTCATTCCATCCCAGGGAGTAACCTAAAATTTTTAAAATGCTAAATTGACCAAACAACAATTTTGCCTTCAGAACTCTATCTACTCTCCATGGTCTCACTGCTGTTATATCTGAGAGCTCTTCATTACAAAGGACAAATCCATCTCCAAAGACTCACTAATTAGGGTCTCTCTTTTTCCTAGTTTAGTCTGTTAAAGAGGGTGGGTCAATCATTCATTTGTTAACTGCCAAAAACAATTTCCACAGAGGCCAGTGACAAATACTTGTCACATTTATACGAAACTGTGGCTCTGTCACTAGCTTCATTGATTACAGTAAATAAATTCTTTTCCAGATTTATTTCTTTATTCATTCAATGAATATTTCTTAAATAAGCCCTGGATATATATGTATGCATATATATGAACAGGAAAGAAACAGTTCCTGACTTCATGGATTTTATACACCAGAGGGTGTGAAATACAGCAAAAAACCACAACAACAATTATACAATTATTTAATTGTAATTGTATAACTATTATATACGAGAAAAAAAAGAGTACTGTGAGATTGAACCTGAGATCATCTCAGTGTGAGTTGTTGTCAAAGAAGGCTTCTCAGAGGAAAAATAATCTTCAAGACGAACTGATATTATCTGAGGTATATATCAACCTAGAATTCTGTACTCATACGTTTGATAGCATAGATGAAATGCATAAATTCCTTGAAAAACACAAACTACAACATTACCACTCAAAAAGAAATAGATAACGTAAATAGTCTTAATGATATTAAAGAAGTTTAAAGAAAGAAAACTCCAGGCCCAGATGACTTTTTCACTGGTGAAGTCTATTAAACATTCAAGTATAAATAATGCCAACTCTACACAAAACCCTTGCAGAAAAATTGGAAAGAAAATGCTTCCCAATTCATCCTATGAGGCCACATTTATCATAATAGCAAAACTAGCCCATGGCATAAGATATCTTTGTGACCTAAGTTAGGCAAAGATTTCTTAAGTACAACACCATCAACTAGAAATCCCTCATAAACATAGATACAAAAATCCTCCTAATATATTACCTAACAAAATATAGTCATGTATAAAAAATACATCATGATCAAGTGGTGTTTATCCCGTGAATGTGACCAGCTCAACATGTGAAAGTCAATCAATACAAATCCCTGTACCAACAGTCTCAAGAAGAAAAACTATTATCATTTCAACCAATGCAGGAAAGGCATCTGACAAAATCCAACATTCATTCATAATTAAGTCTCAATAAACTAGGAATAGAACAGAACTTAAACTGATAGAGTATCTACGAAAAACCTAGATAACATTATACTTAATAGTAAAAAACATTGCTTTCCTACTAAGATTAGTAACCAGGCAGGAAAGCCCATTCACAGAATTCCGTTTTAACATCATATTAAAGAGCCCCTCTCTAGTAGCATAGGAAAACAAAAAGGCATGCAAATTAGAATGGAACAAGAAAAACTTTCTATTTACAGATAACACAATTTTCTACTTAGAAAAACCCAAGAACATACAAAGAGTAACTACAACTAAAAAGTGAATTTAGCAAGGTCACAGGGCACAAATATACAAGAATCAACTATATTTCTATATACTATCAATCACAACATATGGTAACTAGACTTACTGCAGTGATCATTTTGTAACATACATAAATATCAAATTTCTATGATGTACAAAGAAACTAATAGGATATATTAATTATATTTCAATAACAGATCAACAATGGAAAACTAATTTCTTTTATAAAAACTACAATTTTTAAACTACATTTTTTTTTTTGCTAAAAACTGAAATAATGGAAGAAATCAAGAAAGACCTAAACAAATGGAGAGCTATACCATGTTCATGGATTGGAAAATCCAATGTGGCTAATATATTGAATAGATATTATTATTAACAATAGATTCAATGCAATCCCAATCAAGATTCTAAGATTTTTTTAAAGAAATAGATTGGGTATGATTCTAAATGGGCATGAAAAAGTAAAGAATATGAAATAGCCAGAATAATTAAAAAAAAGAATAACAACATTTGAAGCCATGTACCACCTAATTTCAAAACTTACTGTAAAGCTACAATAATCGAGACAAACACATGGTAAATGGAATAGAAAAGAGAGAGTTCAAAAATAGAACCACACATATATAGCCGACTGATTTTCAACAAAGGTACAAAGGCAATTTTAACATGGTGTAAAGGCAATTCAGTGGAGAAAGAATAGTATTTTCAACAAATGGTACTGGAACAATTGGATATCCATTTCAAAACATGAATCTTGATGCATACCTTGACCCATATACAAAATTAACTAAGGATGGATGGATCACAGACTATAATAAACAAAAGAGCAACAACACAAAGCCTACTTGAAGAGAAAGTAGGAAGACATCTTTGTGACCTAAGTTAGGCAAAGATTTCTTAAATACAACACCAAAATACCAACCATTACAAAATTCTTTAAAAACTGGACATTATAACAATTAAAACCTTCTGCTCTCACCCAGCCTGCGTGGCTCAAGTGGTTGAGTGTTGACCTATGAACCAGGAGGTCACGGTTCAATTCCCAGTTGGGGCACATGCCTGGGTTGCGGGCTCAATCCCCAGTGCGGGGCATGCAGGAGGCAGCCGATCAATGATTCTCTCTCATTATTGATGTTTTTATCTCTCTCTCCCTCCCCCTTCCTCTCTGAAATCAATAAAAACAAAACAAAACAAAACAAAACCCGCCTTCTGCTCTTCATAGAAGAATGAAAAAACAAGTCACAGAAACTAGGAGAAAATATCTGCAAAACGTAAATATTCAAAATATGACAAAAAAACTCAAAATTTAAGAAAAAAAGCAACCCAAGGAATATATATCCTCTATGTTGTTACTATTAAAATCATATTCTAATATGACTTATTACCTTCTTGTTATACTGTATTTTTTTAAATATATATTTTATTGATTTTTTACAGAGAGGAAGGAAGAGGGATAGAGAGTTAGAAACATCGATGAGAGAGAAACATCGATGAGAGAGAAACATCGATCAGCTGCCTCCTGCCACCCTCCACTGGGGATGTGCCTGCAACCAAGGTACATGCCCTTGACTGGAATCGAACCCGGGACCCTTCAGTCCGCAGGCTGACTCTCTATCCACTGAGCCAAACTGGCTAGGGCTGTTATACTGTATTAAAATATAAAATCTCAATTTAAATTATTAATTAAAATATTTTTAAAGTAAACTAAATTTCAAAATATATAACTCTAAAAAGCAAGGTCAGTATTAGTTCACATCAACACTAAAATAAATACGTTATTTAAATAAATAATACAACCTCACAAATAGATCAGCCATCCCTCCCACCACCCCTTTTAAATAAAATTGCCACAGGCTTCATCTGTTACTAATTATATTAAGTAATACTGTTCTTTTGAAAAAGCAACACTACACACTGGTGTTATAGAAAACTTAATAATAATGTAACCTGGAGAGTTTTTTAAAAAAATTAATTTGTATTTCCATTGCAGAAAATGGAATGTAAAATTGCCAGGTAGTCCAACCAGATAGTTAAACTAGACACAGCCTTCTAATCATGTCTTTCAGGTTTATAAAAGCTCAATCCCTAAAGCTAAATTTAGTAACTGCCTCAACATGAAATGCCCTCTTAATTATATATCTATAAAATGGAATGTACGGTAATTGTTTTATTAAATGTTCTATGTAAAGTGTCAGCTTATCAACAATCAGAAAATTTCTTTCAGCCTTTAAGTAATTCTTTTTAGTGTTTCTGGCAGCTATTTAAAAATTGCTTATACTTAAGCTTGCCAAAAAGTTTTTAAAAAACAACAACATAAAATAAAGACAAAAAATTTTTGCCTTAAAGGCAGAGATAAAGAGCAGGAAACATGACCTGGAGATATTTGAGCAAATTACTTAACCTCTCCAATCCTCTGCTACTTCATCTGCAAAATTAGGAGGTAATTCACTAAATCTAAACATGGAGGTAAGGTCCAGTCAAGCTCTAAAAATCCTGATGCTATACAATGCCCTTAAATAAAATGCACTTCTTCCACAATAAAAGATGACATGCATATCATCTACAGCAAAAATCTGGCTAATCATTCTTATGCATGGATTACCTTTCCTAAACCTTGTTTTTCCTCTTTAATAAAAAATGAGGTTTGATGAGACCATTTATATTCTGAATCTATGATCTTACCAGAAAATAATTTTAATAATATTCTTGAGGTAATTTTTGATTGAATAAACATATAAATATTAATTTAATCAACAAAAACTAGATACACACTGATGATAAATCAATTTAAATTTGTGAACTTAATCTAAATACATAAATGGAAGACTATACTTCAATTTAGAGCAATGGAAAGCAACTATTTACCACATTCAAATTCCTCAGCAGTATACACATCACCATGTCATCATATTCTTCTTAAATATAAGGTTAATAAGTTTAAAAATGTTTTTGATTAATTTCTCTTAAGTAAATTCAGTCTTAAAGCAATATCAGGCATACAGTGATCATCAATAATTAATACTGATAAAGATGACAGATACTAAACATCTGTGGATAAAATAAAATTTCTTATATTTCAAGTATCAGAATTGAAGGCACTTAATAAATTTGATAAATCGGTCAGGTTTTCAAAGAGGTGTGTCATTTGATAAACATAAGCTACTTCCTAGTTCATTTGTTTTAAAAGAAGAAAAAAAGAGTAGGAAGAAATATTGTATATTTAGACTATCTGAAGAAGAATTCATTTATACCAATAATACATAGTAACATAATGACTTATATTAGCATATAGTTCTAAAATGGTTCTCAATAGAGTTCAGACCAATGAACCAATAATTCCATTTTTAGGACTATATCACAAGAAAATAATCAGAAATATGGACAAAGACACATGTACAAATGTGTCCACTGAAGTTATTTATAATAGCTAAAATTATAAACTTAAATATTGGAAATCAAGGTAAGGTTAATGTCTGATCTATTTTAAATGTAACATTGTTGTAACAAAGACTTTTAAATAACATAGCAAAGGCAGGTAATTTTATTCTATCTTTATATATTTCTGTACGATGCATATTTTCAGAAGGAGAAATAATATACAATTAATTTGTATGCCTCAAAGACCACTGCAATAATTCAAACAAGAAATGAAGAGGGTATAAAGAAAGCGGGCATGAACTGGTACAATAGCACCTGGAATAGAAAGAAGGGATATTAAGGAACAGAATCAATAGCTTATGCCTACCAACTGGAATAGTAAGTGAGACAGAAGAGATTGGGCTAAATTGAAATTCCACACACAATATCTGAAATGCAGGAGAAAAAAATACTTTAGGGGAAAATAATATAAGGGCAGATAACTCTGAAGCACAATCTTAAGTTTAAATTACTTTCTATATATATACTGTTTAATATGAAAACATTCATTCTATATAATATTAAAAAAGATTTTTATATTTTTCTATAAGCTTCAATTATCTAGAGTATTAAGTAATCTGAAATGTATTTCCCAATAAAGCTATTTAAGGGAGTTATTATTAAATTTTCATTCAGCATTATCTCAGTAGAGGGATAATGTGTTTACTTTTTATCAAAATATTCTAACTTGAAAATGACAAATATGGACTGTTTCCATGTAAGTTACCATATCATTTTTGTTCTCCATAAAAATGCTGAGTTTCTTCAAGAATGACACAACTAGAATAAGCAGCTCAAAATTGTCCCGATCAAGAGCCTTCACCAGCATGTGAACTATGTTCTTATTCCTCATCTTCAGTTCTGTGCGCGTATCCTCAGCAAGATTCAGAAGCAAATAAAGAGCAACTATAAAAGTAAAATAGATGAGATTGGCATATTGAATCAGCAATTTAATAAATCATTCCTACTCACTAAAGTAACAGACATAGTTCTTAGAAGAGAATATATTATTTTGAAAATTTTAACTAGTTATTAATTTATTCATTAGAAAACATTTATTGTTATTAAATGCTGTGTTATATAAAACACACACACACACACACATATATATATATATATATAAAATAACATTATCTATGAAGGACACAATAACCATAATAAGACAATGATTCATACCCTCTTGGAGCTTAGCATTTAACGGTAATCAAATGGAAATTAAAGAAATATGTTAGCAAATAATAAAATAGGCAGGTGGGGAAAAATAATTTTCTACATGTAGAAAACAAGGTAAAACTTCAACAACTAGGGGCTGCTATGTTAAAAAGAGCTATAATCCAAAATGTATTGTACAACTAAGCTGAATCTAAGGATTCTAAAACCTTTTTCATTTTCAAACTGATTTTGACAGTCACTACAGGAAATAATGTGTATGAAATTCAGTAATATAATTGTTATACTAGACAAAGTTGAAGTCACTGTCGACTAGTTCTAAGTAAAATTTCTTTTAAATATCTGTTATAAAAGTGACTAGGTTGTCATAACTCATATAATTGTTCCCTTTTGACAGTGAGAATTATGTAACAGATAATGTTTTACATTTTGCCTTGATGGACAGAAAGCTTCAGAGTTAAGACTTGAACACTTTCTGCCAGAATTATGTAGGCTACTATGGTCAATATGATCTTTTGGCTCTCCTATGGCCTTGATTTGATCCTTTTTTTAGTATTTAATTTCATGTATTCTTATAAACCATCTCTAAACCTTTATGAATAGAAAAAAATGTATGTATAAGTATGAAATATATTGAAATATATACATAAACATTAAATTTATTTAACAAACATTTGAGTTGGAAAGGTAATTCACAATAATTAAGTACTTGCTGTATGCCAGGCACTATACTAGTTGATATATACACTTGATCTTAGCCAAAAGGCCGAGAAGCGATGATACTAGTTGATATATAAATAGTAACCCATTTTTTTTCTTAAAGTGGCATCCAAATTGTATTTAGTCCACTTACATGCAATATAATAACTGATATATTTGGGTTTATATCTAACATATTATCATTTGTTTTATTTTTTAATTAAATTGATTAGGGTGACATTGGTTAATAAAGTTATATAGGTTTTAAGTATACAGTTCTATAATACATCATCTGTATGTTGCATTGTGTGTTTACCACCAAAGTCAAATCTCCTTCCGTCACCATATATTTGACCCCCCTTTAATCTTTTTTAAAAAAATATATATATATTTATTGATTTCTGAGGAGAAGGGAGAGGGAGAGAGAGATAGAAACATCAATGATGAGAATCACTGATTGGTTGCCTCCTGCATGCCCCCCACTGGGGATCGAGCCTGCAACCCGGGCATGTGCCCTTGACCAGAATCAAACCTGGGACCTTTCATGGCGCAGGCCGACGCTCTATCCACTGAGCCAAACTGGCTAGGGCCTCCTTTACTCTTTACTATCTCTCCCCCATTCCCCCTTCCCCTCTGGTAACCATCATATATATATGGAGTATTATCTATCTATAAAGAAAGAAGGATATCTGCCATTTGTGACAACAAAGATGGACTTTGAGGGCATTATGCTAAATGAAATAAGTCAGACAGAGAAAGACAAATACTGTAAGTTCTCGCTTATATGTAGAATCTACAATAACCGAATTCATAGAAATAGAGAGTAGACTGATGGTTACCAGGAGCTGAGTTGTGTGTGTGTGTGTGTGTGTGTGTGTGTGTGTGTGTGGGGAGGGGGGATGGGAAGACATTAGTCAAATGGTGCAAATTTTCAGTTATAAGATGAATAAATTCTAGGGATTTAATGTACACCATGATGACCAGAGTTAACATTATTGTATTGTATAGTTGAAAGTTGCTATGAGAGAACTTAAATGTTATCACCATAACAATAACAACAAAATCGTAATTACTTGAGGTAAAGGATGTGTTAATTAAACTTACAGTGATAAACATTTTGCAATATATACATGAATCAAATTATCCTATTGATACCTTAAACTTACACTATTATATGTCAATTGTACCTCAATAGTCAGCTACAAAGCAGAAATTGATTGTACACTTGAAAGCCCCAGATCATTCTCACTTTGCATCTTATGAATGAGAAACCATATTAGTGAACATGTAAATCTCTCAATAACCCCAGAGAAGACTCTATTTCATTAAAGAGAAATGTTACAAAATTTTTTATATGAATCTTCTATGAAAGCAACAAAATAATTCACTAAGTTTATTAGGGATTGAAAGACAAGATTCTTATTAATGAAAAGGTTACAAAATGGATTAAAGTCATCTCTGTGTAAATAAATAACAAGTATCTACACACTTAAAAACTGAGTGGGTTTTTTGTTGGAAAATAGTAGAGTAAAATTTAAAACATTATTACCCATGCTAAAGACACAAAATTTGTAGCATATTAAAATGTATAAAACTCTCAATTATTCTATTTCCTTTACCAATCTGACAAAAAATAGAACAAACTAAATGTAGAGTAAGCATTTTGCTGTATTTCTTAGTGTTTAAGAATTCGTACCTCGTAAAAGCTGTTCCTGTTTTACCACAAGCCCCTGGTATTTTTTAAAGGTTTTTTCATACTCTTTTCTCAAAGTTTGGTTTTCAGGGTCTTCATCAAGTAAACAAGTTAAGGATCTTCCATACTCATTGAAGCAAAGAAGAAACCCTACTGAAAAACACTATGAAGAACAGCGCTATTAAACTGTATGTGCAATATTATCCAGTTATTTTCTCTAATAGTTTAACTAAAATAGTATTCTCTGCATAATAATTGTGTCATAACAGGACTTCTTAACCAAGGGTTCAAGAATGTGCTTCGAGTGCTTGGGTGAACACATTTTTGGGCTTCACCAAATACTTGAATCCCCAGAAATCATAAGCAAATATTTTATGTATGTACACAAGTCTCTAACTTTCAACAGATTAGCAAGTGGGTCATGTACCAAAATGATTACTGCCTTAAAAATAATTTTGTTAATAAGACTACTAGATTCTACTTCAGACAGATGCCCAGAATAGTCAAAGAATGTCTATTAGGTTTAAACTTTTTAGCACCCTCTTCAGAATAGATGTCAAAAAAGAAATATACCAAAGTTAAAGGTAAACGAAATTTAAAAATTACATCTTATGGCCCAGTTGGTGTTGCTCAGTGGTTGAATATCGGCCTGTGAACCAGGTCACAGTTTGATTCCTATGCCCAGCTGAGGGCTCAATCCCTGGTGAGGAGCGTGCAGGAGGCAGCTGATCTATGTTTTTCATTAATGTTTCTATCTCTCTATTCCTCTCCCTTCCTCTCTCTAAAAGCAATAAAAAATATTTTTAAAAAATCACATCTTATGGCCCTCAAAACAGTCCGCTCGACACCTGCAGAAAACAGTTACTTTAGTCAGACTTCAAATCCCCAAGCACTTAAAAATAATTCCCTATTGAATGCTACTTGCATCAAAAACTTAAAACTTAATAAAATAGCAATATTTTAGGAGAAATGGCCAGAATTCTGATAGGTCATTTTATATTCCTTCAGTTATTATAATCCAGTGATTCTAAGACACATTTGCCCACATGGTAACATCTCCAGAATTTTGGATGTGTTTTATAATCCATGATGTGCCATAGTTTAATTGGAAGCATTTTTTTCTTCATTGGTTATTTGTAAATAATGGTACATCTTACAATCAATGGTATCTGATACTTATAGGAATATAATATGTCCTAAAATATCAGTTCTTATCACCAATCAAAATGTATAACTTAATGGTTGCTAAAAGTCCCATTAGTGGTCCTCTTCGCATCCCTGCAGTTTAAATAAATTTTGGGTGCATTCAGGAGACTTGGGACTCCAGAAATAATCTAAAATATTTAGGATTTTTGAGTTGTCCATGTGGTTTAAGGCAATATTTATCTAGATGTCAGAAGTTTATAGCACACACAGAAAATTTCTAAACCTTGAAAGATCCCAAGTAAAATCAAAGCTTATATGTGTGTGAGGGTGCATTTTTATAGTGTCTTAGGGATTCCATGATGGGGACATAAGAAACATATAACACTCTGCATAATAGGAATAATATTTTAACTTTTTAAAAGAAATCAATAAATTTTGGGTTGGAAAAATAAGCCGCCAGAATGGGTTGTTGATCTGCAAAAGAAGTCATATAAGGACAAACATGAATAAATCAGGACCTCAATCTAGAACAGTGATGGCAAAGCTTTTGAGCTCGGCGTGTCAGCATTTTGAAAAACCCTAACTTAACTCTGGTGCCATGTCACATATAGAAATTTGTTGATATTTGCAACCATAGTAAAACAAAGATTTATATTTATTTTTTTTATATATATTTTATTGATTTTTTACAGAGAGGAAGGGAGAGAGATAGAGAGTTAGAAACATCGATGAGAGAGAAACATCCAGGACCTCAATCTAGAACAGTGATGGCGAAGCTTTTGAGCTCGGCGTGTCAGCATTTTGAAAAACCCTAACTTAACTCTGGTGCCATGTCACATATAGAAATTTGTTGATATTTGCAACCATAGTAAAACAAAGATTTATATTTTTGATATTTTATATATTTAAATGCCATTTAACAAAGAAAAATCAACCAAAAAAATGAGTTTGCGTGTCACCTCTGACACGTGTGTCATAGGTTCGCCATCACTGATCTAGAAGAATTAGTTGTAGAGGTAATATGATAAATATCCTCACATATAAGAAATGTGATGTTGAAAAAAATATCCTATTCTATATTGCTTCAGTATGCAAGATTACAACCCAGGAACAGAAGTTATTGAGGAGTAGACTTTAGTGCAGTAAGCAAAGAACATTATAATAAATAGAATACCACATCACAAAATGAGCTAAATCATTAAGCAGTGACATTGTTAAAGAAGAGACTAAATAACCCATTTGTAAGGGAAGTTGCAGAAAAGACTCCTCTATTGAAAGATAGGTTAAAATAGATAATTTTTAAGGTTCTTTTCACAAGTTCTATCATTCTGCAGGCCTCTCAAATTTGTATGTACTAAGAAAGGAATTATTGTGCTTAATTAGAAAAATATAATTTAAAGCTAGGTTAATCACCAAATCCACACCCATTCCAATAAAAATCACAAAGAACTGCACAGGAAACAGTGGTGAGCCAGACTTCTGCTAACCAAAGGATCTTAGGAGGCATACGTGTAGCTACTTAGAGATTCACCAATTCAGTATCCAGACCACTAATTTAAGTCCCTCTATCTCATCAACTAATCAAAGTTAGATGAGATAAAAAGTATATGTCAAACTATATTCATTCTGACAGTTTCAATCTTCATCTTAACCTTTAAAACACTCTTGCATTTTTCATGTACTGTGAATGGAGAAAAAAAAATCCCATTCATCCAAAGCTCATAGCAATAGCCAACAACAGTGGGGTGAAATGCCACTCTAAAAGGATATCAGCTTTCTTCTTCTTAGAAAGTTCTTCTTGCCAAAGCTCATGTCTTTTTAATTCATGATCAATGATATTCATACACAAAGCTCCAATTTTATAGTGAGTGATAAGTCCATGAAACTGAGAAAAGCTTCAAAGAAGAGATTTTAGTATGTGATAAGTAATACATTTTGTGGGTTCAGGAAATTGTTTAGGGTAAACGCTGGTACAAACAACATAGAAAATAAATTTGATATACACATATCAATCAATAAATATAGAGCTTACTAGAAAAACTTGAAATTCTGAGATTCCTTTAATTATATTTTAAGATATTACTATTACCTGAAATGAAATTATTTTTAAGTTAGAAATTAAACAAAACACATTTATAATTAAAAACCATTTAAACTATTCAGATACCCTCAAAATAAATCTTCAGACTATCATCTAACAAAACTAATACTATAACAATACTGTTATTAAATAAAACTAATACCAAAGAATAAACTAGTAAAGTATTAGCAATCATATCCTGGCCAGTAGCTCAGTTGGTTAGAGCATCAACCTGATATGTCAAGATTACGGTTTTAATCCTTGGTCAGTGCCCATGCAAAAATCAACCAATAAATGCATAAATAAGTGGAACAACAAATCAATGTCTCTCTCTCTCTCTCTCTCTCTCTCTCTCTCTCTCTCCTCTCTCTCCCTCTTTCTCTAAAATCAATCAATAAAAAAATTAAAAATAATTATTAGTAATCGTGTTTTTTGCATGTTTCCTAGACCAGTAATGGCGAACCCATGACACGCGTGTTAGAGGTGACACGCGAACTCATTTTTTTGGTTGATTTTTCTTTGTTAAATGGCATTTAAATATATAAAATAAATATCAAAAATATAAGTCTTTGTTTTACTATGGTTGCAAATATCAAAAAATTTCTATATGTGACACGGCACCAAAGTTAGGGTTTTCAAAATGCTGACACACCGAGCTCAAAAGGTTCGCCATCACTGTCCTAGACAATTCATGATCCAAGTACTTATTCAGTAAATATTTATTTGCTAATTCTAGACACATTTTTAGATTAGAGAAAGGCAATTCTTTAGAAATTAGCTAGAGATTTTTTACAATGTCTCAAAAAACATCTTTCTAAAGAATATATGTGTAAAATAATACATGTGAATACATAACAGGTGTGTATGTAAATAATAACATTTACTGCACTTTGTCTGGGTCAGGCTTTATTCTAACAGCTACCTAAAAGGTGCTACTATTACTATCCACAGCTTACAGATGAGGAAACCACGGCACAGAGAAGTTAAGTAATAGAGCCAAGATCAAACAGCTAATAAATAGCAGGACTTAAATTCAAATCCAGTCAGTCTACGTCAAGAGTTCATACTCTTAAACGGTGGGTGCATGAATGGGTGGGTGTGCACACACGCATGCGCATGCACACATGTACATGCTTGGGTGAGTACAGACTAAATTAAAACAGAACAACGGAGAGGACAGAGGATAGAAAACAGAATAAGAGTTCAGAACAGAGTATGGGCAGACACACAGAGGACTAAGCGAACCAGTGATCTACAATCTAAACCAATGTCATACACAAGGAGAAATACAGATAGACTATTGCTTTTATTACCTAATTTTAATACTTACCTGGAAAAACAGAAAAAGATGTAAATTATGTTTGTGGCTAACTCAACACTTTGCTTCCAGTCTTCTCTCAGGACTCTTGCTAATGCACCAAGGGCAGTTTCTAGATAAAAATGGGACATGCAAATATAATCATTCGTCTTGCCTCTAGTATAAAGGGTGATTGGTTTTAAATGTCTGCTTATAAATAAATAACAAAGCTAAGATAGAACTGGGACAACAAAGTAGGATGCTTCTTTCCAACACAGAAAGCTATTTTTAAAATTGAAATCCAACTTTTACTTAAAAACTCATAACATGCAACTTTAAGTCTATTCCTGTATACAGAAAAATAAAATATGACTTAGATAAAGTAATATAAATATATTTTGGGTGACAATAAAATAATAAGACCATTTATTTCTTGAGTTGAATTTCCACTTGCTACAGTAGTATCCTTTTTTTCTTTTTTAACATGTGATTTAAGGTGTTTGTGAATAAGTAAAAAAAAACTAGAACAATTCTAAAAAAAATAATGGCAGTTTAGCAGGCTAACACTAGCTCCATTAAAGCAAATTAATAACCAAATAAAAGTTATACACAAAATAATAAGTCTAATATTTTAATATCATGTTAAATTGATGCCAATAGACATAAATAAAACAAAAATTTTTCGCAAAATTAGCTTCAGGGTAGTTTAATAAATATCCATGCTAGATTTTTATCATGAGAAAGGTGAAATTAATGAATTGATTAATGAGAATTACCACATATTAAGTAAACATAAAGTAATGAGACTATTTTCAAATTAGTGTTGCTATATGGCCTACCAATTCTTAATATAATAAATATTAAATAGAATATCTGTGTATTATATATAATTTATCATTTAACTTTCTTTGACACCCAGGATCTATTATACTCCATGGACTGCATTATCAGTATTTATCATTGTAATAGAAGTGTTCAATTTATTTGAGCTTCCAGGCTATTCAGATTATGAAACAATAAGAATTCACTATGATATTAATACACTTTGAAAGAATTTTTTTTAACAAACTAAACAATCATATAATGGCATTTCATGTTTTTCATATTCACAATGCAGAGCACATACTAGTATAATATATACTGGTCTCCAAAATCATTCTAGAATTAAGTAATTAGACAGGCAAAGTATATTAAGAGCAAAAGCTCCAAAAAGTCCTACTTAACAAAGAATCTGGACATTTCATCACTATAATCCAGAGGAAATAGGATATCATAGAATATACTTTGGAAGTGATATACTATAATACCATGATTTAGGCAAAGGTTTAGTGACCCACTTTTCAAATTTTATTTCATTTTTCTCTTTTAGTATAGAACAGAGAAATATCTCAATGAAATTGCAGCTATAAGAATTATACATGAGTTATCAAGAAATAGCCTAAAGAAAATTAAAGAGTTTACAGAAGGCAAAATTAAAATTCCATTATAATTTTTTAAAGAATATACTAAAGTGATCTCAAAATAATACATACGAAAATGTACAAAATATACAAGGAAATCACAACTATGGTATCTGCGAAAAACAGCAGCCTAACAGCAACTGGAGGAGGCAGAACAGTTTGGTGCTTGCTTCCCAAATCCCTCCTCCAAGAACTGTCACTCTCTAATCCACCTGGATGCTTGCTGAAAAGCTCCATTCCCAGGGTTTTCTTTACTTGTCCTGACTCAGAGCTTGCTCCATGCAGCCTTACACCAGGGCATTTGTTGAAAACTACTTGTTGAGATGTGGCAGTAATGTGCAGCAGCCTTGCCAGTTGGAGTTAACAAGAGGCTGACCTAAATCTTTAAGAGGAATAACTGGAAAAAGATATTCACAGGGTCTCTGAAAAGCTCCAACACATTCCCAGGATTCTATGTGCAGGGATATGAACATGCCAGAGAAAGACCAGAAAAGGACCTAATCTCTCATCTCTGGAAAACCTTAAGGCAGTGGTTCTCAACCTTCTGGCCTTTAAATACAGTTCCTCATGTTGTGACCCAACCATAAAATTATTTTCGTTGCTACTTCATAACTGAAATGTTGCTACTGTTAAGAATCATAATGTAAATATCTGATATGCAGGATGGTCTTAGGCGACCCCTGTGAAAGGGTCGTTTGACCGCCAAAGGGGTCGCGACCCACAGGTTGAGAACCGCTGCCTTAAGGCAATGTGCAAGCAGGAAGTGAAGATAAGGCTCTAAACTACCAGCTTGAGCACTGAAGACAAGCCTCCCTTCTCCACACACACACACATAAACACACACACAGAGCTCCCTCAGCAAAGGTTGGGACACGTAGTGCCAGGCATTTAAGGAAATCTCTATACAATCATCAGCTACTACTAAACTAACTGACCAGAGGATTCAGTGGCTGCACAAAGAATACAGACTTTACAGAAATAATCCAGGAACCTCATTAAACAAATGAACAGCAAAAATAACAGGCCCTGGAGGGAGTGGGAATCAGATTTTCAGAGTTTCCACAAAATTATTTCAAAACAACAATAAAAAATAGAAAGATATGCAAAGAAACAGGACAGGATATCTCGTAATCAGGAAATACAGTCAATAGAAACTGTCCATGAGGAAGTTCAGATGTTGAATTTAGGAGACAGAGATTTAAAATCATCTATTGTAAATATATTCAAAGAACTAAAAGAACTGGCCCGGCCGGCTTGGCTCAGTGGTTAAGTGGCGACCTAGAAATCTGGAGGTCATGGTTGGGTTCCTGGTCAGGGCACATGCCCGGGTTGTGGGCTCCATCCCCAGTCGGGGGTGTGCAGGCGACAGCCAATCAATGATTCTCTCTCATCATTGATCTATCTCTCTCTCCCTCTCCCTTCTTCTCGGAAATCAATAAAAATATATCTTTTAAAAAAAGAACTAAAAGAACTGAAAGAATTAAAGAAAAGTATGAGAAGGTAGGAGAATGATGTCTCAACAAACAAAAAATATCATAAAGAGATACACATTATTTAAAAATGAACCAAGTGGAAATTCTGCAATTGCAAATTACAATATCTGAAACGAAAATTCATTAATAATATTAACAGCAGATATAAGCTAGAAAAAGGAAGAATGAACAAATGTAAAGGCAGGTCAATTAAGATTATCTAGTTTCAGGAACAGAAAGAAAAAAATGAAAAATAAATAAACAGAGTCTCAAAGACCTGGGGAACGTCAACAAGCATACTAACGTAAACAAAATGGGAGTTCCAAGAGGAGAGAAGACAAAAGAGCAAAATGAATATTTAACAAATAATGGCTAACAACTTCCCAAGTTTGCTGAAAAACATTAATCTGCACATCCAAGAAGATCCACAAATTCCAAGTAAGATAAATTCAAAGATATCAACACTTACACACATCATAGTCAAACTGGCAATAGCCAAAGACAAAGAAAATGTTGAAAGCAGCAAGAGAAAAACAATTCAACACGTACACAGGATCCTCAATAAAATTAACAGCAGATTTCACATCAGAAACCATGGAGACATGAAAGCAGTGGCATGACATATTCAAACTGCTAAAAGAAAGACAATCAACCAACAATTCTCTATCCAGCAAAACTATCCTTCAAACACGAAGGAAAACAAAAACTTAAGATAGTAGAACTCCCCTATGACAAATACTAAAGGAAGTCCTTCAGGCTGACATGTATACAAATGTCAAAAGCTTCATATTGCCTCCTAATTGAAAAAATAAAAAAGTGTTCCAGCCTGGCTGGTGTGGATCCATGGTTGGGTGTCGATCTATGAACCAGGAGGTCGGTCACAGTTCAATTCCCAGTCATGGCACATGCTTGGGTTGTGGCTTTGATGCCCAGTAGGAAGTGTGTAGGAGACAGCCAATCAATGATTCTCTCTTATCACTGATGTTTCTCTCTCTCTCTCTTTCTCTCTCTCTCTCTTCCCTCTCTCTCTCTCTCTCTCTCCCTTCCTCTCTGAAATCAAGAAAAATATATATTTTAAAAAAGTATTCCGAATTAGAAGAAAAGATACAGTACCAATAATGCTTGATTTCCCTTATTAAATGATTGATGAATTTTCCAGAGAACATTTAGATGTTATGCTCTCATGTTAAAAATTTGAAGAAGAAAGGTAATAAAGAGCTGGAAAAAGTATATTTTTAAGTTTAGCATAAATAATTTTAACTTAATTCTCTAATATAATAATTTAAAAATCATATTTTACAATAATTTTTCTAATTTTAATATTTATAACTATAAGTTACCATTTAATAGTAGTTCTTCCAAGTTATCAGGATTTCGAGCAAGTTGCAGGATCAAAGCAGAACCCCGAACCTTGTCAGGTATATCTTCATACAATAACTCAATGTATTCATCCATATCATTAATGTTAGCAACTTCATCAATCTGAAACAAAGGAAGAAGAAGAAAGTATTCCAACATAATAATAATGCTTAACAGAGCCACTGTCAAAGGAATGATATTTTGTGATCAATATATTGCCTTTTATAATAATAGATAAGTTTTTCAAAGGACTCATAGAGGGGGAAATTAGACCTTTGGGTGCTAGGACTTCAATACAAAAGTAATTATAAACTATATGATAAAATGGGATGTATATAAGCTCTAAACTTGGTCTATCAAGTATAAAATATTTTAAATGTAATACAAAGTAATTTGTATCATTATAATAAATAATATTTCAAAACATTGCAATAAAAATATTTAAACCACTTCACAACTTATTTTTCTATCAAAATAAATTGTCTAAAAAAATACCCAATAATTTTTGCCTTTATCAATTAAATACTGACTTTCTACCTTTTTCAGGCACTTCTAAGTTCAATCATTTTTTAAAAATTATACATATGTTTAATGTTGATTGTATGAATTACTTATGGTAAAAGGCAACACCTTACAATCATATTTCTGTTAGATCAGAATGTAGTCTTACCTCCATTCCTTCAAAAGGAGGTGGATCTTTAGGTTTGCTTGTTTTTTCTTTTTTTTCTGTAAAAAAAAAAAAGTTGTGTTGTTTTTTTAAATGAGAAGAACTAGGTTTTTAGCATTTCTGAATAATTTTTATTCTCAGCAGCTGATTAGTTAAGCTTAATTTTGCTTTTAAATAAGTTCATAGGCATCCAATTCACTCAACAAATACCTATTGATTATACAATGTGAGTTAGTAACTCTATTTAGGGCTAACTAATAAAAGTATACATTAGGCACAAGGCAGTTTATTTCCTGTTCATAGAGAGACAAGACGAACTTGAAAAGGTTTAAACAAATTTTCTATTTCATTTGTTTTACTTAGTATAATCAAAACTTAAGCCTTTATAAGTCATTTCAAGGGCATCATATTTTGGAATTTACCCATGATGAAAGATATGTAAATGTAATACTATGAAATGAAATAACTAACCATTCAATAATCTGAGATGATTTTGCATTAAAATGTCTGTATTTTTATTTTGTTTCATTTTTGGTTTAGATGATTTGAAAATGCCTTCTATAAATAATCAGTCACTTAGTTCTAATATTTTAATGGCTTAGTTCTTGTTGAGGGACTGAAAATAGAAGCATGTTAACAATAGAGACATTGAGGAATGAAAAGGAAGTATTTTCCTAAGAAAGATTCATAAAACATAACATTAGGATAGTCTAATGCATATGACATATATTTAACATTTAAATAATTAAGTAACCCATTCAAATAATAAACTAAATGTCAATGAGAAATTTAGAAAACATAAATCTAGTTGGAGTAGAGAAAATAGGTTTTCTGCCCCTAATTCTCTCCTATTGTTATTCTAGAGTCAATATGACAGATATCTGCTTTTTATTTCTTATTTCAGCATTTGTGTGGATGTGCACATACACAGGCACAGTATGAAATAGAAACATCATTTTGTGTAGAACTGTCCTATATAATAAAACCCTAATATGCAAATCAACCAAACGGTGGAAGGACCAGTTGCTATGATGCACACTGACCACCAGGGGTCAGACGTTCAATGCAGGAGCTGCCCCCTGGTGGTCAGTGTGCTCCCACAGGGAGAGTGCCGCTCAGCCAGAAGCCGGGCTCATGGCTGGTGAGTGCAGCAGCAGTGGCAAGAGCCTCTCCCACCTCCACTGCAGGCAGGTGGTAAGGAGCGAGGGGTCCCGGACTGCGAGAGGGCACAGGCCAGGCTGAGGAACATCCCCCTCCCCCACAGTGAATGTAGTCTAATATAAAGCTCAACACGTATAAAACAAATATGTTTGTTTATTCTTTCGTTTACTTATTCACAGCACTGGCAAAACAAAACACAAAACAAAACAGAAAACCCCCACATTAATGTAAAGCTCAAACTACAGTCAAACAAGTCCAGTTTGCATTAAAAAGTCAGAAGTTTCTACTTACCCTTTCCTGACAAAGAGTCTCGGCGGTTCTGGAGATAGTACAACAGCTGCTCTACCTCATTTAGTTTTGAGGGATGAATGAGTTTACATTCTTCAACCACCTTCCGTGCCAGGGAAGTTATATCTGTGTTGGCATTGAGACTCTTAAGACGAATGCTGCAAGCATATCAGAATTTTCCAATTCAAGTATTAAAGTAAGTGGTAACTTAAATAATATTTCATTAAATAACTTATAAAACATTTAAAGACTCTTATATAATGAAGTGTTAGATATAATTAGGCTTAGAACAATGCAAAACAATGATTTTCTTTGAGCTGGATAAATGAGATAACAAAAGGAACATAAAGCCTACATCAGCCTTTCCAGGCAGAAGAGCATATTGGAAGACCTAATTTTAAAACAATCTTCTGATGTAATACATATAAAGTCTTTAGTCATTGGATGTGAGAGTCCATAATACCAGGAGTGAATAACTTTCTGACCATAGTCACGAAATCATTTATGTTTTTCAGTTAGGAACAAGACATAATATTGGTTATTTTGGATTCAGTTTTTCTCGTGGAAATTATATAGTAGAAGGAAGAAGAAAAAAAGCAGGATGCATTTTAAGACCTATATGAGGAATTCTGAAGAACATTTTATACTTGTTAGTATGTTAATAAAAATAAATAAACCAGCTTTTCTCTCCTTTTTAATTTAGTCCAGGAGATTCATTGGAAGATAAGTAAAAAAGGTTATTCAGAGTCTGGAAACAATTGCCCGTTTACATGAATTTATGGCACCAAGGAGACCTATGAAAACATAAAATTAGGTGCAGGGTGAAGACTCAAGCAGATATGTTCGTACAAGGCTCAGATGAAAAGAGAGAAACAGCCCTGACCAGTTTGGCTCAGTGGATAGAGCATCGGCCTGCAAACTGAAAGGCCCCAGGTTCGATTCCAGTCAAGGGCATGTACCTTGGTTGTGGGCACATCCCCAGTAGGGGTGTGTAGGAGGCTGCTGATCGATGTTTCCCTCTCATCGACATTTCCTAACTCTCTGCCTCTCTCCCTTCCTCTCTGTAGAAAAATCAATAAAATATATTTTTAAAAAAGAGAAACATAAGAAAGTAGCCATTATATAGAATTATTTCTTGGTAAAGACCACTGACATTTGGAGAGACATCAAGGTGTTAGAAGGCAGCAGGGACAGAAATCTCAGAAAAAGGTTCTGTACTAAGCATCTGTGCAATCATCATTCAGGTGAAGATGATCTCTCTAGAAATAAGTCCAGCAGAGTGATTTAGAAATTACTTACAGGTATATAGTCATCCCTAAGTCTGGTCCTCTTGGGATTCTACAAACTACCTAATAGCTTTTAATAAATTCCTTTTATATTTAAATTTGCTACAATGTTCCTTTGTTACTCTGTTCCTTTATTTTAAAATTTTTGGTTGTTTATATTCCTACCTTTTAAATTCTTGATTCTATTTTTGTATAATTTTACTGCACACCAGAAGACAGAGATAGAAAGGAGAGTCCATTCAGAGAAAAACTCTCGAAAGACCTCTCCATGTTTAATTTTATCAGGAACTTCGAAATCTTGATTGTTTCTAGAAATCCAATAAAGATGAGGCACAATAGGAACACTATAAACGTGTTTTTAAAATTTCTTACTAGTTGTTTTTTAGAGCAGTTTCAGGTTTACAGAAAAATTGTGCATAAAGTACAGAGTTCCCATATATACACCCACTACCACCCCAATACAGTTTTGTTTTTTTTGTTATTACCACCTTTGTTACAACTGATGAACTGATATTGATACATTATCAATTTAGGTCTACAGTTTACATTAGGATTTACTGTGTTGTATAGTTCTATGGGCTTTGAGAAATGCATCCTGTGTCCACCATTATAGTATCATAAAGCATAGTTTTATTGCCCTAAACATGCTCCGTGCTCCACCTATTCTTTCCTCCCCCACCCCCTGAAACCCTGATAAACTCAATTTTTTTACTTTAGTTTTTCCTTTTCTAGAATGTTACGTAGTTGGAATCATACAGAATGTAGCTTTTCAAGCCTGACTTCTTTTACTTAGTAATATGCATTTAAATCCCCCCATGTCTGTTCATAACTTGATAGTCGGTTTCTTTTTAGTGCTGAATAATACTTGATTGTATGGACACACCAGTGTTTGCTTACCTGTTTGTCAATTGAAAAACATGTTGGTTGCCTCCAACTGTTGACAATTATAAATAAAACTGTTATACACATTCATGTGCAGGTTTTTGTAGACATAAATTTCTAACTCATGTGGGTTAATATCTAGAAGCAAAACTGCTGGATCATATGGTAAGTTTATGTTTAGCTTTAGAAGAAACTGCCAAATTGTCTTCCAAAGTACCACTTTATACTTCTACCAGCAATGAATGAGTTCCTATTGCTTTACATCCTCACCAGCATTTGGTCCTGTCAGTGTTTTGGATTTTACCCATTCTAATAGGTGTACAGTGGTATCTTGATCTAATAAAGCAGATTTTTCTATTTCTTTTTAGATCTATTTTTTACCAACATATATATTAGCAATTTGATTCATCTTCTTTCCATTAAAAGTAATAGACAGGTTTTCTTCTTTTAGTGTATAGGTCTCTCCTAAATCCTTACTTATTACAAAAGACAAAGAAAAAAATAGATAGGGGTAGAATTTTTAGAAAATGTTACCTGTATGTTTACTGATTATTCCTATAATAAAAAACTAGAATCTTCATAGGCAGCCATATCTATTAATAATACCAAAAACTCACAAGAAAAATACCCATATTATTTTTGGACTATAACCATCAGTTTCTCATAAAGAAATTTTCAGAAACTGGGACTCTCTTAAAGATGGGCTTATACACTCCTTTGCCAAATAAAGAAGATTGAAATACAAGTCTTCTTGACCTGGGCCATAGCACTGACTACCCAAATTTAACGACATTTTCACTTCATACCTATCTCAATCTTTATGAGTGTCCCCTCCACCCCAGCTGTTGCCATTGATAAAAACTCTTGAGTTATCAACAATCCACATTCTGCTTTTGGTCCTACAACATGATTCCTCTCCAAATCGTGTGCACCAGGGTGGAGTATTCCAAAATTGAGGTCCTTGGGTTTTCCCCTTAATGATGTTTAAATTCACTTACTCCAACAACAGTAGGTAGTATTCTTTCCAGCTGGCTGACTCCCTAGTGAATGCATCCCTTGTCTAGAAAAACTTTGGATTTTCAAACACAACATTCTCATTTAAGATTCGTGCAATAGGCCTTCCTTCCCCTGGCTGCCGGCACTGGTTTTCCTCTGGCACCCGGGACCCAGGACCCAGGCCTTAGCTCTGGCCGCAGCAGAGAAGGCAAGCCTCGAGGCTTCTCCGCTCTGACCGCAGCAGAGAAGCCAAGCCTCTTCAGTCTTCAGTCATCTTCAGTTTTCGCTCCTCGCCTGAATATGCAAATTAACCACCATCTTTGTTGGGTTAATTTGCATACTCATCCTGATTGGCTGGTGGGCGTAGCGGAGTGACACCAATTTGCATGTTTCGCTTTTATTAGTGTAGATAAGGTTACTGACTGCATTCTCAAGAAATAAAATCTAAATTTCTCTCATGAAATGCGGATGTAGGAGGTTCTAAAGACAAAAACTCTGCTCTGCTCGCTTGTCTTTGGCAAATTAATAAGATCTCAAAGGATTTTTCACAATGTACAAAACTCAGGCAGCAATCACAGGCACACAAATGGAAGAGAAAAGGTGTAAGAAAACAGAAAAACGTGTGAGCATGTGAGTTAGGATTTACAGTGTATGTGTGTATGCAAGTGTGTATCTCTTCAATCTAGCAGATTATCCAAAGAGTTATTTTTAATGAATTCAATGTGTGATTTAGTCTCCTTCTAACCCAAGAAGAAGACAAATTAGGAATATTAATAGACTAGGCAGCTACTCTTTTGGCTGTTATACACCAAAGTTTCCCAATTACAGCACTATCAAAATTTTGGGCCAAATAGTTCTTTGTTTGTAGGTTGCTATTTTGTGCATTATAGGTTCCTTAGCAGCACCCTGGCCTCTAGCCATTAAATTCCCTTAGCACCCCTCTAGTTATGACAACCCAAATGTCTTCAGGTATTGCCAAATGTCACCTCGGGAACGGGAGTGGGAGGGTGGGGGGTGGATCAGAACCAGTCGAGAACCACTGCTATAATACAGTGCTTTTCAGTGTTATAAATACTATCACATGTACTCCTAGCAGTCTGAATACACTTAATACCACCAAAACACACTAAAATTCTTTTTAACTACTTCCCAAACCAAATTTTTTATGGAGGGAAGAAGACTGGGAGAGAAAACTAGGTAATCTCAGACCTTCTTTACTTCCACAAAACTATGGAAGGAATTCAAGATCACTACCAGCACAACTGCAGACTGATGAAAGAGGCCAGTTCCCCAGGAGGTCCTCAAAGAATTACAAATGCAGAAAGAAAAGGGTGTAGGATATTGGAAGATTTAAGCTCAATACGTTGAGACAGAAAATGCTTGTCTTATTAGGATCTTCTAGCGGACTAGATTTTTAAGGGATGAATTCAAGGTGCATGCCCCATTTGGAAATTTTGGAAGTCATACTACTTTCAGAAATTCCAGGGAAGAAGAACACAGGATCTCCAAAAATACAAATTTCCTAAATTAAGCTAAAAAGTCCCACATAAACATATCTTAAAATTGATTTCACAAGTTGTAGCTTATATTCTATTATATGCATTTACTAAATGGAATAAATCAGAATAGGTATTTTTTAGTAGGTTCCCATTATGTACATAGACATGATTTTCTCTAAATATATCTGCATCTATAGTTTAATCTTGTCTCTGCTTCACTAAAATGAAGTATGTCTAGAAGAATGCCATAAAGATTTATCATCTATGCAGATTTAAATACTATCAGATTTCTACAAAGTTTGTATAAGGTTCACTACTTTCAAAATGTACACAAAGAAAGAAAACTTACATTTTTTGGCATTCTTTCCGTTCTCCCAACATGGGATCCCCCATTTCTCCAAGAATAGTAGCTTCCACTTCATATTGAACAATGAGTGCTTTTTCTGATGGATGTACATCAATATTTCCTCCTTTAACTTTCCTGCAATGTAAAATAAAAATAGGCATAGATAAAAAACTCATAAAATGCCCATGGTTCTTATCTAGGTTCTAGTTCCAAAAACAAGTGAGCTGGGTTAACATGCATTTAAATCAGATTCACATAAAATGGCAACATTCCCAAAGTGATCTACAGATTCAATATAACCACTATCAAATTCTCAAAGCTTTTTTTACAGAAATGGAAAAGAGATAATAAAATCCATGTGGAAACACAAGGGATACTGAGTAGCCAAAACAATCTTGTAAAAGAAAAACAAAGTTGGAAGACTCACATTTTCCAATTTCAAAATGTACTACAAAGGCTACAGTAATCAAAACAGTGAAGTACTAGCAGAAAGGTAGACACACAGATCAATGGAATAGAACTGAGCCCAGAAATAAACTCCTATATATATAGTCGATTGATTTCAACAAAGGTGACAACCTTTCATTGGGGGAAAGAACAATTTCTTTAACAAATGTGCCAAGACACTGGGCATATAAAATAATGAAATTAAACCCTTGCGGCCCAGCACATAATTAACTCAAAATGGATCACATAAATTTAAAATCCAAACCTAAAAAACTCTTAGAAGAAAACATAGGGGCAAAACTTCATGACCTTGAATTTGAGAATGGTTTCTTAAATAATAACATCAAAAGCAACCAAAACCCTAAAGACCTCCCTTCCCCCACAAAAACCAATAATACCCTATAATCTAATGAATGAATTCAGTAAAATTGCAGGATACAGAATCAATATACAGAAATATATTGTGTTTCTATATATCAATAATGACCTATCAGAAGGAGAATTTAAGAAAACAATTCTATTTACAACTGCATCAAAAAGCATAAAATACCTAGGAATAAATTTTACCACAGAGGTGAAAAACTTATACTTTGAAAATTATAAGACACTGAAGAACTGAAGAAGACACAAATAAATGGAAGGCTATACCTTGCTCATTTATTAGAATCAAAACAGTATGGTACTGGCATAAAAACAGACATATAGATATATGGAATAGAAATATAGAGCCCAGAGAATAGAAAATTCTCACTTATATGGTCAATTTATCTATGACAAAGGAGGCAAGAACATACAATGGGGTAAAGACAGTCTCTTCAATAAGTGATATTGGAAAAACTGGACAGATACATGATAAAAATTAAATTGGACCACTTTCTTATACCTTACACAAAAATAAACTCAGAATGGATTAAAGACTTAAATGTAACACCTAATATCATAAAACTCCTAGAAGAAAACATGGGCAGTAAACTCTTCAACATCGCTCTTAGCAATATCTTTTTGGATATGTCTCCTTGGGCAGGGGAAACAAAAAATAAACAATAAACAAATGGAACTACATTAAACTAAAGCTTTGTACAGTGAAGAAAACCATCAACAAAATGAAAAGACACCATTTGCAACAGCATGGATGACTTGAAGAGTATTATGCTAAGTGAAATAAAACAGTCATAAAGATAAATAGCACATGATCTCACTCATGTGGAATCTAATAAACAAAAGAAATTGAAAAACAAAATAGATCCAGAGACATAGAATCATGGAACAGACTGTTAAACCTCAGAGGGAAGGTGGGGGAGGGTGGGTGGGAAAAGATCAACCAAAGAACTTGCATGAATCTATCAATAACGCATGGATACAGACAATAGGGTGGTGAAGGCCTGGGTGGAGCTCCGGGGTGGGCTAGAAGAGGTCAATGGGGGAAAAAAGGGGACATATGTAATACTTTGAAAAATAAAGATGTTTCAAAAATTAAAAATAAAAATAAATAAAAATTGGAAGAATAAAATGATCTTGAAATCCTATTTACTTTTTCGAATGTTATGGGGTTGAACTGAATAAATCTCCTTATCTTTGAACTCCTTTTCTACAACCTATTAAAGCTGGTTTTGCATTCTAGGGAAAAAAAAAAGACAACCTACTAAATGGGAGAAGACATTCACAAATGATACACCAACAAGGGGTTAATATCCAAAATATATAAGGAACTCATACAACTGAACACCAAAAAACAAACAATCCAATTTTAAAAATGGGTAGAGGACTGGAATAGACATTTCTCCAAAGAGGACATACAGATGGCCAACAGACATGAAAAGATGCTAAACATCACTAATCATCAGGGAAATTCAAATCAAAACTACAATGAGGTATCACCTCACACCTGTCAGAGTGCTATCAACAAATAACAAGTGCTGACAAGGATGAGGAGGAAAGGAAACCCTCATACACTGTTGGCGGGATTGTAAATTAGTGCAGCTACTATGGAAAATAGTATGGTAATTCCTCAAAAACTTAAAAATAGAACTGCTATATTTTCCAGCAATTCCACTTCTGGGTATTTGTCTGAAGGAAACAAAAACACTAGGTATATGCACCCCTATGTTCACTGCAGCATTATGTACAATATCCAAGATATGGAAGCAACCTAGGTTTCCACCAATAGATGAATGGATAAAGAAGATGTGGTACATATCAGCAATAAAAATCTAAAAATACAAAATAAGTAAAAAAAACAAAAAACAGAAACAGACCCATAGATATAGAGAATGAGTTGATGGGTTGACAAAGGGGAGGGAAGGACTAGAATTTAAAAATCAACGATCATGTAAAGCTTTTTAAAAAAGCAAAAGCAACTAAACAAAATATGAATTTAAAACTTTTGCATATGAACGGACACTATGAAGAGAGTGAAAACACAATCCACAGAGTGGGATAAAATATTTGCAAATCATTAATATGATAGGGAACCAATTTCCAGAAAATATAAAGAATTTTTTCTCCAAAGAGGGCAGAGAATGGCCAAGAAGTATATGAAAAGATGTTCAATGTCACTAGTAATTAGGGAAATGTAAACCAAAACTACAATATCACTTCACATCCATCAGAATAGGCACATTTTTAAAAAATAAGTGCTAGCAAGGATGTGAAGAATTGGAACCCGCATACATTGCTGGTGGGAAAGTAAAATGGTGCAGCCACTGTGAAAAACAGTTCAGTAGTTCCTCAAGAAGTTAAACATGTAATTAGCATATGACCCAGCAACAACTGAAAATATACCGAAAGAGTGAAAACAGATGTTTAAACAAAAACTAGTACTGGAATGTTCATAGTAGCTTTATTCATAATAGCCAATAGATGGAAACAGCCTAAATGTCCATCAACAGATGAACGGATAAACAAAATATGCTGTATCCATAAAATATGTTATTATTCAGCTATTAAAAGAAATGAAGTACTGTATTGATGAATGCGAAACATGGATAAATGCTGAGTATCTATACTGTGTGAAAAAAGCTTTACACAGGCCACATATTTATCATATACTTATATCACTTCTCATAAATACAATAAAATAATTACTTCTGGTAATATTCAGTTTAAAATATGTATTCTTTGCTACATTTTAAGCACCATAAAGGCAGGGAAAGTATGTCTCATCTAATACTTTAAAATTCATATATATTTTTTTTTATTTTTTATTTTATTTTTTTATTTCAGAGAGGAAAGGAGAGGGAGAGAGAAACATCAATGATGAGACAGAATCATTGACCAGCTGCCTCCTGCACACCCTCGACTGGGGATGGAGCCTGCAACCGGGGCATGTGCCCTGACGTGGAATTATACTAGTAAGTATGCCTAAAAAAAACTACCTTCTGGCACAACTGTATTATTACATGAAAATAAGCTAATGCTCTAACAGTGGCTCTTTGCTCTAGAACAGCGGTCCTCAACCTGTGGGTTGCAAACCCTTTGTGGGTCGAACAACCCTTTCACAGGGGTCGCCTAAGACCATCGGAAAACACATATATAATTACATATTGTTTTTGTGATTAATCACTATGCTTTAATTATGTTCAATTTGTAACAATGAAAATACATCCTGCATATCAGATATTTACATTACGATTCATAACAGTAGCAACATTACAGTTATGAAGTAGCAACGAAAATAATTTTATGGTTGGGGGCCACCACAACATGAGGAACTGTATTAAAGGGTCACGGCATGGTTAGGATGGTTGAGAACCACTGCTCTAGAACAATTTTATATTAAAGTTGAAAGAATTTGTTTTCTTCTGTCACCAAATTTTCAATTGAAAAGATCAATGTAATCAATGAGGAAATAAATGCTTGTTATGACTATATATCCTTTTAAAAAATGAGAAGGGCAGGCAATAGATGCCCCAGTCCTGCAAAGACAGTACAGTTAGCTGATTGGTTGGTTGACTATACAACTGTTTGAATCCCTTTTAAGATGAGATCTTTCCGTAATGGTAAGGGCCCTGCCACGCCAGGGTAAAAATACTCAGTAAAAGCATGTTGTAACTTATAACAATACCACCACCTTACATGCATGTTTTATCTCTTAAAAGCATTTTCACATTTGGTCCTCTCATAAGGTAATATTTGCCCTGCTTTCCATTTTTATATAAGGAAACGGTGTCCAAAAGAATACATGTGACAGGGACTTTAAGAATGGAGCGTCCTGATTAAGGTTTTTTTTTTTTTTCCTATTGGATCACTAGTAACTCTTGGTCCACTGAAAGGTATCCTATTCATCAGGGATGATCATATCTTTGACAGGAGTCAAACCAATAATCCCACAGAGTTACAGTGTTCTTTAAAGAGTCACTGATACTACAAATATTTTGAAATTAAAATAATCACGGCCTGTTCCATGCCAAGCTCCTGGACGAACCTCTTGATAATTACGATCCTATAAAAAGGACACTGTACACATGCATGGCAGTCAAAGGGATGAAGCAGAGGAGGAAAGCAGACACAGGCCGGAGAGCAACATCTCAGTCCAGCCTCCCGTCAGCGAAAAGCCACCACTTGTCTCCCCTTCATCATGTCAGAACCGAGGGCAGGGAACCCCACACTGGAGGCTGAGGGCATAAGCGCCAGGAGACCTCATCTCCAGGCCCCCACGGGATTGCCCTGTTAGGGGAAATGCCGAACTGGAATGGGAAAGGGGGAGGGGGGCACGGGAAGCCGGGTTTCCTCGTCCTGAGCCCCTCCCCCCCGAAATCGGGGACGCCGCCAGAGCTACCGCGAGGTCCTCCCGGCCCCTCGGAGGCAGGTGGGCGGCTGCAGAACCTCTCACCCAATGCACCTTCCCTTCCCTTCCTGGGACTCCTCCCGTGTCCACCTCTCTGCGGAGCGTAGGTCTCGCTTTGCCCAGTGACACCTCAAGGCCAACCCCCAAACCTCTAAGAATATCTCAGGGTCCCCGGCCAGGAGGGCGGGGCTGTGCCTTGGGGAGTCACCTTTTGAGGTATCTGGCGTCCTCCCCCTGCATGGCGGCGGCGGCGACGGCGTGGGGAGGATGGGGGTGCCTCAAAGAGGCCTGCAGAGCTACTTCCGGAAACGGTGGTCAAAGTCCCCGGGCCCCCAAAGGCGATGACAGTGCCGAGGCCTGCAAGACCGAGCCGGGGCAGCGATGTGGTTACCAAGGTGAGGCCGCCGGCTCCTCCCACAGTTCCCAGGCCCCCAAACACTGGAGCCGCCCAGGCCGGCTCGTAGACGCCGCAGTCAGCCCCGCCTCACCCAGCTCCGCCTCAAGGCGCCTGCGCCCGCTCTGCAGCGCCATTAGGCGCAGGCGCAGTGAGAGCTGCTGGACCCTGGGACTAATCTGACGCACCCCGGAGCAGAGCGTGAAGATTTTTGCAGCAGATTTGGGCGTCAGTGGTTAAGGTGTGGCGTCCTGGTCACCGCCCCCTTGAAGATGGGAATGAAAAAGAATCATCCCAGTTATTCAAATTAGAATTTCAGGTCCTCAGTTTGAAAAGAGGGAAAGGGAATCCACTAACCTTTTCTTTAGAGAATGCTATAGAGCAGTCAGCCCTCGGTTAATAACCTGTCAAGTGAGGTTTGTATTTTGGGGGGACATTGTGGAAAAGGGACTGCACTGAAAAGCTCTAACTAATGCAGATAGTCTGACACTTGTGCAAAATGAACAGCAACTTTGATTCAGAGTCAAATCTTTACATTCCACTTTGGTATCTTAGATCATTCTAGAATGACCCCCCTTCCATCCCCACACCCCCCAACCCCCACAAAAACAGCGCGTGAAACTCCACCTCTTCCAGTAATTGTCCCTAAATCAAGGTACTTTGCGAATTGTTTCCTTTTAGGCAGGCAACTGTTGGCAGTGCAAATCAAAGGGAAGAAAGAATGTCCTTGAACCTTAGCAAGTAACTGTCTGCTTTTACATCTAATCCTATTCGCTCAGCTGCCACATCTATGCAAATGACTCACGTTAATTTATTCAATAAATACCGAGGCCCAGCTTTGTGCCAAACACCAAACCAGGCTCTATGGATACAAAGAAGGTACCTCCACTCCCTCTCCTCATCCTGTCGCTCTCTTCTAGTTCTTTATTTTCAGTCACTCACGACCATGCCTACATAGTTATTCCACTGCCTTTTTCAAATACAATAAGTTACTGCAATGACCTACATTTAATATTAAATATATAGAAACCCACTAAGAGATATTATTTTAACTGCCCATCCATTCCCACCAGCAGCACTATTTATGTCAGCTAACTTTGACATCTTCCCTGGCATCATGCCCTCTTATTAACTATGACAAAATCCTACCATTTCTTCCTTCAAAATATTCCTGCAATTCAGCTTTTCTTCCTCATCCCCACTTCTACCTACTAGTCTAACTACACCTTACTTGGAATACTGCAATTCTTCCCTAACTGTCCTTCCTATTTTATGCTTATTCCCAAATATTCATTCTTAAAACTGATAATAACATTTTACAAGTTATCATGCATGGCTAGGTTACTTTAAAACTCTCACAATACCTAAAGTTGCCAGACCACAATATCCATTAAAATGCATAGATCAGATAACAAGCATTCTTGCAATGTAAGCTCCCTGAGATTGGAGATTTTGTTTTGTTCACTTCTATATGCCTAGAACAGCATCCTTCCTATAGTTGGTACTGAATAAACATTTGGAATAAAAGAAAAAGCATACCTGAGCTTAAAACAACAACAATAACAACAACAAGTAATTTAGAGGCAATGCCAGAGTCAGAAAGAACTGAAAACTAGAGCAACAAAGAGATAAACTGAAACTGGGACTGAACTAGAGAGGCTGTCAGTCTGAAGCAAGAGGGTAGGAGGGATTAGGATGTGAACATCTTTCTTGGGGGGAGGGGAGTTCCTTATTTTTTCTACCACAACACTCACTATAATGATTACTATTAAAACATCAGACAATTCCAAACGTTGGCAAGAATGTGGAGCAACTAGAGTTCTGCATTGCTTGTGAGAATGCAAATGATGCAACCATCTTGGAAAATAGTTGGGCAGTTTCTTCAGCAGCTAAACATGCATTTACCACATGACCCTAGATATTTACCTAAGAGAAATGAAAACATACGTCCACAAACACTGGTGTTCACAAATGTTCTGGCAACTTTAGGCATAATAACAAAAAACTGGAAACAACCCAAATGTACATCAAAGTCAATTGATACAAATTGTGGGATATCCACATAATGGATACTACTCAGCATTAAAAAAATAAATCCCAAACTACTGATGTATGCAACAACATGAATGAATCTAAAAAATATGATAAAGGAATCATGGTTTGATTCCTCATATAAGAAGTTCTTGAATATAAAAACTAATCTATTAGGACAGAGAGCAGTGGTGGCTTGTTCCTGGCACAGATGGAGGAGAAACTGAAGTCAGGCTGGGTGGGGGGACGGGGGGACTTGGACACATTTGTCAAAGCTGATCAAGCTATATACTTAAACACACTCATTTTTTTTGTATGTAAATTATTCCTCAATGTAGTTGTTTTAAAGACTATAACAAACAAGGCAAAAAGTAGTAAATTAAGTGGGTGAATTAAATATCAAGTTAAATATCATTGAAGAGAAAATTTGTGAATAATATGAGGAAATAACACAAAGAGATAAAGAGAAAAAGACTATAAATAGAAGAGGTTAAGGGAAAGAAAGGATAACATTTAAGGGGCCATAAGCCTTCTAGAAAAAAAAATAGAGATAAGACTACTTTAAGGACTGAGTAATGTCCTGAGTTAATCAATGATATGAATCCTAAGCAGGATAAACAAGAGAAATTCATGCTTAGATATAATATAATGAAATTAAATAACTCCAAACATAAACTGAAAAGTTCAGAAGACATTATCATTCTTTAATAATTTTATAGGTATTAATTTAGCATTTCTCTCTTCTTCCCACTCCTTCCCAATGGGTTATAAATTGTTTGAATGAAGAAATCAACCTATTCAACACTTGGAACAGTCTTGGTGGTGGCTAGGAGCCTAAATTCTGGAATCAGAATTCCGTGAGAGTACCTGATCCACCATTTATTTACTCTTGATCTTGAGCAAGCTAAACATTATAAGCCTCAGTTTTGTCATCTATAAAATAAGGATAATAATTCATAGGTGTTAGAATTATTGTAATGTCAAATGACAGGGCATATATAAATTTATACCAGGGTGATTATCACTTAAATGCTAGTAATTGTTATCAACTAGGTGTTTGAAAACCATTTATTAATCATGTAACTCTGGACAAGTCAATTAAGCTCTCTGTGTCTTCATTCGGAAAAACTGGGATAAATACCCACTGTAAAAGATTGAGGTGAAGAAAAAGTGAGTTAATATTTTGTGAGAGTATTGTAGGCTGTACAATTACACGAAAATGGTAGAAGTTATTATTTCAACTTCATCCTTAACTTTGTCAACTTTTATTTTAAAATCTGATAGCAGCAGTGAGGAGTTTAAAAGTACTGAGAGCCCTGGCCAGTTTTCTCAGTAGTTAGAGCGCTGGCCCATGGACCAAGGATCGTGGGTTCAATTCCCAGTCAAGGGCATGTACCTCGGTTTCAGGCTCCATCCCTGGCCCAGGTAGGGGCAGACTGCGGAAGGCAAACAATCCACGTGTCTCTCACATCAATGTTTCTCCTTCCCTTACTCCCTCCCTCCCTCCCCTCGTTCCTCCCCAAAGGAAAAAATATCCTTGGGTGAGGATTAAAAAAATAAAATGCTGAGAAAAGTTATTATTGCTTCATGATCTTATAATTTAACATGAGGATAGAAGGAATACAAAGTGGTTATAGAACCACCTATGACAGAATAATTTAAATACAGATAATCCCAGCAATGCACCAATATAGCTTTGGAGCTATAGGATTCAGGCTGCACTGCTTTGGGAAGCCTTCCTGTTGATTCCACAGTTTGCTTGTTCTGCAAAATCTGTTCCTCTTGGAAGCTTTCCCTAAGCTCCACACTTAAAGTGCCTTCTCTGTTCTCCTACTGTACTTACTGTCCTTTACGGACATGATTTTTTATAGCTCTATCTTCTCCAGTAAGAGTGATTCAAAAGGTATAAAATTGTGGATTTCCAATTACATTTCTAATCATAGTGCTTGGCACATAGTAAAAGCTAATAATTGGTACCTGCTGCTATATCAGATGTAATGACAGCCTTCAAGGAACACAAAACCACCAGGTATGTACACAAATAATGGCCATACTGATGATTGTTATAATGACAGTATGAAGCAAGTAGAATGTTGGCACAAAGGAGGAAATAAACCACTCGTCATGGCGGATAGAGGCTCAGAGAAGGGCTTCCAGAGGATGACTAGAAATCTGCTTAGTAGAGAGCATAATAGTGAAATTCTAGGGAAAGGAAAATAGTATATACAAAGACACAAATGCACAAAACACCACTGTATATTTATTTGAGATGGTTAGAGAATTAGGTTTGAGTGGGAGAGCAGTGAAAAATTAGTTTAAAAAAGCCAGGAGGAGCAAAATTGTAGGGGGCTTGCTATACGTAAGTGTGCTATTTGGAAATTTTCTCCAGGCATCAGGAGCCATGGAAGTGTTTTAATACAGGAAAGATGTATGTTGAAGTTTATTACTTTTAGCAATATTGATTGTTCTATATTTTATTCACACACCAACATAGAGCAGAGGTGTAAGAATTACATTTTTTATTCTCCAAACGCATTGTTTTGAAATGTTAACCCTGATTTGCTTCAAGAGTTCTCAGGAAATCCTTGCTTACCTTGTGACTGCCTTTGGGATGTCATCAAATGGCCATTGTGGTCCAAAGAGTCCACATCCACTGGCTAGTAACGCACTCATCTTCTCACTTTCCAAATTAATTGTAGTTCACGCTGCACATCCTAATAATACAAAGGAGATTTCAGTTAAAAGGATCCTTTAAAATACAGCCTCTTCTTGATGGTGGTAACCTCTATTTTCAACTAATAAAACATAAGACGATAGTAACATTATTGGGTTACTCCAAAGGTCAGGACAGAGGGTGGCCCACTAGGAAAATGAACAACTGATCTCTGGGCTTTTCTCCTTCCCCAGGTTATTTTACAGCCTGAACCATACTTTGAGAAGATAGTTGTGTGATATGCCAACCTGATGATCCTTAAAGTCATGCACACAAAGTGAATATATAAATGAAATTCGAAACAATACATTCTGGGATAGAGCTATAATGTATTTCTGTAGAGATGAATGTGGACACTTCATGCCTATTCTGCACAAGGCACTCATCTAAGAATTTAGGCTATAAGAGAATGAGACACTGACCTTGCCCTAAAGTAGTTCAAGTCCATAAACAGGCAGTCAGAGAACAAATAATTGGTAACTCAGCCATATTTCCACACATCTATATACCAAGTCAAGTGTTTTTTCTGTTACTTTAAACTTGAGCATAGGCTTAAGGAAAGTTCAGAAGTCATTATCATTCTTTAATAGTTTTACAGGTATTAATTTAGCCTTCAAGGAACACAAAGTCACTAGGATGTAAACAAATAATGAACATTGATGACTGTCATGATGGCAATCTATTGATTTTGTTCTTGTAAAGAAGTTGCCACACCATCTCTTTTCAATTTATTGCTTCAGTTCCATAAACTCTCAGAATAATAGAAGTTTCAGTTCTATTCATTTGTGTTAGAGATATTAAGTAAACCCAATCTCTTGTTCCACACACATTTGTTTAGTGCACATTATATGTCCCAGGCACAATTCAGAGCTAAGAAGCAGTCTAGATGGGATCAATTCAAGCAATTGCCAAATTAACAACCAGGTGTCTTCTATGAAACATTAATAGCAGAATTTGAATTTTTTTTAGAGTTGGAAAGCACAGGGCAACTACTGCCATACACACCTCTGCTGGAATGAGTTGAAAGCTATTTGGTCACCAAGAGGCGTCTCTCCTCACCTCTTCAAGAAAGATAGAGCCATAACATAAGTATTGTGACATACCCTCTGAGTCATGAAGAACAGAACCAGAACTGCCAGTGCATTCCAGACCACTTCCTAACAACTGCCAGTTATAATAATAACTTTGAAGGTGGGTGGGAAATGAATTTGTGTCCCCAGAGTTGAAATAGATTATATTCCAATGGATGATATAATCTCAGCCTTTTATATGCGGGGCAGAAATTAAATCATATGTTGTTTGATTTTAAAACTTTTATTTTTCTTTCTTTTTCTTTCCTTTCTCTTTCCCACCCATCTCTTGCTTCTTTCCTTCCTTTTTTCATTTTTTTATGAGTAGACAGCACTATGTCATAAAAATATCCACATATTGGAAACAGAATTGCTTCTAACTTTGGAAATTTCCTGCCAAATCCATGTCTCTTCAAGGTAGTCATTATTATATCAGGAGAGGAACTAGATGTATATCAAAGACCCTGAGAAATGGTTGAAATAAGGTCAGAATCTTTCCTGCGTGCGTTAGTGAGAAAACATTTAAAATTCATTTTGTTTTCATTCATACATCAATATCTTGTTCACAGTGCCTTTTATTTTTAAGAGGGAGAGGTGAAAAATATGATGCTACTCCAAGTTTGACAAGTTGTAAAATATTTCTCCCAAAACAATCCTCTTCCTGCCTCTCCCCTTCACTGGCATGTGAACTTTTTTCTTTCCAAAGGAGTCAGTTGAGAGGATATCAACATTGCTCCAAATAAAAGGCGCTAGAACACCATCACCAAAACAAAACAAAGTACACAAAATGCTGAGTGTCCATTTACTACATTTTTTTCTTCTTCAAGTGATATGCATTTTCTTTTAAATGTTCTCTTGACTGGACCCTACCAAATAATCTCCACCATAACTAAGAGGACTTGCTGGTGAAAATTCCTCCATCTGAGTTCAGGAAGTATTAACAGACAGCTTAAACATTTTTAGTGAGATTGGCTTTATTTTGCCATATTAATATCTTCATGGCTCCCAGAATACCTTTTGTTTTTAGATCTTGAGATGTTGGGCTAGGATTGATTCCAAGGTTATTCTGTTGCCAGTACGTTTGAGTTTATAATATCATTAAAGTTGAACAAACATGAAAAGCCTGAACTGGAAAGTCAAATATAAACTAAAGGGACACACACTCTACTCAACCATTCTGACCTTATTTCATTTTGCTGGTCGGTTTACTTAGAGCAAAGAAAAAGCAAAACAGGCCACGGGAAGCTCTTCATATAGGCTTATTTCTGACTTTACTACTTTGGATTTATGTTATTATTTCATGTTTATATCATTAATATAGTTTGGGTTCTTTCAAAAGAAGTTACAGTTTTGATTTCTTTCATGTCTTCCTGGTGTAACTTCATTGTAATTGTATGGGATTTGAGCTCGATACATTTTTTTGTTGTTAATTTTTTATGAAATTAGCTCCCCTGAACATTTAGAAAGTAGTAGTGATAGAGTAGGCAGTTAGCATGAACAGAGCAGGAACCATGGGCTCAGTTTAGAATGTCACCAGGGTGGAAAGTTCCAGATGCCTAGCAATGGGCAAAATTTGAGAAAACAGCTATTATAGGCTAGGTACAGTGATGGCGAACCTTTTGAGCTCGGCGTGTCAGCATTTTGAAAAACCTTAACTTAACTCTGGTGCCGTGTCACATATAGAAATTTTTTGATATTTGTAACCATAGTAAAACAAAGATTTATATTTTTGATATTTATTTTATATATTTAAATGCCATTTAACAAAGAAAAATCAACCAAAAAAATGAGTTCGCATGTCAGAGTCATAGGTTCGCCATCACTGGGCTAGGACCTCACCTCCAGGGTGACCTTTCTTCCCTTAGCATGTTGTTAGTTTAGAACTCCTTAGAGGAAGAACAAGCCTCACTGGAATCCCATACAAGCCCTTGTATATATTTGTGGCCTGGTGTGACCACTACCTTGAGCAATAAGCCCTCAGGACAACGAGGTTCGATCTTAGGATTAAAACCTCGGGTCTGTTAGCCGCAGAGACAGAGTTTTGGTCAAACTAGAGATAACACCTAGGCCTCAGTTGTGTTTCAGCTCCAGGCTCAGAAAAGCAGCAAAACCAGACGAAGTCATGCCATGGCTAACATCAGGACCAGATGCAACGACCAATTACCCCACCGACGAATTGGTAGAGACTAAGACCCTGAGGAGGCACCTGGAAAGCTGATGAATATTCTATTGAGATCCTCTCCTGAGACCGCCCGTAGAATTCTCGCTTTTAAAAAACAGATAAAGCCCTAACTGGTTTGGCTCAGTGGATAGAGCGTTAGCCTGTGGACTGAAGGGTCCCAAGTTCGATTCCGGTCAAGGGCATGTACCTTGGTTGCGGGCACATCCCCAGTTAGGGGGTGTGCAGGAGGCAGCTGATCGATGTTTCTCTCTCATCGATGTTTCTAACTCTCTATCCCTCTCCTTTCCTCTCTGTAAAAAATCAATAAAATATATTAAAAAATTAAAAACAAACAACCAGATAAGAACCTTTAAGGCAAGTTCTTCATCACTCTTTCTCTCTCTCTAGCAAACCCACACCTTCTTTCTCCGGAGTATACCTTTGTGTTCTTCCTCCTAAGCTCCCAGGGTCCTTCTTTTACCTCTTGACTTTCTAAATAAACTTGCCTGAGTTAGAGTTCTTGGCTCTGAATTTTTGATTAGCCAAACGGAAGAAACAAAGTTAAACTCCACTATTAACAGTAGCATTTCTCACTTCACAGACGTTCCTCTTCTGCTGTTTGCCTACAGTGTTTAAAATATAGCATCTTGTTTTCTGAGATTTCCTACCTCTGTTCCCCTTCTCCACTTTTATCTATGTCTTCTTTCCTTGACTTCTATTGTCTTTTTCTTGATAAATTATGGAGTCCTGTTTTGATGGGTCAGGTTTGAGAGTTCCTAGACAGTAGACTGCTTCACCTAGTAGAGCTGACAGCAGGTGCTTTATATTCACACTAGAGGCCCGGTGCATGAATTTGTGCATGGGTGGGGTCCGGCTCGCCTGCTCCAATTGGGCAGATGGGGCCTGGCGGGCTGGGGGGAGGGGACAAGGGAGTTTGGCCGGCTGGCCCCGACCCCTGGTCGAATACATATATATACATCTATGTATATATATATGTAACCTGAGGCCCACGGAGGTGAAGTTATTTGCCTAAGATCACACAGCTAGCAGCAGGAGATAAATACACATGAAAGCACCTTGATAAGTGCCTGGCACAGATATACTCTTTTTTTTATAATATATTTTATTGATTTTTTACAGAGAGGAAGGGAGAAGGATAGAGAGTTTGTGCTCGTTCCATCCTTCCTCCCTCTCCCCTCTCTTCTTCCCTTCTTTCCTTTCTTTGATTCTCCCTTATTTCCTCCAGAGCCTACATTTAAACCCACTTGTTGTGATTTCAAAGCTTCTGCAATCTCATTTAATATGCTGTGTTACTATGCCAAAGTGTGAAGTCACTGGAGTTTTTATAATTCAGCAAAACCATTTAAACAAAATTAGTTTCAGTAAAACCTACACTCGTCCTGCTCTAAGAACATTTCCCTCAGTGTTTTAACATTCACATGCTTTTCAAATGGAATCAGGTAAACTGATGCCCTTATTTTAATGAATCTATTTATAGGCATTATATAATCCTTTAAAAGCCTTCTTTTCATCTTCACTACCACCCAGGGAACCACATTCGATAAGGAGTAAATGAAATCTAAACCTGAAAAACCCTGGTTTCACTTTCCAATTTAAAACCCACCAAATTTAAAGAGATTTTAAACTTGGCTAAAATCAAATGTCCTGCTTTTGAAAAATGGTATAAAACCACTATTTTGATTAGAAAGCTATACAGTTCTGAGACACAAGTCCATAAAATCCCAGCTCCATTGGGTAGGGTGCTTGGCTCCTGATACTTGACAGAAACTGATTCATTGAAAAATTGAATGTGCCATGAAGGCCCCCAAGGAATTTGGACTGTACACTTGTCATGTAAAAACTCCAATTTACTAATTCTGCATAATCCTCTACGTAAGGCCAATTAGTAATTAGATCTTGGGGAGCAGAGTTTTTGCTGAAGGTATGAAATCACCGTACAAGTCCTAGGGGATGCATAGCTCTGTTTCAAACCAGTGCCTTTATAAAATCCTGTTCCAGGTTTTGGCTCTATAATGGATTTCCCAGGTTGGTGATACACCACACAGAAAATGCCATTTCCTTATTTTTTTTCCTCCCTGAACTTCCTGCTCTCACTGTGCAGGCTTAGTTCGCACTGTTTGAATTTACTTATGTGGTTTGCATAAAATTATCCTTCACTCATCTACACGTAGTAGATAATGATTATTTGCCCATAAATCTAACAGGTACTGAGTTTTATTTACCCTCCTGCTCTGTGGGCACGCTCGGAACAAATGGGCAGTTGTTCTCGAGGACTTTTCCACTTTTTATGAGATTTGGAACTGTTTTTCCTTGTTGCTTTGTGTGCTTTTTAGCAGCTTGAGGCTCCTTCTTTCATGGTGTTTCCTCTGGAGCTGGTGTGAACAGAGGCTCTTGGAAACGGGTAGAGTGTTAATATCCTGGAGTGTGTCTTGCTCCATGTAAAAGATTGATTCTCGAGGCTGCTGGGAGCTGCAGCAGAAGGAGGCCTTTCACAACACACACAGATATACCCTCAGGCATGAACGGTCACACACCTACGCTCACCGCTCGGCTCTCTGATTTCGCATGTGCAGAAACAGGCCAGGAAACCTGACCCGTGTTGATTGGAATGTTGCTTTGCATTCATTTCCAGAATATTTGAAGCCTCACATATGTTTCTCATTAACGCTCATGTTTGATTATTCTATGTAATTAAAAAAAATTAAATAAATCTGTATCAAAAATTGTCACTTTGCTTTAAAGAAGCGCAATTAGCTCTCTTTGGGGGACCAAACAGAAAAAGAAAAAAGAATGGGAATAAATATTTCTGCTTCTCCACATATATTTCCATAAATGAGAATGGCATTAAGACATAATACTACATTCGAGGTTCAAGGGATTTCAAACAGCTTTTAACCAAGTAAAGCACAAAGTAGCATTACTTAAACAAAGAAACTCATTGAAAACAGAGCCCATTAATAAAATGTGGTTTAAAATCGTGTCTGTTTTAAATATATGCTCAGAATTAAAAGATACTGGGCCAGAGACTGAAATTAAAGTAAGTCGATACCTGAATATAATTATAAATTTGGAAGCACATTGTTTCAACTCATGAAGGGATGATTTGGTGACGTATGACACCCTCCTTAGGCCTAAATAACTTCATAAATTTCTGAAAATACAGTTATTTGAATGTATTCATAAATTTACATAACCACCTATGGCAGTGGTTCTCAACCTTCTGGCCCTTTAAATACAGTTCCTCATGTTGTGACCCAAACAAAATTATTTTCGTTGCTACTTCATAACTGTAATGTTGTTACTGTTATGAATTGTAATGTAAATATCTGATATGCAGGATGGTCTTAGGCGACCCCTGTGAAAGGGTAGTTCGACCGCCAAAGGGGTTGCAACCCACAGGTTGAGAACCGCTGACCTATGGGCTGTCCTCAAATTTAGTTTGAGAATGCTATGGTCCCTTTAAGACAAAAAGTGGGGGGGGACTACCTATCATCTATCTATCTATTTATCTATCTGTCGGAATCCAAGTGGCTAAATCAACTGTTTCAAGACCCATATATCTGGCTCACATTGGCTCCTGACTTTTTACCTATTGTTTCAGTTTACCTTTTCATCCTGCACATTTTGGATAGTATTTTGTATATTAATCATATTTTTTTATTTTCCACATTTGACATTTTGGGGGTCCTGAGGACTCAGAGAGGGACTGCCTCTCCCAGGGTTACCTAGTTCCTAGAGATAGCATACTTGCCTATGAGCATACTTGCCCATACCTTCAATCACTTTCTTGATCAAATTCTCATACATTAAGCCAATAGTCTTTCTTCTCTAAGTCACCCAGGGCCAGGGACCAGACAACCAGGGACCACCCCTATAGCCCAGAGCCCACCAAAATTACTCAAACTATCTGATACTAAGCTAAGTGTACTTATCCTCACTCATTCCTCTAGTTTCCCTTTTCTCCTTCACCTCCTGGTTTATTTCCCCCATGGGACCCTGCAAGCCGGGGAGTACCCCTCTTCTAGGGCATGGTAGGTAATAAACTGTCTTTTCAATGGCAGTCATCTCCTGATCTGCTGGCCTCACCACACCTGATTAGAACAAATCCTGGTCCATTTTAATGCACTGTGGCACCCATCCCTATCGTAAGCTCCTAGCCTCTCTAGTTCTTTCTGCTTCCTAATTCCTAAAGAGCTTCCTCACTCTGGGCCATGGCTACTGTTGCTAGACATTCCTTTTTAGTGAGGTATCCCCTGGTAAAACTCCTGTCTCAGAGGAGCCTCTTGAATTAGGGGTGGCTCTTGAGGTAAAGGCGCTCCATCCTACTAGGTGTAACCCAATCTCCACTGTTCCTCGGGGTGGAGGTGATTCCCACTGTGATGTACTTCTCCTGCTGGCCCCTAGGCTCTGCTGTCATCCCAAGCCCACAACTTGTCTCTTACCTCCCTAATCGTGCTTCAGACCCCAGTTCTCCTGTGAAATATGAGCGCCTTCTGCCCAAACCTGCAGACTAATTTCTGCTATTTTTATACTATATTTTCTCTACCATTTCCACCCAACCATCTCCTTACCATCTAGCTAGCCAAAGTCATACCAATCCTTTAATCTTCTGAAATCTCTAATACCCCTTCTTTACATTTCATTATAATTAGTTGAACATTTTATCACTTGTTGTATTTTCCTCTCTGTTTCATGTGCATTTTTCTTATTCAGTTAGATCACTAGATTTAAAAATACTTGGTACTACAAGAAAAGCTTGGAATTTGGAGTCAGAGAAGTTGAGCACACTCTATTACCTTGTAGGTAATAGAATTTTCTCATAACAACAGAAATGTATTTTCACCATTCTTAAGGTCCAGACCAGGGTCAGGCAGGGTCAGCTCTTTGTAAGGACACTCTTCCTGGTTTGTAAACAGCCACTTTCTCACTGCACTTTCACATGGCCTGTCCAAGGCATATGCATGTGGAAAGAGAGCTCTCTGGTGCCCATCCTTGCAAGGACACAATCTCATCAGAATACGAATTGGATTGCTAGATGTTAGCATGCCATCGGGGGACTTTTCCAATCTCTCTCCTCATTATCTTGTCAGTCTACCCACCACAACTTCTCTATTTTTTTAAATATATTTTTATTGAGAGAGAGGGAGAGAGAGGGAGAGAGAGAGAGAGACAGAAACATCAATGATGGGAGAGAATCATTGGCTGGCTGGCTCCTGCACATCCCACACTGGGGATCCAGCCCACAACCTGGGCATGTGCCCTTGACCAAAATTGAACCTTCAGTCCGCAGGCCTATCCACTGAGCCAATCTAGCCTGGGCCACTACTTCTCTTTTCAAGTCATATAAGACTGCTTCAAAAATACCAAATTACTGTGTATTCTCATTATTCTGTAACTTAGCTCACACAGTCTGCTTTCTCTGGATTTTTCTTCTCTTGCTTATCTCCCTTTCAAAGTTTGACTTATCTTTTAGTGCCACCTCTCCTGGGAAAATAGTTATTGATTTTTAAAATAGAATGAGTTTCTTCTTTTTCTAGTTCCCCCAGCACTTTTGTTTAGACTGTATTACAGTGCTATAGCTTGCTGTACCCTTGCATTTATCACCCAGGAGAGTATGAATTCTTTGAGACACAGAATTGTGTCTTTCTCACATTTGTTTCTTCCTTCTCAGCCCATTTCAGTTCCTATAAACCTAAAGCAGTTTGTCTTACACTCAATGGAGGGTTATTGTAATAAGTAAGTCAGTAAATCAAGTAAACTAGCATATACTGGACACTAAAATAAAGGTACATATTTAGAGTAAACATTTCTTTCTGAACTATAGGACTGCATCAACCTTGGGGTTTTTTTTAATGTTAATGGCTTAGCAAAGTGGACAATACAGAATGGATTGATTCCATAAAAGAAGCCAAAGGAATGAGTCTAAAGGAACCAAACAGGGTTATTGAGGAAAGGACATTGTGGGCATCACTCATTCATAGGGTTGCCAGGAGTTGGGCCAAATCAATGGCATGTCACACACACAAAGTGAATTGCATATAGTATTACTATAAATATAGGATTATGCTGATCATTCAAACCAGAGTCTGGATGGAAGAAGAAAAAATTCAGGAATTAAATAGATGTTGATTGGTTGACCAACGGAGTTCCTAACCTTTGATATTAAATGTTAACATATACAGAAGTTTATGAGCAAAATAGATGCTGGCCATGGTGCTGAAGATTTAAATTTCATGTGATGATGTCATAGCCATATGGTCTTATACACCACCATAAAAATCAAATCAGTGCAAGTCTAGCACAACTTTATTTCATAGATTATATTTTAACATGTACCTCTCTATATCTATAATGCTATTAATGCCCATTACATTTACTAGTTCTAACTAGTGCTTCTCAACACAGAGTAGACTGAAGTACATCATTCATGAATCATTTAATTTTTTTTCAGGAACTTAAAGTGTGAGTGTAGTATCTGTCATTCTCTCATCACAACTCCTTGTGGGAGTACTATGTATGATTTCATAAAATTAAGGCGCTGCCAACTAAATCAAGATACAAGTACCAATAAGAATTCGTGAGAGGCACGATGCTCACTGTAACTTAGCTCACACATTCTGCTTTCTCTGGATTTTTCCTCTCTTGCTGATCTGCCTTTCAAAGTCTGCCACCTCTCCTGGGAAAATAGTTGATTAACTGTGTATACATTCATCCTCAAGTTTACATACTGGATAAATTTTTGCTTCCAAGCATAGTGTTAATACTTATAGTAAGAAGTTAGAAAAGATAGAGTAGGGAAGTTCTGAAGTAAGCAGATTTGATACTAATCTTGAGAAAGATTGGGTATACAATATTTTCTTCCTATTATGTTAGCTTTACTTGTATATAAATATTTTCATGTGTATGTATACCTTAGGCTTAAATGAGACCTCAATGTGTAAGTAGTGAAATGTCACTATGTATATTTCTTTCAAATTCTGTTTAGGTGAAGGTCACTTGATAAGGGCATCTAAATATAGAGGAGAAGAAATAAAAGAAAAAAATCTTTCAAACATTGTTGCTAAAACATTTTTAAAGACACTATCCATATTGTAAATTTTTAAATCTATACTTCTGTCTTACTTATCTCACACAATTGTTGAAGTAGTGAATTGGGATAATAAATATATAGGGGCTCCTTGACTTACGATGGTGTTATGTCCCAATAAACCTAATCATAAGTTGAAAATATCAGAAGTAAAAAATTCATTCAATACATGCAAAATACTGAATGTCATAGCTTAGCTTAGCCTACCTTAAACGTGCTCAGTATACAAAACCACTGGGAACACAGTCCACTGTGGAGTATTGGTTGTTCACTCTGGAGTATCTCCCTGGGAGCTGCAGCTCACCCCTTTGCCCAGATTTCCCAGCTAGCCTGAGAAAAGAGCAGAATTCAAAATGTGAAGTATGGTTTCTATTGAATGCATATCACTTCTGCACCATCTTAAAGTAAAAAAGTCTTACGTTGAACCATCCTAAGTTGTGAACTGTCTATAAACACATTTTGTAAACTAACACTTCCTATGCAAATGCAAGACTTTGTTCTTACTATTTCATGTTGGGTCTTGATTCTAAGGCTTTTCACCTTTCATCCTACTCATATCTGTGCATAGGGCACCAGTTAGACCAAGATTGCCTCAGAGTCTTAAATACTTGGCTACAACCTGAAGTAGTGTTGTCTGTTCCATACCCTGCCTTGTTTCAAAGATGCCTAGTTCTGGGAAGCTTCATGGAGAGGGCATAGAAGATGATGGTCTGAACCACCATTACTGACCTCCCCGCTGTGCCACATACATGCCAGGTAGGCTCCCACCTGGGCGACTTTGCACTGACTGCTCCTTGGCCAGGAAGTCTCTTCACCTAGACACCTACAAGGCCACATCTTCCTTCTTTCAAGTCTTTGCTTAAAACACACCTTCTCAAAGAGGACTATCTTGATCATCCCAGTTATATTACTTACTTTTATATTTTGTCTATCGTGTAAGCTCTAGGAGGGCAGAGAACTTTATTTTGTCACTGATCTAGCCTCAGTACCAAATCAGTACATAGGTGCCCAATAAATGTCATTTGAATAAATAAACTGAGAAGTGATTATTGTATCTTTCTTCCAAATAATGTGACAGAAGCCTTCATTTTAGTAACATCTCTGAGGCAAAGGTTATGTTCACAATCAAACTTTTCATCCTTCCATCTGTTTTCCATATTGTAGATAGAAGCATCTTTTCCAAGTGCAAGCCTGGTGACGTCAGCCTTCTTGACCTCTGCTTCAGAAGCCCTAAATGGCTTTCTGTGTTTTGAGAATTAAGACAGAATTCTTTGACACAATCTATAAAACTTAGCACGGATTGCTTCTTGCCTAAACCAGAGGGCCTTTGCACAAGCTGTTCTCTCTGCTTGGAATGCTCTTCCATCCTTTCATTGCTTAATAAGCTTTAGGTTCAAAGCAACATCCTAAGAGTGGGAGAGAGCCTGGAAACCGAACCCTGCAAGCGGCTTGAGCAGGCCCCTTTGAACGGAGGAGTGAACAGGCAACATTTCAAAGTGTTAGATATGCAGGATGAATAAATTCTGGAGAACTAATGTATAGCAGGGTGATTATAGTTAATAACAGTGTATTGTATACTTGAAATTTGTGAAGAGACTAGATCTGAACTGTTCTCACCCCCTCCAAAAAAAAGAAACTGTAAGATGATTACTACGTCAACGAGTAAACATTTCACAATGTATACAAATATCAAAACATCACATTGTATACCTTGAAAATATGCAATTTTTATTGGTCACTTATACCTCAACCGAGCTGGGGGCAGAAGAAAAGGTTATCACCCATTCACACTGCTGCTTCTAATATCCTTTAATCTTAGTCCTAACAACTATTAAGACGATGAGTTATGTTAAAGAAAAACAACACAACAGAAACACTGCCAAAATTTTACTTTAATTGAGAGTGGCCATCTTCCCCTCTAATTATGCTTTAGTTAACTCCTGCTTATTCCTCAATTTTGTTCGCTCAAGGCTGACTTTCTCAGGAAGGTGTTCCCTGAGCAGGGCCAATCCACCTTTGACGGGCTCTCATGGCTTGTGTGCCTCTCCTTGGCACTCATCACAGAGACGCATGCTTTCCCAAGTATGTCAGCTTGCTAATTCCCCCAACTGGACTGTCAGCTTCGTGTTGGTAAGGGACTGAGATTAGTTTTGTTCACTATTTGACCCCTAGTGCCTAGTACAGTGTCTATCATGGTAGGTGTTCTCTGTATCTATGAGCCTGTTTCTATTTTGTTTATTCATATTGGTATTTAGATTCCACATATAAATGAAATCATACGGTATTTGTCATTCTCTGTCTGACTTATTTCACTTAGCATAATACCCTCTAGGTCCATCCATGCTGTCACAAATGGTTAAAATTTCATTCTTTCTTATGGCTGAATAATACTCCATTGTATATACGTACCACAACTTTTTTAGACAGAGAACAGACTGATGACTGCCAGAAGGGTGGGGGGTTGAAGGGCTGGATAAATAAGGAAAAGGGATTAAGAACTACAACTTGGGCCCTAACCGGTTTGGCTCAGCAGATAGAGCGTCGGCCTGCGGACTGAAGGGTCCCAGGTTCGATTCCAGTCAAGGGCATGTACCTTGGTTGCGGCCACATCCCCAGTAGGGGGCGTGCAAGAGGCAGCTGATCGATGTTTCTCTCTCATCGATGTTTCTAACTCTCTATCCCTCTCCCCTACTCTCTGTAAAAAATCAATAAAATACATTTTAAAAAAAAGAACTACAACTTAGTAGTTACAAAATAGTCATTGGATGTAAAGTACAGCATAAGGAATATGGTCAATAATATTGGAATAAGTATGTATGGTGGCATATGGGTATTTGAAATATTGGGGGGACCACTTTGTAGGGTATGATTGTCTAACCACTAAGTTGCACACCTGAAACAAATACAAAATAATATTCAATATCAACTGTAGTTGAAAAATAAAAAATTAGGAAAAAAAGACTATTGTTAAATGGATGTATAGTTTTTAGGCATCAGCTTTCATTCTATATTAGATCTATTCCACCACTAATGTTCCATGGTTCCCCCAAACTGTTTGTGTTTTAAATTTTGTGTGTTCCCCCCTCCCAACTGCCATTAGATGAGATGCAATAAATTATATAAAGTCATAGCTGATCTGCACACCCTCTGTTCTGTTTGTCCTCCTCTTGTTCTTAATAGCTGCCTCATGTGGCTGGCTCTTCAGATTTGGAATTTTATTTCAATCACCATTTTAAAAAAAATATATTTTATTAATTTTTTACAGAGGGTCAGGGAGAGAGATAGAGAGTTAGAGACATCGATGAGAGAGAAACATCGATCAGCTGCCTCCTGCACACCTCCTAGTGGGGATGTGCCCGCAACCAAGGTACATGCCCTTGACCGGAATCGAACCTGGGACCCTTCAGTCTGCAGGCCGACGCTCTATCCACCGAGCCAAACCGGCCAGGGCTCAATCACCATTTTTAATATTAATTTTATATAATTCTGTTATCACTTAAGTTAATGCTGATTTTAAATGTGATTCGAGAGTTGCCTAAGAACCACCCATTTTCAGTTTTCTAAAAATATGTATATCCTAAATTTTTGTAAAATTTGGTAAAAGTGCTCTGAGTGTATGCAGAACTTTCCTACAACTCCAGAACTGACTATGACTCTCAGGTTTCAATAAAAACTTTCAGAATCCAGAGGAAAAAAGTGCAGGAGATGAGGATAGGAACAGGAAATGAAGGATGGAAAAAGAAAAAGTGAGGTGAGGACTGAGTGGATATGTGAGTTGAAGCCAGGAATTTCTTCATGCCAGGTTTCTAATCCTTATTCTATAAAATATGTGGAAATGTAAAAAAATTATTGTTTTTTCATATTTGGCTTATGACATTTGGCTTCAAGATTTATTTTATTTTTGAGAGGGAAGAATTCTCTGTGTAACACTCATTCTACTGACCTACTCAGTAAATCTAAGAGTTGTTTTTCTACCAGGGGTGATGGATTTGCTGTGATACAGCCATGATCTGCTCCTCAGTCCCACTACCGGCAGGTCTCACAGATTTGTAAAATAGATGAGTCAATTAGTATCCAGCCTGCAGTTCTGAAGTGAAACCAAAGTTAGCCAACTTCCTTTGGCTTCAAATGCAAATCTGTCTACTTATTCTCTAGATGCCCTGGATGTGTGCACACAAATGTAAATAAAGAGATACACTATTTTAAATTATTTCCCCAAACCTGTCCATGTTTGCAACTGCTCAAAACATACATCCTGGCCAACGAGCTATGACAACCAGCCTAGGAAAACGACCCAGGGGAGTCAGGTAGTTTATCACATTGGCTGTCACTAGATATTATTCATCCAAAGTACCCTTTATACGTGGAACAATAGGAGACTTTACAGAGATCCCAGAGACCTTGACAAATGGACCAAAAGTAAAGGAGGGACAACTTTTCAGTCTCACCTCATTGTTGTCTGGCTTTCATCACAGAGAGCAGTTGGAGAGAGGTCCATTGAGTCTGCACAGGGAAGGATCTGTCAGTAAAGCTTCAGAGGCTATATTGGCCCAGTGTTGGCATTTCATGATGTTTCCCATGATGTGCACAGTTTAATTGCTGATATAACCTGTAACTAGGATTCGCACCATCATTCTTTTGGACATGGCGGAACTGAAAAAATAAAAACACACTGAAACAAATACACCCTGCCCTTATTATCAATCAAAAGACAACGTTAGTTAAAGCACAAAAGGAAAAGCAAAACATACCTATTCTAGTAAGTAACTTGGTGTGCAAAAGGAAGATCCTACAAGACATAAATCACAGCAACTTCTCTCTGCAGTAAGCACTTTCCCCCTCCAGAATGATCATTTTGTAATTGGAAAAGCCCTGGAGTTTAAAGCCTGCCTCTTACAAATGTCACTTCCAAGCTTCAGTGCTAATCCAGAGGAAATATTATCCTAGTGGTCTCCGAGGCCCAATGTCTAGGTGTTGGATACATGATAAACTTACATGGAGCTTTCTTAGTGAGATATAGTCCTCCGGAGGATTGAATTTTTCAAGGCTTAGTACAACCCAACCCTTTAAATAAGATTTAAGCTTCCCTTGTCAGGTTCTTTTAAGAGCTTTTTAAATTTTTTTTATTTGCTGCTTTGACCAGGTTCTAATCCCTAGTCTCCAGTGACAACCTTCGGCCATCTCCACCATTTCATGTCTGCTTTCCCAGGGCCTGGTGCCGCTTGCTTAATTGACGATATATGTACAGTTTTCATCTTTATAGAAGCGCCCCATCGAAATCATTTGAGATGGAAATTTTGCAACAACAAGACTCTCTTGCTACTTTAGTGATAATAGAACAGATTTTTTCTTACTATTTTTCCCCATTTTATAGGAGAGTATAAAGGGGATAAATGGTGATGGGAAAATAAAATAAAGAAAAAAGAAGTATAATTTCATTTTCTTTTATTAATAATTATTTAATGTCGTTTGGTTAGGGAAAATGTGCAAAGATTAATTTGCCTAGTTACTGTTCTATGCACTTTTACCAACCTGAAGTCATACTGAAATATTAAAGTATGTGAAATCAAGCACTGTTGTATTGTAAAGGAGAATGTTTGAAATGAACTTGAATGTTTTATAATTTCTTCAATTAACATAAATGAAGGAAATGAGAAAAGTATACACACACACATCCCAAACAGATGTTTTAGACAGGGACATTACTCCCCTTATTAAAGATGTGAATGCATTTTTAAAAAACACTCTAAATGCTTGGGAAGTCAAACCCCCAAATGAGAGCCAAGCAGCCCAGTTGAATTCCTTCCCTCTTCAATAAGACAGGAAAAGTCCTTCAAGGGTCACTCCAGCCTTTCCGTCTGTTAAATTGAATGACTTAACCTGAAAATTATGGGTTTAAATATTTCTTCAGCTGCAAAGGGTCATTTATCTCAAGCCCCATTTTCATTTAATAATGACTGTTATGTTGAGACCTGACTGCTGACCTTGAATCTGATTGGTTCAGATACCAAATGGACGGGCTTTCTGTTCTCCATGAGGCACTACGAGTGGGTGAAAACAGTCATCTCAACTTCCTCTTGCACCATATATCCCAAGCACATGATGGTAATGGGCTTTGTTAATGACTTCCAAGTTGTAATCAGGGCTAACTTCGATTAGGTGCCTGTTTCTTAAACAAAGTGTGAGAAAGAAAGAGGCAAAGGTCAGGTTGGACCAGCATAGGGTGAAGTAAGCCTGTATTAAGAGTCATAAGTGGTCTGTGTTAAGAGTCATACAGTGAAGCCTGTTTGCACAAGTTTGCATACTAATATCTCATTCCAAGCTTTAAGTCTACTTAAATGTCAATTTTAGCACAAATACACATTAAGTTTTTCAGGCAAGAATGATCTTTTCTGTATTCTCACCATTAATTTTCAGTAAAACCTGTATATCAGAACATACATTGATAATTTTATCTGAAAGTTACCAGTAATTATGCTGATTTTGGCCTATTCCCCCTCTCTCTATATCTTTCTTCTTTCAGTTCTTTCTTTTTTAAATAAAGCAACACAAATTTATTATCTTAAAAAAGTGAAAAAACAATATATATATATATATATATATATATATATATATATAGTATTTTTATTTATTTTGATTTTTTTACTCCATTTTATTTTTATTTATTTTCTCCCTGAGTTGGGAGCTGGGAAATCCTGATTCAGCTGTTGACATATTACTTTTATTCCAGCCACCAAATTTATACACACACACACACACACACACACACTAGTATTCAGATTCTAATTCAAATTTGAACTAGAATCTGAATATATTTGCTGTGTGATGTTGCGTTCACTCTAATCTTTCTAAGCCTCACTTTCTGCACTTGTAAAATGGGTATATCACTGACCTCCTAGGGTTGTTATAAGAATTAAGTAGGCATTACTATTTAAAGGACTTAGCTATTACCATTAGAAGTATCAGCAAGTTCATGCTACTCTCAGGAGGAAAATAACATTTAATTTTGTATCAAGAGTCTAACACTGCCTTGTAGAAGAGAGTATTGCACAATTGTTTGTTGAACTGAAAAGCAGGCACACCATGATCACTTAAAAAAGTGTTCTTTGGGGGAAAAACGTCTTGAGTAATATAAGTTGTAGATAAATAGTGGCTTCCCTAGGAATCTTCTTGACCTCAGTTCACGATATTATGAAATTTTAATTTGATAGATATTTTATATTGAGTGGATTTTCCTAAATATTTAGCTTACCACACTACTGAATACACATATTTTTATAGGGCTTTTGTAATTCCTTTATCATTCTTATTTCTGAGTGTCTATCCATGCTAATTTATTTTTTAACAGTTTACTCCTCACCAAAGGATCCCTTGTGAGAAGACAAACCAACCTGGATAAACTTAGAGTGTCCACCTTCTTTTGCTATAGTCATATTTCTTTCCTCTACCTTCACTGTTTTCCTTTCCTGCCTTGAAAAGGGATGCCCGTGGTAGACTTGAGATCTACTGCATAACCTCATTCACTCAGTATGAATATAGTCAAGAGTGGTATGAGGTGGTAGCAAATAGAGCATTTCAGCTGTGAGAGAAAAATTATTCACATAAGGAAACAAATGCAATGAGCCAGAAACTGATGCAAGCTACACCAGAATAAGACATAGTCACAAAATCTAAACTGACTCATAGAGATAAACAAAAGCTCACAAAGGCATTTTGTTTAAACCAATCGGTCTTTCATCCCCACTCAGAAATTATGGCTCTGAAATACAGAAATCTTAGATCACTTAATAATGCATCTCCAAACAAGTAATTAATGTCCATTTTACAATGAAAGAAAATTAGTTCTGTAAAGACTGAGAAACTTGCCAATATCAATCGCCAAATAACGAATACTGAGTAGCTGGAGTCAGCGATTGCCAGTTTCTCTCCTCAGAGCTAACACCCTGACCTTCTCAGCAGATGGGAGGTTATCTAAACATCACTAAAATGTTGGGGTTAAGAACCTGCCTCCTGTTAGGTGTATTGATGAATAAACGTAACAAAGAAGATCCCTTAGTTTTCTTCTTCTGCTGCTTAGTTTCCCCTACAGCAACAGAAATTTCTGAACAACAGATGAATGAGCCCTAAAAGCACATTTCATTTGAATTTCTTTTCCTTACAACTCTTAAATGCATCAAGTACAGATAAACTTCTAAGTATGTGGAATTTGCAATGTTAAAATTGCATAAACGACAGTATCACACTGAATATAACCCAACAAGACATCAGAGAGACATAAAATATTTTCAAGACCTGTAACTAATCAACTTTTTCCAAAGATGACAGTGCTAATAGATAGCATTTATTGAATATGTACTGTGCTGTTTTACATAGAATACATTTAGTTCTCTTAACAGTCATGAGGTGTATACTCTTATCATCATCATATTACAGAAGAAGGAAGCTCGGAGAGTCTGAGAATTTGTCAAAGTTCCCAGTGTGTGAGCGGTAGAAATGAGTTTCTCAGTCAAATCTTTTATATTCCAGCTAAGAGCCTTCCTTCTTGACACCATGAACTATTCAAAAACTTGAAGTTTCCCATTCTGTTTGATATCATCTACATTATCCCCATCCTTATGAGAATTTACTGAGTAAAAATGAGGCAAGATGGTATTTATGTTAGATAAGACCCCATGCTGCTAGCACAGAAAACCAAACTCAAGCTGGCATTAACAATAACAGATCTGGATAATGTGCCCACTCTCAAATGAACTCTGGAGCTGGAGGAACACCATGTATGGATTGGCTCAAGACTGGATGAAGCACTCATCAATCAACCACACACTTTGGCAAGAAAAAAATGGATAGCTCAGATTGCAATCTGGGCAATTCTTGAAGGCATGGATGGAAACAATCTCTACCTACCCTCAATTAAATGGTTGTCCCTGGAGGTGGGCAGAGGGGAAATGGGAAAAGAGAAGCATGGGTAAATAAGTCAAAGTCAAGCAAATGGAACCCTGGCATCCTGTCCCAGTAAAAGATTAACACACAAATTAAAATTAAAGATCATGGTTAGATTCCACATCTTAAAAATATTTTATTGATATGTGTGAATTAGCTATCCTATGCTGTATTGTAACAAATAATTTAAAATTTTCTTTTTTAAAAAATCTTTATTATTGAAAGTATTACATATGTCCCCTTTTCCCCCATTGACCTCTACCACCCTGCCCCTACCCTCCACCCCAGTTTTTCACCACCCTATTGTCTGTGTCCATGGGTTGTGCATATACGCATTTGGGCTCATTGGTTGATCTCTTTCCCACCCTCCCTAGCCTTCCCTCTGATGTTTGATAGTCTGTTTGATGCTTCTATGTCTCTGGGTCTATTTTTGTTCATCAGTTTATGCTGCTCATTAGATTCCACATATGAGCTAGATCATGTGATACTTACCTTTCTCTGAGTGGCTTATTTTGCTTAGCACAATGCTCTCCAGGTCCATCCATGCTGTTGCAAATAATAAGAGTTTTTTCTTTTTTTACAGCTGCATAGTATTCCATTTTAATCCACTCATCTGCTGTTGGGCACTTAGGTTGTTTCCAAATCTTGGCTATTGTGAATTGTGCTGCTATGAACATAGGGGTGCGTATATTATTTCTGATGAGTGTTTCTGATTTCTTAGGATATATTCCTAGAAGTGGGATCACTGGATCAAATGGGAGTTCCACTTTTAATATTTTGAGGAAACTCCATACTGTTTTCTATAGAGGCTGCACCAGCCTGCATTCCCACCAACAGTTGCACAAAAGAACAAACATTAATTTCTGTGGGTCAGTGACCTGGGTGTGGCTTAGCTGGCTCAAGGTCTTTTATCAACTTGACTGGGGAAGGATCTTCTTCCAAGCTCACTCAGGGTTAGTGGAAGAATTAATTCCCCCAGGTTGTTGTACTATGGACTTCAGTTCCTTGGCATGGGGCTTCTTCATAGGGGAGCTCAGAACAGGAAGGTGGTTTTCCTCAGAGCACGCAGGCAAAAGAGCAAAAGAAATCACCCAAGACAGTCTTTTCATGACCTAACCTTGGACATGACATCTGTCACTTTTGCCATATTTTATTGTTTAGAAGGGAGTCAGTAAGTCTTGCCCACATTCAGGAAAGGAGATTACACAAAGGCATGCATATGAGGCTGGAGGTAGTGATCTTTAGGGGCCATTTTAGAACTGTCTACTATAGTGTGTGTGTGTGTGTGTTTGGGGCAAGGGATGGTCAGTGGTTGCACATGGCATGGGGCCAAAAGATATTGAGTTCTTATGGATTTTCTTGTTAGGAAAATTAAACAGGTAATAAGGTAGTCATTGTCTTTATAGGAAACAGAATGGCATTCACAAACTGAGAATTTAAGTTAGTTTAATAAAGGGACTGTTTATAAAGGGTGGGGAAATAGGGAAATTACAAGGAGTAGTGGTTTTCTCCAAGGTTTGCAACAGCCTGGTGCATCACTAACTCAAAGCCTGAAGCAGTAAGAGGAGGGAGCAGCTATTGGAATCAGAGGGGAAGACGCCTAGATAGGAGTTATGACTTTCCACCATCTGAAGCAGTTAGCTTCTAGCATCTCCACAGGGAAAGTGTCAGGGGGATAAATAGTTTATTCATGATCCTTTAAGCTCCTGCAGGCACTACCCATTGGATGAAACCAACCAGAAGCCAGAGGGCAAGAGAGTCCACTGATGTTGTCAATATAGGTCAGCCTCTGGGGCACACAGTACTGTGGGGAGACTGGGGGTGGATCTGGAGGGACAATCAGAAGATACCCAGACCAGAGACCAAATGAGCACTTAGGAGGAAAACCACATCCACAATAGGCAGACAGAAAGGAACAGGCTTCCCTGACATGGTGTTGTTTAGAGCAAGCTAGGTGGAAGGGTTTGCTGACAGAAGGGTATTTAACATCAAAACAGGCTTTCATATAACTGTGTCTCTTGAAGACCCTTCAAAAATGGGAAACACATATCCATCTTTATGAGATGACTTGGGCAACACTGTACTGATGAAAGGAGTGTGGGTGGTTCCGATGGCTTTGAAGGGTCCTTGTAACTTGAGGACTCAGTGTTCCAGAAGGAGTGCAGGAAAGTCAGGGAACAGGATCTCTTACAAAATAGTCACAACTCTTTGAAATGGAAATGAAGCTACTGCAATTTAGGGATCCAATGAAAGCAAATCTTCAGGGTGCTGGAGACTGTGCTGCTGCCTGTTTCAAGTGGCAGCTGAAGGAGGGAGGTGTGCTTTTTCCTGGATGAGGCAGGATCTCACTCAGCCTGTTTCCATCTTTACTTAGCTCCTGCTGGCTTGGAGTGGTGTCACCCAAGCAATCAGACGGGTGGAGGTGCCAAGAGCCTGACCTCTGGTGCCTGCTGCCCCTCCCTCCATGCCCCACGATGGCCTGTCCTTATATAGATGGACAGGGGACTGGTTTAAAATGACAGTCTCAAGTTCGTGTAGGAAGAGAAAGCTGATTCAAAGAAACAGCCAGGCAAGCTTCCTTTTTCTGTGGGAATAATAATATCCCCCTTCTCCATGGCCCACCTGGGAGCCCATTTCGCCTTTAGATCCCGCTGGCAGAAGACCGACGATGAACTCTGTCGACATAGCATGTCCTTTATTCTCCACAAAGCCATTCGCAACGACTTCTTTCAGAGCTATCTCTATCTGCTGGAAAAAATTCCCCTGGGTAAGTGAGTCAGAACTGCTAGACAAGGAAGAAGAAATGATTGAAAGGGCTGTGTGAGGTTGTGGGGTTTCTAGAAGAGCAATAAGAACAAGGACACTTTTCAGACACAAACAACTCATCAAGATGACATTCTTTGTAGAGAGTGCAAAGACCAAATGCTGCCTGGCAAGTCAGGTCTCTATTCTGGGACTTCCATGCACCCCTGTGCACAGTGATTTGCTTTTCTGGGTGTTGGTTAACTGAATATCAGGCTTATAGAAATTAATTTGTTTTTAATATTTCCAAGAACATAAAGATGGGCAAATTAGGCAACTCAAAGGTGAGAGTATTAACGCAGTAGTGTATAAACTAAGAGTTAAAAAGAAAGACTAACCAGTAGTAATTGATAAATGTGTCCGTGTGTCCGTGTGTGTGTGTGTGTGTGTGTGTGTGTGCGCGCTTGTATACTCCACATGATCCTTTCTGGCATTTCTGAGTCAGAATAATAGAGAGTTTAAAGGTGCAGATTTTAGTTGAGTCTTTGGGTATTGAGAAAAAACTGGGACAGTAGTGTGTCTCCATTTTACTTATGTCTTCTAGTTTTCAGGAAGTTAGACAATAGAGCAATAAAAAGCTTATCTGGTTTGTCTACATGACTTTTCTTAGCCTCTGTGAAAGTGGTCACTTCAGGCCACTCTTAACAGTACTAAAACGGAAATAATTTCCAATTAATGAGTGAAATATCCCTCTTTGATTTATATTTCCCCCCAATGAAAGCAGGAACAGTATGTATCAGCCCCAGTCTGTTTTCTTACGGTTGCCTGAAAGCCCCATTGTGTACTTGATGTGCAAGGCTTCCAGACATGAAAGCGGCTATACATAGTCTTTGTATTGCAGTCAAGAAGCTATGTGCTAGCAACCTGCCAAAGTCTCTTTTTATAAATCATTTCTGAGGGGATCTTTATTTCCAGACATATAAATACTTTCATATCAAATTTATATACTAGGTGTACCGGTTAATAATGCAGATTTTTTTCACTAGATGGAGTTACACATATGTTGATATATATGCAATTTCATATGTATGCTATTTTGTTATATTGCTCCTTCAGATTACCACTTGTTCCGATCGATGGCACATGCACTTTCTGAGCAGCACTTCAAAATGTACGAAGAAGTGGAAAATTGGGTCTCTGAATGGTTTGCCTCAAAACAAGAAAAGTTCTATTGGGACAGTATCCACAAATTACCTGAAAGATGGGGGAAATGTGTGGCTAACGATGGACATTACTTTGAATAAAGCACTTTTGATGTTTCTCTTGAAATTATCGTGTTTTCTACCAGCTAATAATGGAGATTAGCTATTAACTGGTTAATAATGCGGATTAGCTATTAACCAGTTAATAATGCGGATTAACTATTAACTGGTTAATGCGGACTATATATTAACCGGTTAATATTACAGATTTTGTAATCCAAAGAAAACACAATAGTTTCAAGAGAAACATCAAAAGTGCTTTATTCAAAGCAATGTTCATCTCTAGCTACACATTTTCCCCATCTTTCAGGTAACTTGTGGATACTGTCCCAATAGAACTTTTCTTGTTTTGAGGCAAACCACTCAGAGACCCAATTTTCCACTTCTTTGTACATTTTGAAGTGCTGCTCAGAAAGTGCACGTGCCATTGATCGGAACAAGTGGTAATCTGAAGTAGCAATACGACAAAACAGCATACATATCAAATTGCATATATATCAACATATGTGTAACTCCATCTATTAAAAAAATCCGCATTATTAACCGGTACACCTAGTATATTTCTTATAAAAAATTTCTCATTGACCCTCACAGCCATACTATGGGATTTATAGGGTATCATTCTTTTTTCTAAATTTTCTTTATTGATTAAGGTATTACATATGTGTCCTTATCCCCATTCCACCCCCCCCCATTCATGCCCTCACCCCCGCCCCCTGGTGTCTGTGTCCATTGGTTAGGCTTATATGCATGCATACAAGTCCTTTGGTTGATCTCTTCTCCTTACCCCCACCCTCCCCTACCTTCTCTCTGAGGTTTGACGGTCTGATCGATGCTTCTCTGTCTCTGGATCTGTTTTTGTTCATCAGTTTATGTTGTTCATTATATTCCACAAATGAGTGAGATCATGTGATATTTATCTTTCTCTGACTGGCTTATTTTGCTTAGCATAATGCTCTCCAGTTCCATCCATGCTGTTGCAAATGGTAAGAATTCCTTCATTTTTACTGCAGCATAGGGTATCATTCTTTTTCCCTTCTCTCCCTTACCCCCATCTTATATTTTCAAATGAGGAAAATAAAATTCAGAAATGACGAGATCTCATGTAGATACCAAAGACCAGGGCTCTTTCTGGTAGATCACACTGCCTATAAATAATTCTCTTAGGACATCAATTACAATAATTAATAAGGGGCAGGTGACTGCCAAGTTTTAAAAATAATTACTAGAGAGAAAAGGAACTCATCTCTGAAAGCAGTGGGAGATGAGTTAAAAAGTAAGAATAAAACAGTCTTTTCTGAAAGTCAGATGAAAATTATTTGGGACAAGTAGAGTATAATTTATATTTGGCTTCAATCCTTTTTTTCTACCTAGAATAGTCATTTTGATTTTATCTATTTTTCTCCTTGTGAATGTGCTGATGGTTTATCAATGATTTCCAAACTTAAAAAACATACACATTACTATTAAAACCAAACCCTGTGACAAAGTCTTCCATGGAAGCCCAATGTAAAATACAGGAAAAAGTGAAAATTTTCTGCTTCCTTGCTCTATCCTCTTCGGCTCCTGGGGTGCTTCTGTAGCACCCGCAGAGTTCTATAAACACAGTTCGAATACCATTCATTGGTTCTAAAGCAAAGATGACTCCATATTACTTAGTTGATTTTCCATAAATGGGCACTGCTTATTTTCTCTGGCCCTATGATTCAGCCCTGACAGTTTCCCCTGAGACTAACAGAGCTAACCCCATCCAGAGTATTTCTTTGATTTTAGTAACTGAGGGCTATTTTAGTCAGTATGGGCTAGGCTAGCCTGCAATAATAAATTAACCCTGAAATCTCAATGGCCAAACATATAAAAGTTTATTTTTCACTTTTGCTACATCATTCCAATAGGCATTATTAGGGGGCAGGGGCCATGTTCCACAAAGACATTCAGGGATCCAGGATGGTAAAGGTTCCATCATCTAAAATATCACTAGTCACCACAGCAAGGGAAGATAGGAGCCAAAAGTTTGCCAGCTATCCCTTAAATATTTTGTTCCAGAAAGACATATGTTACATCTGTTTAGACCAGTGATGTCAGAGGTGACACGCGAACTCATTTTTTTGGTTTATTTTTCTTTGTTAAATGGCATTTAAATATATAAAATAAATATAAAAAATATAAGTCTTTGTTTTACTATGGTTGCAAATATCAAAAAATTTCTCTATGTGACACGGCACCAGAGTTAAGTTAGGGTTTTTCAAAATGCTGACATGCCAAGCTCAAAAGGTTCGCCATCACTGGTTTAGACAGTGGTTCTCAACCTTTTGGCCCTTTAAATATAGTTCTCATGTTGTGACCCAACCATAAAATTATTTTCGTTGCTACTTCATAACTGTAATGTTGCTACTGTTATGAATCATAATGTAAATATCTGATATGCAGGATGGTCTTAGGCGACCCCTGTGAAAGGGTCATTCGACCGCCAAAGGGGTCGCGACCCACAGGTTGAGAACCGCTGGTTTAGAGTCTACTACGCATAACTTGCCATATCCCCTGCCTAACAGCAAGGATGCTGGGTGATGAGAGGGGTACATGCATGTTTGGTCTCTAGTAAATGTTCCTGCCTCAGGGGAAAGAATTGATTTTTAGTGATAGAAACACCAGACATTTCTTCCTTTGAGTCAGTTCAATTATATTCAGTGCACTGGAGAAGATTTAAACATTAATAGGACACAGTCTCTGTTCTTCAGGATTTGCTGAAATCTGGTAATGGAGGCAAATCTACAAATAACTTTTTGTTAATCCTCAAGAGCTTTAAATTGAGGGTGCAGGGAAGGCAGGCTCCCAGTTCTGTGAATACTCGGATTTTTTGCAGCGTTTTCTCTTATGATAGAAGCTAAAGTACTTCTGAAGTAGCCAACTCTGTAAGTTCTCAATGGTGCAGAAAGGAATCAGGATATATGTCTCATCTGCCAGTATGACTTGTACCAAATCAGAAGGCTTCCCAGACCCTTGAGTGACTTGCTCAACCCTTGGTTTTTGTCCCAAAAGATTATAACATATATACATGGAATGCATTTCCATGTGTCAGTTCCCCTATTGGGCTCTCTCTAGTTGGCATGAGAGAAGAGACTCATCTATTTTGTCCTCTTCTATCTCTACCCATTTATCATGGTTCCTGGCACACAGAAAGAACTCAATAAATATCTGTTAAACAAATTAAATGGCCCCTGACCAATAATGAATTATAGGTCACCAAAGTCCTGAGTTCAAATTCTCACAATGCTGTTGATAGAGAAGTCACCTCTGCAAGTATTAAAGTCTCTGAGCATCATTTTCTTCAAAACTGTAGGGCTGTCAGAAGGATTGAATACAACTAATTATATATGTGAAAGTTGTCAATGCTCAATGTGTTAGCTTTTTCTTCCTTTGAGGTGAGCCTCTTAAAATGTTTTTAAATATGTTTTTATTGATTTCAGAGAGAGGAAGGGAGAGAGAGAAAAAGAAACATCAATGAGAGAGAAACATCATCGATTGGCTGCCTCCTGCATGCCTCCTATAGGGGATCGAGCTTGCAACCCGTGCATGTGCCCTGTCCGGGAATCGAACCTCGATCTCCTGGTTCATGGAACTGGGCCTCTTAAAGTCACCACAGTTTCCTTAGAACAGGCTGTACCACAGACGATAAACTGAAGTCACTAAGCAGCGGTTCTCAACCTGTGGGTCGCGATCCCTTTGGCGGTCGAATGACCCTTTCACAGGGGTCACCTAAGACCATCCTGCATATCAGATATTTACATTATGATTCATAACAGTAGCAACATGGCAGTTATGAAGTAGCAACGAAAATAATTTTATGGTTGGGTCACAACATGAGGAACTGTATTAAAGGGCCAGAAGGTTGAGAACCACTGCTTAGAGAGTTTCAGGTGACAGTGGATTTAAGCTTTTCCATTTACAAATAAAACTCAGCCAGGGGAAGTGCTCCCTCCTTAGCTCCACTGGGGTGTTTCAGAGTTGGCTTCCCCTCCTTTGATGATTTCAAGGCTCCACAGAAGTAAAAATAAAGCCCTTCTTTTAAAAGGTTGGGGAGTCTTACTGCACAGAGAGCTTGTTGTTCAGGGTGATTATAGGAAGAGTGGTGGCTAACCAGACCCTTTGATTCCTTTTTTTTTCCTTCCTCCTTCTAAAGGCCTGCGATAGGCAGCCAGTCTCAGACCAGCACACGATGCAGCAAACTTCAGTTATGGGGGCATTTACTGAAATAGCCCTGGCTAAAATCTCCAATGGAAGAGCTTGCTACACCACTGAACACAGCAGGTCTTCAGAAAGAAATGGGAACAAGCCTATTACTGTTCTCAGTGTTTTGCATATATTATCTTAGTTAATACTCACAACATCCCTATTAGGTTATACTGCTATTCCCCATCTTGTATCTGAAGAACTGATGCACAGAGGCATTCTGTAACTTGCCAGAGATCATGGGTGGTGGTGGTGGTGGTGGTGGTGGTGGTGGCGGTGGAGGAGCAGGACCAGAACCCAGGCAGTCTGACCCCAGAAGTCTGTCATTCTTATCCACAGAAATGTGTCGCCTCCCAGTATAAATGGCAACTCGACTAATGCGGGCTGGTATAACTAGAAATTCATTCAGTTGGAGTGAATGACTTTTCCCAAGTTGGCTGTTTGTGAACAAACAGGAAGGAGAATAGGAAGACAGTTTATATAAATCTCCAGTTTGTATGCCAGTGCTCAAAGAGGCCTTTATACATATGGCCCAACAGAAGATGTTCATGTAAGTTACTCCTCAGTAATTATCCTAGCACTATCCACAGCCTATTTCTGATACACAGAGTCACTGAATATTTATTAATTGAAAATTGAGCTCCTTGACTTCGTTAAAGGTTTAATCTAATGTCACATTTAGAACAATGGTCCCATGTGGTTTAGCAGACTGAACAGAGGCTTTGCATTTCAATAGGTGTGGGTTAGAACATGGGTGTAACACTTATTTCTATGTGACATTGAGTAAGTTATCAAATCTTTCTGACTCTCTCATTACTCATCTGTAAAATGATGGTTATCATCCCTGTTTTGTAGTATCATTGTAAGGCTTAAAAGAGACAATGTGAAGAGATGACATGAAATTGACCAACAGAATGCCTGGCACATGGGCAGTGCCCACCAATTGTTAGGACCTCCTTCAATTTACCCTTTTTTAGAGGAACCAGTATTTGAGGAGGAAATTAAGAACAAGGGTCATCAATTTGCCATCACAATTAAAAGCCAGAGTTAAAAACATTTCCTATAAGACATTTAGAACTTCCAACTGAAATTCAGCATATAACTACTGATGTTTTTCAAATTGATTTCATCCCCAGAACTCATGGTACAGTGATACATTTTCAAATGTTTACTGTGACCTTTATAATGCAAATGAGGCAAGATCTTTTTTTTTTCTTTTTAAAGAATTGAAGAACCAGATAATTTCCCTTTTTATTTAGCAGATTTTCAGATACAGTATGAGATGGATGAAATATGGGTTTGGATTTAAATAGACCTGGGTTTAAATCTCATCTGTGCCACCCCCTATCTACTTAATCTTAGGCAATCTAGTTAATCTCTTACTGCCTTGTTTTCTTTTATAGATATAACATTTATATGACATATTCAGTTAGATATACATGCTTAGCGTATGCAGTCATATATACATGCTTGATCAATTATAGTTACTATTTTTTTAATTATTTGGGCATACCTAATTAGCAAGATAAATATTTCATAAACTGTACAAAAAGTGTGAGCTGTGTGCTTATGTGAGCTTTTTCTTACAGTCACTCACTACTTTGTTGTATTATTCAAAGTACAAAACAGTAGATAGTACTCATTTGCTCAATGAACATTCAAAGGAGGCCTGCTATGTGTTAAGCATAATAGCAAGTGCTGCGGTTACAAAGAAAAGATATACCTTACCCTGAAGAGGTTGGTGTAGGAGGGAGACCCACACATCATCTCAGTGGATGTGGAATGCAGTGATAGACACACTACAGGGTGCTGTAGAGAGAGGCACTGAGGAGGCATGGCAGTTGCTGAATCAGCTCCTGATGCATAATCTCACCAGGAAAAAAATCTCCAGTCCCTGTCTGACTCTGGCCTTTTACAACTTGACAGCAGGTCAGGCACAGCACTCAAGTAGGAACAGAGAGTTATGAAGACACTCAGTCAAGTAGGCAGGGGATAAGACGTGTGGTGGGAGCTTGAGTAGATCCTGGCTGAAGTGAGGACCTTTCACTCCTCCCCAGCTCACTTTGCCTCATTTGTGTTGAAGCCTGAAAAGGATTTAGGAAATACTGAACTAGCTCTGAATTTAGGAAACAGCTGAAAAGGAAAAAGCCCTCTAAAACTTTCAGGGTAGGCAGTGCATTATTTTAAAGACAAGAAGTACCAGACACCTAAAGCATGCAGGGAACATATAAAACCTGGAGGGACTCTCAGGACCATTCTGAGACTTGGTAATGACAACTTTCTAGCATTCTGGCACACCCAGACCTTCAGGCTAACTTGATCCAATATTCTGTCTCAAATCATTTCTTACTTACTATCTCAACTTGCCTCTATAACCTCTGGAGATTCTGAGGTCACTTTTCAGTTAACAAACAGGTCTAACATCTTGAAATAGCTATATCCAACCATTAAGCAATAAATATTTTTTAAAAAAGTAACAAAGAAATAAAAAAGACAATAACAAATGTGCGCACATAGCTATAAATGCAATTTTTCTTAGAGACGTCACAAGACCTTTATTCTTACTCAGGGCAAATGAACTTGTACTCTGTTTTTCTTTCTGTAACAAGTAAACCATTCGAAGGCCTTTGGGAGTTCAGCTCAAGATATAGGTCAAGAAATAAGTAACATATTTTATCAAGAACTAGAGTATCTAGTCCCAGTCTTAGACTACGCCAGTTTCAGAGAGACATTGCAATCCTATAAGAACAAGCCACTAAGATGTATTTCTATAACGAAGAGGCATGGGCAGATGACTGACTACCTTATCTCAGTCAACTTCCACTATAGCAAAAGCTATCAGGAGGGGAGAACTTGGGGCTGGCCGTGACACCTCATATATCTTTTTAGTGAAATGCTCCTGTCAATTAGGTGAAAATGAGAACCCAAGCCCATAACCATAAAAACTTACCTATTGAGTCAGACCCCTGCTGGGGTTGGCATTCACTTGTGGTCTAAATGTTTCTGGCATAATGGACCGCTCCCATTTCCAGATTAAGGGTTTTAATAGACTCCACCAACTAGTTGGCTTAAGCAGGTGATGATGAGTGTGGCTGTTCTGCTGCTTTGGTTGGATCAAGGAGAGCTCTGAACTGTGGCTTGCCTGTGATCCAAGGCAGCATTTGACTCTGGGAAGACCCTATGAACTGTGATTTGCTAACCTGGTTTGCTCAGATATACAGAGGGATGTGGAACATTCATGTTATTGAGATGGTGACACTTGATATTTGTCATCCTTGTTGAATTTATAAGCATTTATTGAGCCACCTGCTGTTTGCACAACACTTTACCAAGTGCTAGGGAAGGGGAATTGGTTAGGTCAGTGGGTCCCAATATTTCTGAACATGAGGACTCTCCTTTTAATGTTGTATTTTCTCAATCAGTAGGTAATTTGTGTATAAAATGAAAAAATAATCTACATATTTATTAATACTTTTAATAGAGTTGTACTTTTAAAATAATTTATGTATAATAGTTAATATACATGGAAGATATAGTACATAATGTTTTTAGTCACTAGAAAATGATGTATGTGGGAATTGATTCATGTATCCCTTTCAGCAAACTTATGATCATTCAAGAGTCCAAACATTGGCTCCAATATCTTCAAGTTGGAAAAGACTGATGTAAATGCACAGATGGAACATATTACAATGGATCTTGTTAATAGATTTTTAACTTTTAGAGTCAAAATTTGGGACAATGTAATTGTTCAATTCAGAGCCAAGCAGTGCACTAGTCTAATATCATAATCTTGGTGTTACCTGAAGAAAGATGTTCCTAGTTAAGGTTAAATAGACTATCTTTTCTTATATTTCTTCTACCCCAAATTATGTTATATTTTGGTTTTCTTCACATCTTGATCATAACATTTTTGTACTGTTGCATATTTTGCTTGGAGCTTTCAATCATCTTTCATTTTTGGTGGTTGAGATTAAAAATACATATTTCTTCGGATATCACTAATGTCTTTTTTCTTCTTACCTACTCTGTTTATTATCCAGAGTCCAGTTCATTCTACTACTTAAAGACATTGTTTTTGCAGCCTACATTTTCTATTGTAATATAAGCTGATTTCTTCTAGATCTGATAAATATCTGTGATTCGGAGATTTCTTTTCATTAGATTCCTGAGTTAATTTCATCATCTTTTGTAACATACCTTCTCTTGATTTTAAACCTCATTGGGCTGAAATATAGCTTCATTCTGAAGAATGAATCCATAGGAGGTAAATAGTCTTTCACGTTTGACTGGGGATTAAATTTTAGCTTCAAAATAATTTGTCTCAGAATATTAATGACACTGCTCCATTGTTTTCTAGTGTTTTTGATGAGAGTTGTGTTTTTATAAACCTGATTCTAATCCTTTGAACATAGGGTTGCCAGATAAAATTAGATGCCAACTAAATTTGAATTTAAAATAATAAATTAAGAAGTTTAGTATACATATACCCCATGTAATGTGTGATATTTTGAGCATACTTATACTAATAAGTTATTGTTTATCTGAAATTCAAAACTAATTTTGTGTCCTGTATTTTTATTTGCCAAATTTGGCAACCCTATTCTAAGGTCAATCACTATTTTCCCTTGAAATATCTTTAGAATCTTCTCATTACTTTTTGTGTTTTGAAATTTCCTAAGGGATATGTATAAATATGGCCCTTATTTAATTATTATTATTTCTAATCCATGCTGCTCAGTACTTGTTGGATCTTACAATCTCTTTCAGTTCTGGGAAGTTTTTCTATATTATTTCTTTAATAATTTTCTTCCCTCCATTTTCTCTGTTTTTGAGAATCCTGATCAGCTTGATGTTGGTCCTCCTAAATTAAGTCTTTATAGCTCTAATCTTTAAAAAAATTTTATATATATATATATATATATATATATATATATATATATATATATATTGATTTTAGAGAAAGAGAAAGGGAAAAAGATAGAGAGGTAGAAACATCTATTGGCTGCCTCCTGCATGCCCCCTACTGGGGATTGAGCCCACAAGCTGGGCATGTGCCCTGAGCAGGGAATCAAACCGGTGACCTCTTGGTTTATGGGTTGATGCTCAACCACTGAGACACAGCGGCCAGGCTAATCTTTTTATATCTGCTTTCCATATCTATCTTTGTATTTATGTCCTGATAAATTTACTTAATTTTATATTGGTAATCAAAACTTTAATTTCTAAGAAGTCTTTGTTATGTTTTGAATTATCATTTTCTTGGCATGTTATCATTGATTCATGGATACACCAGTTCTCATAGCTCTCTAAGGATATATGAGTTTTTTTTGTTTAGTTTTGGTTTATAGACTCATCTGTTTCTGGAATTATTTCCATTTCCTTTGGGCTTAGTTCTACCTTTGTCTTTCAGGATGCCATTTTACCCGCATGTGTTTGGAAATCATTGTCTACCCATAGTTCAGAATAAAGGACAGGGTCAGTGATTCTAGGTAATGGGGACTGTTTCCTCTGTTATATACTTCTCCTTCTGAATAGAAAAGATGATAAGAAGCTCTACATGGCCAGGTAAATCTTACCAGACTTTGATGAGTGTGAGCAGGTGAGGTACTTGGAGTCCTCTATATGCCCAAATGAGTGATGTTTCAGGATCTCAACACTAACTGGTTTAGTTATCTTTAGGAAATTCATTTTATTTTATTTTTTTTAGAGAAGACACATATCCCCACTCCCAACCCCCAGGATTATAGCTGTAATGCCTGTTGCTTTTGGGAAGGTGCATTTGTCCCCTCACTGGTTGGTCTATAGATTTTTTTTTTTTTTATTAACTCTTACTTCCTTTTGCAACTATCCTGAGCTGTAACTTTTTAAACTTTGTTCCATGTGCTCTTTGTCTTCCAGAAATTTGTTGAAATAATGAGTCCATTTTATTTTCTTCATTGTTATGGATGGAGTTTATTAAAATAATTCTTGGGAAGTATTGGGAAGGAGGAAAGACAAATGCATGTATTCAGCCTACAGTCTTGAACCAGAAGTTCCTCCCTTTCATCCAATTTCTATAATTTCCTCCTGAATGTGCTCTAATGAAAATATTTTATATCTATAAAGATGCATTTAGGTTTACAAAACACATTTAAATGTATAGTCATTTACCCTTAAGAAGTTGTAACACATGTTTTTCTAAAAATAGTATCTTAAGATAATATCTCATATGGTTTCTGAAATAATGAAATGACATAGTATATCATAGTATAATGTTTCTAGCCCACTACCTGGTATAGAATAGTTGCTCAATAAATATTATGTTTTCTTATTATTTTATTTTATGTTGGTATGAAGAGGTATTTGGGTGTTATTGCTTGAAAAAGAGATGAAAAAAATAGCTACCCCTTAGATTCTCATAAAACATTTAGAGCTCAAAGATAAAACTCACTGTAAACCTTGTGACACTTATATTGCACTCTAGCAAACACTATTAAACTTTTTAGTACAGTAATAAGCTATAGTTTTATTAAACCATAGGGTATTGAATTATGAAAATGCCACATGATTATGATTTACACATAGATAACAGAAGTTCAGAGGGGTTAAGAAGTTTCTCCAAGGTTAAAAGCAAGTAAGACATTGAACCAAACGCAGACCCAGGTCTTCTAAGTTCAAACCAATGCCTGTTCCTCCAGAGCACAAATTTGCAGGCTTCTAAGAGGAAATCAATATGTGATAAGATAGAATTTATTCTGTGATATAAATATTAATAAATATTAACATTTCATTTGCAGTGAAATTGTATGCTTTAACAAGTCAAGTCATCAATGGTGAGATGCAGTTCTATGCCAGAGCTAAACTTTTCTACCAAGAGGTACCAGCTACAGAAGAGGGGATGATGGGAAATTTCATTGAACTGTCCAACCCAGATATCCAAGCCTCTCGGGAATTTCTTAGAAAATTTATTGGGGTGAGTTATCCAACTACAGCTTCATGAGAAGGCAAAGTTCTTACAAACATTGAGCTCACATGCTTTTGTGCTGTGATTTAAGCCATATTAAAGCTGTATGGTGCAGCCAAGTGTTAAGCCTGAAAGCCTGCTTTGAGATGCTCAGAAAGGATGGGTGACATCAAATCGTTTGTTTATTCCACTTGACATTTCACCCTCCTAAGCACCGTCTAATTGCTCATGCTTCAGGGGAAGGTGAACTAGCAGAGCTAATATTACAATTTGGAGGTTAAGAAGATATCTCTTTTATTTATTTTTACTTATTTTTAATCCTCACCTGAGGATATTTTTCCATTGATTTTTAGTGAGAGTGGAAGAGAGAGGTAAAGACAGAGAGAAATATCGATGTGAGAGAAACACATCGATTGGTTACCTGCTGCTCACACCCCGACTAGGAGCCTGCAACCAAGGTACCTGCTGCTCTTGACTGGAATCGAAACCAGGACCCTTTGGTCTGCAGGATGACGTTATATTCACTGAGCCAAACTGGCTAGGGCAAGAAGACATCTTTTTTAAAGTCTCATAGATAAATCAGTTGACAGCCAAATGACTGATGAGAGATCATACCATCTGGGATCTTGGGGTGATTTACTGATCCCCTCTAATAAAAATTTGATGTGGTAAGAGAATGCATACTTATGTTTGGTTTTAAAATGATAAGTGCAGTAGAATATCCTTATATTATTTTATACGTAGTTCAGACACTGCCTTGAAAGAATGTGATTCCTTTGTAGTCCTGTGTTGGGTGAGTCTACTTCCTTACTTCCATATTATATGGAGACAGTATAGAATAGGGGCCAAAATCTTGGGCTCTAGAGTCATTGTGTTTTTTTTCACTTGCTGTGTAAGCAACCTTGGGCTTTTCATTTAAATGCTCTAAGCTTCAGTTTTCTGACTGAAAGCTCTGACTATGGCATAACCATGGAACCTGCCTCAATGGACACGTGATGATCAAATGAGATCCTATGTGTCAAGTGCTTGCTTTAGTGCACGTAATTATTACCCCACAATCTAATTTATTGCTACAACTACTAATAACATGCTTTCATAAAACACATTCATTATATTTTAAGGAGCATCATTTAGTTGTTAGAACAGCGAAGCTGCTATAGGTCCTGCTGACAACATAAAGTCCTAACTGACAGTCAGGTTTTGTTCCAATGCATTCTGAAATAGTTTGCTTGGAATTTGGAACTAATTTTATTCTGATAAAAGGAACAGTGCAAATATTACAAATATTTGGGTTTAGGTTGTCAGCCTACTTAGAAGCATAATATTAGGACTATCTGTAGTGTTGAGGTGAGGTTCCCTTCCCAGCCAACCTCCCTGGAGCACCAAGGGTCTGAGTAGAGAAATAGGATCCGGATGGAACGCCCATTGGGGCCAAAGTGTCTGGACATCAGCTGCAGCCATAAGGACTACAGAGCTGGGGATGCTGGCCAAGGCTGTTTATAGGTCAGGTTAACCTGGAGTATTTCTAGATCAGTGTCACTGACTGATTTCTCTGCGTGCTTTTTCTGAGATTGGCAGTCACTCTGCCAAGCCCATTAGGGGTACCTCTTACTTACTCTTTACAATTCTAGGGGGCAAGTAACTGTTATTATCCTTGTTTTTACAGTTAAGGAAACTGAGGCTTGTAGAAGTTGTCAAGGTTATACAGCTGGTAACAGAGCTGGAACTTAAGACCAGACAGGTCTGTCTGACACCAAACTTCCTGCTCTTAACCATGACATATTTTTTCCATTTGTCTCATGAAGCAAAAAAAAATAAAAAAATCCTTACTTAAAAAAATTTTTTTTATGGACCACAGACCTCAACTCTCCTCCGGTCTGGCCCAGAGCAGTGCCTCCTGCTTGCCTGGTGGTGAGGCTGACTTTGATCCCAGTGCATTTCAGAGGCTTAGTTAGTAATCCAGCTGTCTTGTCACTCCGTGTGGAATGCCAAGCTGACCACAGGGATGCTGGTCTGACAGAGCCCATCCACACGCCCACGGACTTGGGAAAGGAAACGGCCTGGTGCTTGCATATTTATGTTGGAAAGAGTGAGCTGCTCTTTTCAAACAAATATGAGGAGTCCTTCTTAGCAGACAAGACTCATTGTGAAGCTGTGGTCTCTTAAGTACAAACATGGTCTTTTTATAAAGAATGCTATTTTGGTACTTTGACCTTAATAATCTGCGAAATGAGTATCCAGGTCAAGATACAAAGGAGGAGGGAATATGAGGATCTGACATGATTTACTCTTGTGTCAACTGGGAAAAGGCAGATTGACTAATTCAAAGTTTGGCTTTCCTTTCAACACTTAGTGACATGGGACCGAGGGAAAAGGTGTTTAAACTTGTTGTAAATGTGTTTACTTTAGCAAATAAATGACATCAAGATGATGTCCACTGCACAGCTGACACTTTCCTCAGTTTTAGCTTTCTGGGGTGGTGATGGTGGTGATAATTTGTAAAAAATTATCAGTATTTGATGGTATTTCTCTTTTAACATTTCTCAGAGATTGCATGACTAAAAACTCTGGATCTATTTTGATACATATACTTCACGGTTTTTTACAGTGACCTTTATAACTGCCATTTTAGTTTTAAACTCCACTGGATGAACTTGAAATAATGTTCTTCAAAACAAAGTATATGGGCATAACCAAAACTAAAATGAAATTCCTGAGTATTTTACTACTTTATAGGAATCCATATGTATAAGGATAGCCAGGGCATCAGATCTCAATACAATCACAGCTTCAGACACTCATGGTGTCCAAGAAGCGGTGATGCCGTACCTGAGACCAGTCTTTACTAGTAAATATCCCTTCTCAAAGGAGCCGCATGAGGCTGACAGAGAAAGAAATGTGGTGGCAGCATATGGGAGGCAGTGCCAACCACATGGAGTGGAAGGGGGTAAAGAGAACTAGGCGATAGCAGTGAGAGGCTAGAAGTACACAGGATTGGAGTGAAAGGCACCTTTTTCTATTTGTAAATAACTGTCATTTCAAGAATAACTAGTCAAATATCACACATCTAAATTGGTGGAAAATAAAAATCAGAGTAGGAGAATTTTCCAAGTAGTTATATTTCAAGCACTTCTCTTCTCTGGGTCTGTTTTGTTGCCTGAAGAAGTAGGAGAATTAGACATGAGTGGTTTAAAAACTCCAGGGTTGTGCTGTGACCCTTTGAAGGCCTATCAGGAGAATGGCAGGAAGGCTGAGTGTGTGAGGCCCTTCCTCACTGTAACCAGGGAAGCCTCAGACTGATTTATTCACTGAGAAAAAGGAGATCAGCTGTTAGAATCTTGTTGAAATCAACCCTCTGGCATATTTCTCTGAGGCCTCTCTGCTTTATCATTCCATGGTTCTACTTCTAAAACCACTTGCTACAATAATGTGAGCAACATGATCATAGAGGCTGTAGGGCAAGTGATGATAAAAAAAATTGTAATGATAATCTCCAATTGAGCACACACATTTCTACTAGTCATTTTCAGTAGCTTAAACTAATTTCCCAGTTCTTCCCTCATCTTGTTTATGCTATGAATTTACTTACAAGATGCTTCTGTACAGCCATTCCAACATAAGCCTTTAGCCTATGCCTTTTTTTCTGAATTAGTTTAGTTTAAGTTATAAGATTTGAATGAGGGAAGTGGCATAGCATAAGTAGGAATGGCAAAGAAATGTCCCATGGATTATCATGTCCAATTCCCATACTCAAGGCAGACATCACTAATCAATCACAGACCTCTTTCCTGCTGAGTGTGAATGAAGCCTTAGAATTCCTTTCAGCACAGCATTAGACAGACACTACTTAGGAAACCAGAGTTGGTACTTGAGGTGACAACCCTAAAGATGAACTGGCTTTGGAGTCACACAGTTCCCTGTTCAGATTTAAATTCTGCTATTAATTGTGTGGCATTAGAAATTAAAGTTTCCTCACTGCCAAACTGGGGAATTATCATTATTTTGTGTAACTGTTTTGATTATTCTAGTTATCATAGATACAAAGAGCTTACTACATACAAGTACTAAATAAATCATGGACATTATCATTCCATTTGGAAAGAAGCTCAATTGCTTCATTTTTCCCCCTTGTATCTTTCTTGCTATGAGGAAGCCTTCTGGGTGGACTGAAAAGCACATTTCTGATCTTTTCTTCTGCTCAAAATTCACCTTCTGATCCTTAGCCAAATGTGTGAGGGTTTTTTTTGTTTGTTTGTTTTTAAACCCTTAGTTCCTGAGATCAAGGGTAGGTTTTCTTCTGAAGATCTTCATTGGCAATTTCAAGTATCTTGTTACTGTCATTTCTAGCATAAAACCTACTCAACACCCATCCCAATTATGACCCAATAAATGAGAATCTTTGATAAATTAATAGATATGTATAGACATCTCAAAGATTCAGCTGACCATGCATATGTACATATATATATATTACTTTATAAAAGCAAATTTGAGAAACTTTACATTAGTTGATTTCCCCTACTTACACCATCTATCTATCCTTCCCTCACCCTCATTAATTTAATGCACAGACATACTTAAAAAAATTTAGGGGGTTTTGTGCCCAATGAATCATGTAGTTTCTGGTACAAAAGCAGAAAACAATTTTTAGCATGAAAAGACACAGGAGACTTTGCTGCAACCACATTTTATCCACCTGAATGCGCTGTACAGCATTGGGGCAGGGTTTAAAGTAAAATCCTAGCATTCCCTCAGCTCAGGTCCTAAAAATTACCATCCATACCAGAAGAGCAGATAATTCAGAGGCACCAAAATCAGGTCTGAAAAAACTAAAATTTCAATTATACCAATATGAGTTGAAATGTTTTCAATGAATACAATTTAAAAGTACTTACTGCTCTCACTGCTTTGCTTTTTTTGGTTTGTTTTGTTAATCCTTACCCGAGGATATTTTTTCCATTGATTTTTAGGGAGAGTGGAAGAGAGAGGGCAAGGTAGAGAGAAACATAGATGTGAGAGAAACACATCGATTGGTTGCCTCCTGAACGAGCCCCGACCTGGGCCCAGGCAGGGGAGGAGCCTGCAACCAAGGTACGTGCCCTTGACCCTTTGGTCGGCAGATCAATACTCTATCCACTGAACCAAACCATCTAGGGCTCACTGCTTTGCTTTTTAAAATAAAGTAATAAGCTATAGTGTAGGTTCATTTAGCAGTGGGTTTGTCCAAAAATTACAGTTAACAAAGTTCTATTTTCATAGGGCTTTCTATGACCTATTTCTTAAGAGAAAATTACCAAGTTATTACCAAGTTTTCAAATCTAAGACATGATTTCCTATAATCTTATTTTAAAATTATTTTAAAGACCTATATTTGGGGAAAATAAAGAAAGCAAAAACTAGAAATGTTTGTGTATTTTTTGGAAAAGATAGCTGAATGTTCTATAATCTGATTGTGGTAGTAAGTATGTGCCTGTACACATTTGTCCAAACTCACCGAAAGATACTCTTAAAATAGTGCATCTTTTTACATGAAATTGATCTAAATGAAGTGGATTTGAAGAGGTAATTGGAGTGTCCAAGGCTCAGAATGGGTGTCTGTCCTTTTGTGTAGGGCCCTGGGAGAGCTGGGACCGACTGCGCCTTGGACTGCGGTTCTGGGATAGGAAGGGTCAGCAAGCATGTCTTGTTACCAGTTTTCAACAGCGTGGAGCTGGTGGACATGATGGAGTCATTCCTCCTCGAAGCCCAGAACTATCTGCAGGTCAAAGGAGACAAGGTCGAAAGCTACCACTGCTGCAGCCTCCAGGAATTCACACCCCTGCTGGGGAGATACGATGTCATCTGGATTCAGTGGGTCTCTGGTTAGTCCTGCATGGCTCACACCTGCCCTTCTCTCCTTCCCACAAAGAGAAGACAACACTGGGCTTATTTGAGGATTTGCACAGAGGGAACAAGGATACAAAGGGAGATCTACCTGTAGTTGTGCCTAGAACAGTTAGCTAGCATGAGGTATCATGGGAACTCTTAAAAAGCTCTGGTCATTTTGATTTCTCCCCTGACATTCTCTGGATAAGCCTGACAATTTCCATCCTTAGGGATGGAGTACCTTTGGACCAATCTAAATCCTATTAGACACCTAAATACTTGAAAAACTTTAAAAATTGGGGCCAAAAAAAGTTTATTACCATTTACGGGAAAACTGGACTCAGATTTAAATCCCCAGGAAATGAGACAGCAGTGAATTTGATTTTTGGTGTATGTGTATGTTGGAGGCACAGATGAGTGATAGAGCTGGGTTGTAGGGGGATGTGGAGGGGACCCATGGCATGGGCGATAGTTTATCTCATGCCCATGAGGTACACAGACCAGGTAGTATAACATCTATTTTACAGATGGGGCATGAGGCCCTTCAAAGAGGGTAACTGTCCTCTTATCTAAATTGTTAAAGCCTCCTGCAATGAAAACAATCCAGGCTATTAAAAAACAACAACTCATGACTGAGTGAACAAATGGTCTCCTGGTTCTTTCCTACTCACCTTCTTTCCCACCCACCATTCCTTCTGTTTGCCCATCTACTTGGTCATCTGTAGGGTACCTGACCGATAAGGACCTTCTTGCATTTCTTTCCCGGTGTCGAGAGGGCCTGAAAAAACATGGCGTCATCATTCTGAAGGACAACGTGGCTCGGGAGGGCTGCACCTTAGACCTCTCTGACAGCAGTGTGACTCGGGACATGGGCATCCTCCACGGCCTCATTAGGAAGAGTGGGCTGGAGGTGCTGGGCCAGGAGAAGCAGGACGGCTTTCCAGAGCAGTGCGTTCCAGTGTGGATGCTCGCACTGCACCGCGACGGGCGCTCCTGACCAGCGGTGGGAAGGAGGGGCTGGACTGCACGGTGCTGCTTTGGGACAGAGGTGCTCCCCTCGGAGGGGCACCTTGTAATTCACGGAGGAATGGAGAGAAGCGGGGGGCAATGCATGCCTGGAAATGACTGGTGATGTCGTGTGTACAATTTCCACTAATTATAGCAGTACATGCAAACACTTTGGATTTTCCGAAAGATGAATGGAGCAAAATATAAGAAAAAAAATGACTGTATATACCTAAACTGTATAAGTGTACACAGAAACCAGAAAGGGAGCAATGTTCACAATTCTACACTGCCCGGGTCCCTGAGGATTTGCATTATAGAGGACAGAGCAAGGTCTAGACCTCCTCTCTCTGCCCTCGTGCTAGGTATGTTATACTTCCTCTTTGGGACTACTGCTTAGACAAAAATCTCCCCCTAATTAAGAAGGGCAGTCAAAATAATCTTGTGAAAACAAGCCCATTACTTAATTTTGTCTTTAGTCTTTCTCTTGACAGAAAACGTATATGGTTTCACTTTTTATTTTGGGTCAGTTCACTACCCATTGATGTTGTATGGCTGTAACTTGATAACAGAAGGCTGTGTTTCAGTGATGGGGGAGTCTCTCTTTTCAGGAGAAAATGTTGTACCCTTGAAATTTCAGCTGTGAACATATAAGTAAATGTCACTGATAATCTAATTTTAGCCATTGGCTGCTTGCTTCCTAGCAGCTGCTCCTGTTTCCTTGGTTGATAGGAACACACATTAGAAAGAAAAGGGAAATGATAAACCTGAAAAGTGAACCAACTGGATTAATTTAAGGTATTGGTTAAGAATAATAAAAAATCTTTCACAACAAAATGTAATTTAATTTTAACTGCTATTGTCTTTAAAACACTCTACTATCTTCATTTGGAAGCTCACCTTGTATTTTAATCGATATATATGTTTGCTCTATGTATATGTTTGTATTTTGATGTGTAATGAGTCTTCTATGAAATGCAAAGAATCAATTTAAGTAAAGAAGGCCTATTGCATGATATGCTATCACCATAAAAATCATATCTGCAAGGCATAGCTCTAACTTAGGAGGAAAACAAGCATTATAAGACACTTACTACCTTGGTAGTTTCATTTTTGCCCTAGAAAACTGTGTCATTTACTCTGTCCCTGGTTTCTAGTGTATGTCACTCCACAGTCTAAGGTAACTTAAACAAGTGTGAGGTAGAGCCCTTAGTGAACGAATCAGAGAGCAGAACTAAATCAAGTGGTGAACATTACCAAATGGACTGAGTGTGGCAAATAAGGGCACTCCAGTTTTCATCCTCCATGTCTTGGAGCAAATTAGCCGAATCTTCTTTTTAGGCCCACACAGGAATGTTCCTTTTCTTTTACAATAGCACTCTTAATTCTCTTACCTCTTGGCTCTCTGCTTTGCCAACACTCAGATACTGATTGACACAATTATCAATTTCCTCTGCTCCTGGGCTCCTGAGCTTATGGAGGAAATAACATAATTGTCCTTCGGATGTCTGACCTTTAACTCGGTTGAGTCTGTGAGCTTTAGCAGCAGTCCATCTTCTCTTCCTAAGTCACCACTTTCCATTCTCCTTAGAAATGTTCCATATTTTTATTGCTCTACACAATTTCCCAACTCTATATCCACCCTAATTTAATTGAGAAATTAGACATTGGAGAGTAAATTGTATCAACATTTGCCCTTTATACTGTTAATAGCAAAATAAAAGAATTTTATTGATTTTTTACAGAGAGGAAGGGAGAGAGATAGAGAGTTAGAAACATCGATGAGAGAGAAACATCGATCAGCTGCCTCCTGCACACTCTCCTTAGAAATGTTCCATCGCAACCCAGGTACATGCCCTTGACCGGAATCGAACCTGGGACCCCTCAGTCCGCAGGCCGACGCTCTATCCACTGAGCCAAACCGGTTTCGGCTGCCCTTTATACTGTTAATAGCAAAATAAAAGAAGGAGTGACTTGAGAGGCCATTGGAGCTGATCATGCTGCCTACTAGGTCATGTTAGGGTTTGGACATGTTATCCATAAAACAAGACAAGGTTCTTGAGGGTTCAAGTGAGGGACTGATTTTTCTGGTCCTGGAAGTAGAGCCAGAGATACTGTAGAAGGAAGACACTTAGAGTGAGACCTTCTCTAGCTATCTTCAATCTAATTCAGTGAGTCAAACTCCGCTGGTGTTATCAACACATCTGTGTGGTGGTGTAAGTGACAGTGTACATTAGTTCCAAATTCTGACCGTAGTCCAACTGCCCCAGAATCATTTGGGAAACTTTTATAAAATAGAGATTCACAGGCTCTGTCCCCATGACAGTCTAAGTTCTGTGAAGTGGGCTCAAATAATTTGTATTTTTTATAAGGCCTTAAACTGATTATGATCATTAGTTTTGTTTGAAGGTAGATGGGGAAAGGGTCATGGAGCTGGGCTTTTCAGAGCCACAGAAAGGTAAGGTAAGGCAGGCGAGAATGTGGGCCAGGTTCAGGGCAATAGCTAGATGGTAAAATCCATTCACCACATCGATGCCAGTCCTTCTGAAATACAGATATGACCGTGTGGCATATAAACGTTCAGTGACTCCCCATCACCCCTAGGGTGAATTCTCACTCCTTAGAAGGACAATAAAGCCCTGACTTCCTTGTCCATCCTTGGCTTTTCAACACCTGCTGCAGTTATACTTAATGTAGTTCCCTGAAGGAGCTACCATTTATGGCTCAGGGCATTTACAGATATTACTTCCTTAGAATAGGATGTTGTTTTTTTTTTGGTCTGGCACAGACCAAAGATGTTTAGATGTTGCTGACAAAACTTCCCTCAGCTCCAGCCCCTCCCCCCCCCCAGGTGCTGTTAGGTGCCCCTATTACCATGCTACCCTAATACCCTCTGCTTAACATATCACAGCACTTATGTGGCACTGTAATTACCCACTTATGTGCTATTTCCTCTATTAAATTCTGAGCTCTTTAATGGAGCATTCATGGTTAGTCTCGGTCTTTTTTATTTTTTATTTTTTTTTAAATCTCACCTGAGGATTTTTTCCATGGATTTCTAGAGAGAGGGGAACGGAGGGAGGGAGAGGGAGAGAAAGAGAAACATCAAGGTGAGAGAGACACATCTATTGGTTGCCTCTCGCATGTGCCCCTACCAGGGCTGGGAACCTGCAACCGAGGTACATGCCCTTGACTCTAGTGAGTCAAACCAGCCAGGGCATAGAGTCTCAGCCTTAGCATAGGCCCTCACACTGCAGTAACTCAAACTTTTGTTGAAAATATAAAAGGCAATACTATGATAGCAGAAAGACTCGGGAGGCAGTCTAAGTTTCTGGAGGCATCAAAAAGGAATCCGAACAAGGCAGCAGGGAAAACCAAGGGCATCTGAAGTCTGATGAGCACTGAGATGTGCAAGAATGGTTCAAACAGTGACCCAGCAATGCAAGCTGGCAAACAGAAAATGCACAGAAACAAGAAGGCATTGAGCTCAGGGATCAGACAGGTATTCAGGAGATTGCAGCAAGAAAATTAGGTTCTGAGGTAAAATCCTGCCTCATAGGAAAATCTCTCTCTTTTGTATGAGTCAACCTAAGGATATGGCCAACCCAAAGTCCAGTTTCATCATGTGAGAGGGTGTAGCTCATGAGAGAGATGTATTGTAATTGTGAGTAGGTCATAACAAAGCAACTCCCAATTCTCACCAGCTTCCTGCTAAGCAACAAGTCCAAAGAACCAACCAAGGCTATAGATGAAGTTAGTCTTCTGTGACTGTTGAATATAGGAAGAAGGTGCTCACCTGTACGTCAGAGATGAATTAATTGCTAACATGCCTGCAATTCTAGATGAACTTTGGAGGACCCCTTAGCTTATGCAGTGATTCATGAATGGGTACAATCTTCACCTACCTCCTCTTCTGAGAACCTGGGCCACCACTTCTAAGCACCAGCTACAAGCATGTCAAGTCTTAAGGGGTCGGCAATTTTATAGATTCAGGACCATCATAAAAATATAAAACAAAATGAAAAAGGTCATCCAATGTGAAAGATGATCTGCTTTGTATTATGGACACATTTTGGCCTTATCCTGTTTTTTTGTGTTTTTTTTTCCCTTTCCTCTCCACCATTTCCTGTGACTGGTCTGTTTTGAGTGATGCATTGGGGAGAAGACCTGTGGCAGATACATTCAGCTGCCTGTCAGGAGTAATTAAAACCAGTTGTGTTATTGCTTTCCTTGGTCCCGGCTGACGCTTTGATGCTTTGGTGTCTATGCCAGAAAACTACCTCTTATAATCATTGGAGGCCAGTGTTTTTGCAGAGGTCACTGCAAGCTAATTAAGTAAATATGTGAAAAATAGTTTTAAATTATCTCAATTAGTAGAGTGTGTGTATACATGTATCTAGAGTAAGGGTTGAGAAGAGGCTTTTTAAATGATAACTGACTTGCAGAGTTCGTGATTTGGGGCCAGAGAACTATGCATATACAGCACCTTTGTACGTTCATTAAGTTGGTATAACTTGACCTTTTGCTGTATGACAGGCTGTGTTAGTTTCTGAAAATAAACATATAGCAAATGTCCAAGAAGATCATGGCTCAGTAATGGGAAAGACAGATACATAAATAATAATAAATCAGGATAAAAAGAATAAAAGAGTGGCCTGCACAAAGAGTTAAAGTAATATAGAGAATGGAGTGGCTGACTATACCTCTGGGAGGCTACACAGGGTCATTCATCCAACCATTTTTTGAATGCCTACTATGTGCCATGCACTGCTCTAGGATCTCAGGATATACCAGGAAATAAAACCCAAAGGTCCCTGGCTTTGTGTAGTTTGTATTTTAGAAGAGATAGGGATGCAATAAATATAGAATTTTAAATTATTTTATGTTAGAAAATGGTAAGTTTTGGGGGGAAAGGAGAAAGTACAGTAAAGTAAGGGGGTGGGAGTCATGGAGGAAGGTTGTGATTTCAAATAGTGGTATTAGCTTCATTGGAGAGGTGACATTTGAGCAAAGAAGTGAAGAGGGTGAAGCCATTGGCCAGATGGATATCTGGGGGAAGAGGGAATAGCCAGTACAAATACCCTGTCTTGAGTGTGCCTGGCCTATCTGAGAAACAGCAAGGATATCAGTGCAGCTGCCACAGAGTAAAGGAGGGTAAGAGTGGAGTAAGATATGTGGGTTAGGCATATGGGTGGGGCCAGGTCATGTGGGTTATAGAAAGGACTTTTACTTTTATTTTGATTGGGGCGGGGAGACACTGTAGAGTTTTGATCAGAGAAATGACATGTGACTTGTTTAAAAGAGTTCCTCTGACACTATGTTGAGTAAAGAGAAGGGGGGGGGTTGGGGGGGTGAGGGGTAGGGCCAAGGATGGAAACAAGGAGATCAGTTAGAACAGGCGCTGGTAAGCTATGGCTCATGGTCCAAATCCAGCTGGCTGCTTTTTTTTGTAAATAAACTTTTATTAGAACATAGCTGTGCCCACTTGCACTACAACAGTAGAGGTAATTGCCATAATGATTGCATGGCCTGCAAAACAGAAATATTTACTACATGACCCTTTGCAAAAAAATTGCTGATCCCTAAATTACAATATTGTAGCAATTCAGCACAGAAGTGATGGTGGCTCCAACCAGGGTGGTGTCACTGAAGGAAGACAGAAGTGTTTAGATTCCAGATATATTTGAAATGAAAGCCAATTGGATTTGCTTGTGTGTGGGGATGTAATAAAGAGAGAAATCAAAGGCAGTAAAGTTTTTGGCCTGAATCACCAGTGGTGAGAAATCAGGAATTAGAACAGCTTAAACTCAACATTTGTGAGTTTTTAGAAGACATCAAGTGAAGATGTTGAGTCAATTGAATATGTGAGTCTGAAGTTCAGAAGAGACATCTGGCTAGAGACGGAAAATTAGCATGGAGATGGTAGGCAGAGTCCAGATTCGGATGAGAATACAAAAGAATGAATGAAAATAGTGCAGAGGGACAAAGGATGAGCCCTCGGGCACTTAAAACATTGAGAGTTTGGGAAGAAAAGGAAAAAACAGGAAAGAACACTAAGAGGTAACCAATGAAGTCAACCTAGGGTAGGATGTCCTATATGCTGAGTGAAGAGAGTACATCGAGGAGGACAGAGGGATCAACTGTATTAATCTTTTCTAATAATTAAGTGAAGAGAACTGAGACTTGACCAATGCAGTTGGGTAGAG
>NW_005871259.1:357485-571416 GCF_000147115.1 Myotis lucifugus | reverse complement strand
AATTCAGGGACAAGAGTGCAGCTGACAGAGTGACTCACTCTCTCTTGTTGATTCTTGAGCTTGCTCTCAGTTCTCACTTCACTGGGAGAGGGGTCATCAGTGGCTTGGCACTGTGTCTCACTTCTTGTCCAATCACTTGCACAATATGGCTGTGTGTATTCCATTCTATCCACCCCAGCTGTGGGCCACAGTTGAGGGAGACAGTTAAAGGAGGAGGAGAGGTGGGAAGAAGCTCCAAAATTGTTTTCAGTGTCTGAGTGTCTTCAGTGACTGACATCAGGAAGTAATAGGACAATTTAAAATCATGTAACACGTTCAAGCTATGCACGAGAGATGCAGCTAAACAGTCTCCTGATAGGAACTCTTGAAGAACAGTGCCTTGGGAAGGCAGCCAGGCCTTGCTCTTGGGACCTTAGCAAGAGTAAGAAGGCTACAATTTTCCTGCACCACCGGATTAAACATATGTATAGAAAGGATTTGGGTTGTTGCAATAAGAACAAAAGGATGTCATGGATGATTGTCTGTGTCTCAGCCCCTCTAGGAATATTTGTCAAGAAGGAAAAAGGAATGTGGCAGACAGCCCTCTGTGTCTACCAGATGTTCTCTGACAATATGTATTGTTAAAACTGAAATTTAAATTATGAGAACCAGACCCACCAAACAATGAAATACCCGGGGGCATTTGAGTCCATTCATTAGGTCTTTCTGAGTGTTGCTCTGGGTCCAGCTACCATTTCTTGACGTGAAATGATAGTCTGTCTCTAGAATATCAGTCTTTGGCACTTTCTCTAGCTCAGAAGGACTTCTCAGCACACCTTTTGGAGTGATGGCTGGCGGCTTAGTAGTGAGAGCAAGGTACTTCTCTCAGTCAATGTGCTGTGCCTGGAAGAGGTGTGAAGTTATGGACAGCTGGTCTCAGAGCGGCAGCCGTTCATTGGCTAAACTTTGTATGGGCCAGGCCCTTTATTCCTCATCACAGTGATTACATTTAGTGGTTGCTAATCTGAGGACAGGGTCCAGACAGAGATTAATAAGACACCCTACTTAACCTTCTCTGGAATGTGGGCAGATTTTGGGGCCATAAGGCCTGACTTCAGAAAAAAAATGGCTTAAGGATCAAGAGCCCAAATAATCTAATGTGGAATATTAGACCCTTGGGTAAGGAAAGAGGAGTGCTCTTAATACAGGCCCTGATCTGGAGCTTGGTGTAGATGTTCAAGTCACTTTTCCCTTGTAGGTTTAGCCCAATAATCAGGAAGAGGGGTGAGGCCAAGTGACTTAGTGTATGAACATGTATATGTAAATTCTAATTTCTGTGGGAAATAATTATGAATTTCTTTAATGTGATGGAATGTGATAATCATGACCCCTCCTTCAAACATGGATATAAGAAAAATTTCCAAACTTTTCAAGTGAATAAGAAGGACATGATTTATTTGCTCAACTGTTTACTCATCCACTAAGCTGACAAGTACTCATTTGATGCCTAATACATGCCAAGCATTGTGTGAGGACTGGAGATACCATGGGGAGCAAAACAGATTTAAATCATTTTAATTTGGCGAAGGGCAGACATGAAATGAACAATGATTTTAATTATGGTCAATGTTATGAAGCAAACATACAAGATAGAAGATAATGGAGTGGGGATGCCTCATTTACATGTTAAGATCTAGAAAGGCCTTTCTCCTTGGTTAATGAATCTTGGATTCTTTGAAATTCCACTCAGGGGCGTTTATGAAATTAGTGCTTCAGTGAAATTCTCTGAATGGGGTCCCCATAAAAATCAGAGGATGACGGTGGATCTGGACAGGGAAGAAGTTTCCCTCTTTCTGCACATTCTCCCACACGGTTTCACTGCTGTTCACAGTTTCACTCCCAGCCTCTAGGAACAATGCTTAGCATGTAGTAGGTGTTCAATGAATGTTGGTTGAATAAATGAGTCATTTAAAAGCCCACATTTCTCTGCTTCTCTGTTTCTGTTTGAACTGATCAGGGCCAAGCTGGAAGTAAAGAGGCAGATCAAACTTTTGGAGTTATGACCTACAGAACATGTGAACAACTTGTAGACAATACTGGAAAAAGATCCTGAAGACAGTCTTCAAAGACCCGTTGGAAGGAAAAAAATCATCTCATGATTGTGGCCTAAAGTTCAGGAGGAGGCAGCAGATCCCTGCCAGTAAAGCCTCTCATTGCAGGCTCCCTAGCATTTCGGGGCCTTCACACCAGGTGGCTGAGACCAGGCTTTCTCTCCTTCGGCACCCTTCAGCTCTGCTTTTGAGAAATGAAATGACACCTCTCCAACTTTGAAGAGGCCAATGCATCAGGTTAAGGCAGGATGAGGGGGAAGGAGCAGAGCGAACATTGAGTAAAATGACTTTTCCCTTTTCTGTCCTTAATAGCAAACTTTCTAGGAAACAGGAAGTTTATTTCAGTTGTACTTTGACAACCCTATTGGTAATACAAAATTTCATACTAACCTTACCAGAATACCTGTGCAGACTCTGAAATGGCCATGGCCTTGGACAGAGCTCACAATGGTTGCCTAATCTTCATTCAAAAAGTGGTTGCCTCCATTTATGGCAAAATTCTCCCCTCTCTTCCCTCACTCTGGGGAGTCCCCACTAGCCATACAGCACACTCTGTGGTCACTGGCTCAGGGACACGGGAAGTAGGTTAATTGTCTCTACCTCAATTTCTACTTTTAGTTAATAAATAAGGATCCCAGTTCTGTCCCATATTTCTTCCACTCCTTATCTTTAACTTTAGGAAGGTCTGAGTAAAATAAAGCTGGTCTCACAAGGACCTACACTCACTTTGCTGTTCCCGGAATGACTGTGCGCTCATGCCTCTCCGGGCCTCTGAACTTGCTGTTCATCTGCTTGGTGTGCACATGGCTCACCTTGCCACTGCCTTCAGGTCTCCGCTATAATAAAGTTACTTGATTCAAGAGGCCTTTCCAAATTCTCCCCTTCCCTCCTCACTTGCTGTATTTTTCTCTAAAGCAGCATCACTATCTGACATTATGTAGAACATACCATGGACATATTTGTTTATCTCTAGAACGCAGTCTCTGGAAGGCACTGCCTTTGCTTTTATAGTATCATGTCCTCAGCATTCCATAGAGGGCTGCCAGAGTAGAAGCTCAATAAATATGTGCTGAATGGGCAAATGAAATGCAACCATCGGGGCGGCACACAAAAACAAAACAAACAAAAATAACAACCCCAAACAAAACAAAAAACCCAAACAGTCCTGATGAGAACAGAGACGCTAGCACTGAGACTGAACACATTTCCTATTTTTTGCTCAGATTTTACTTTCCAGTTACCAGGCTTCCTTGTGGATTTCTTTCTTCTCACAGTTCTATGGCTCAACAGCCTCCCTGCATTTCCACGTATCCTCCCAACCCTGAAAGCCTTGCCTGGTTTTACAATGGCAGGAAGGAATGACATAACAATACATCTGGTGACCCACTTATGGGCCACACTTACAGCTAGCCTGTGTTGAAGGCACTGTTTTAAATGGACCACCCTGAATGTTACAGTAGATTGTGCCTTCCTGCCAATAAGCTCAGAAGTGTTTTATAAATAAAAAGATGAAGAAAAGTTCTCCCTGTCTGTCTCTCCCTCTCTCTTTTTCCTTTTAATCCACATGGAGAATTTTTTACTGTACTAAGCAATTCAGCCCAGGGACATGATTCTTTTGGTTCAGAACCTGCCTATTAAGATTTGTTGATGCTGTAGAGCAGGTTTCTATTTTCGGTTAAACTAGGGAAAACTAGATTCCACAGAAACAATCCTTCTGGGTCCCTGAAAGGAACCTAAAGTCCAAGAGAGAAAAGGAAGGGCAGGCGAATTTACAGCTGTCTCAAGAATGCAGTTGCCATGTATATCCTGACAGGGGGTTCTGTTGTGCTTGAAAGAATCACATGAAAATTCAAGCTCAGAGTGAGCGTTTGTAATATAAAAATGATAACCCCACCCCAAACCTTCAACTACATCTGAAGCCAAGTCTTCTTAGGTGTGCAGGGGAGATCTGGTTTCTTTGTATGGAAAATCATTTTCGTTTTATTAGCAAGCTCCAGGGTTCTTTGTGATCTGAAGAGGCTGTTGCCGCTCAGAGGGTAGTTGTCATGGGGCATTTTGGGTAGAAACAGAGGCCAGAAAGGCTGGAAATCTTATTTGGTAACATTTTATGCCTTTTAAAGTCAAGGAAGATAAATGGTTCTGACAAATTCTGCAGTCCCTTGGATTTAATTGTCTTATTGCCTTGAGCTGACCTTGAGAGGTTAAAAACCAAACCAACCAACAAAACATAAAAACAAAAACCAACATATCATGAAAACTTTTCCCTTCCTCAGCAAGCACATTTGTCCAGAAGAAGGAGGCTGTCCTGTTTCTATTATCAACAAGAAACCAAACGCATGACCTCCTCCTTGCTTGCTAATTGGACTCATGGCTGATGGGGTGGCACGGTGCTCAGTTTCAGTTCCATGTTTTTCTTGCAGTCACCATCCTCACTCTTGCCTTCTTACTATTGTTTGATTGTTTCACCTCTGACAAGCAAGCCATCCTGATTTCTTCTCATCTCACCAAATTCTACCAGGGAAGTTCCTCTAGCACAGTGGTTCTCAACCTTCCTAATGCCGCGATCCTTTAATACCGTTCCTCATGTTGTGGTGACCCCAATTTCATTGTTACAAATTGAACATAACTAAAGCATAGTGATTAATCACAAAACAATATGTAATTATATATGTGTTTTCCGATGGTCTTAGGTGACCCCTGTGAAAGGGTCTTTTGACCCCCAAAGGGGTCGCGACCCACAGGTTGAGAATCCCTGCTCTAGCAGGTATGCCTTAAACACTCTAATTCCCAATGATCTATCTCCTCATTTCTCAACTATAGCAATGATTTTGGAATTAGGTATTTTTCATCCTGCTACCTCTACAATTAAATCAAGTAAACTCTTCTCAGCAATCTTCTGACTTGGCTGAGCTTAAAATCACCCCTGGATTCTCTACCCAGGAGCCCAGACCCATGAATTTCAAAAGCCTATAGGCTTCTGGGTTCAACCACAGCCCCACCAGTGGCTCCTCTTTCCACTCCCCCTGCCTCTCAAATGCCTCTAGCCCACACATCCTCTGTACTTTACCATCCGTTCACTAATGTGGAATCCTCTCTTTGTTCATGTTTCCTAGCCTCCAGCCCTCCTAGTGCCAATGTGGTCCACTTGTTGAATGATCCTGTCAGGCAGCTCTGGCTCATTACAAAATGAGTATGCCCAACCCTACACTTCCATATGGCCTCACGGTATTCTTGTAATTGCATTCCTTGTCTACAGTAGGCAAAATTAAACACATGCTGTGATAGAGGGTATGTTTTAAGCTGGTTCCCAAGGCAGACTTTAATAGAAAATGAGCGAGGTCTCCTTTAGGAACTTTTCCATCTGTTGGCCCCTTCCTAAAGTGAGATTTCCTGATAGTTAATATTCTCAGTCAGATAACATAAAATGCCTGCTCCTGGATTTTGCTTTTAGGTCTTCAGATCAGCTAGGTAAGGATGTTAAGTGGGGACTATAATAAAACTTTAGCGGTATACTTGATAATCCCAAGGAAAACTGAGGGTGAGATAGAGGAATTAAGTAAAGATGGATTTATGTAATAATTATAGCCATCACTTACTGAGGAACTACTTTGGGCCAGGCACTAAATAGTTATTTTATATATGTTCTCTTAATTAAATGTAACCAGGAAATTTTAATTCAGAGTTACCACTGGAACTTACTTTCCAGTTTATTTTCTAGGTTGTTATTTTTCTGTCTGTGATATTTAGAGCATGAACCTAAGAAGGTGAGAAATCTGATTCAACTCTTTCCTCTTTTATGTGGGTAAGAATCTTAATGCCTTAAACTAGGAATGGGAATGATAATACCTACTTAATGTAATAGACGTGACAAGAAAATGAGATATTATAATCAAGGGGTAAATCACAGTGGCTGTGTTATAATAGATGATCAATAAAATACCTCGGTATATGTTTCTGGCAAGGGAGGAGGCACCCAGGACAAGTTTGTTGGTATTAAAATTCTTCGTACAAGGTTTTGCGAATGAAAAGTTATGCCATGATTGGTAAAGGTTCTGAGTACCTTAAAAAATGAACCCATGGGTGGGTGTTCAAAGAGCTAGTGAGTTAAAGGGTAAGTCAGTAAATACACACACACACACACACACACACACACACACACACACTACCCTTGAGTCCTTTGGATAGGGTCTTGAACAGTAAACCAAGGTTCACTTACACAGCTCCCATAACAAATGAGCATATGGTGAGCATTTGAGAGAAACACACACCCTTCAAGGAAGCACTTAAGTTCTTGGGAATTAAGAATAGAAAAAGAATGTCTTAAACATGAGAAGAAATGAGAAAATTAGGGAACGTCTCAGTGGTTTATTCTTTTTTAAAATTTGCAACAAGGAGTGTGTGTCTGCGTTTAGACCTCTGAGCTAAGATGCATTCCTCCACTCTATGACCTGGAGAAAATGGATCTACTGCCCTTTAATCCATGACCACTGTAGATCAAGTTACCTCTTTGAAAGAACTTTTCTTTCTCTGGCCAACTAAATGAATTGAAATTGATGTACTTAATTGTTTTCTAAATTGCAATTTTTCTCCCCCAGATGTTTTTTATCAGTGTTGAGCCCAATGGGCTCTGTCAGTCACACGGGGAGATGAAGTCATGTGGTAATAAAAGAGAAGGGGTTGGGGGAGGAAGGGAAATGCCATACAGTACATTGTCTAATTGAAAAATGTGCCACATCAATGCTGACCTTGAAATCTGCCCCTCCCAAGGGCTCCTCACAACAAACAATGCACACATCTTCTGCCCTGAAAAGATTAGACTTCTCTCATTTCTCCGTTATTAATTCAGGTCAATGCAAGAGTTTCCTTCCTTTGCCTTTCTTGGGTGAAGTCACTCTACTGGAATTGCAAAGAAAGGTAATAAGATTCCAAAGTGAAAGCTTAAATGCAGAAGGTAAGGGCATCAGGCCAGAGGATGGAGGTTAGGGTGATGAAGGCAGCATTAGCTCAAGCTCTAACCTCCTAGAGGGGAGAATGAGAACTAGCAATAATATCCATGGTTGTGTCTGAGAGATGGTTGCTAGAGATAATCCAATCTGAAACGGAGGGGGATCTAGTGGGAATATGGCACTTGGGAAAGTTGGTAAATCTCAGGCTCAAATGCATACCAAGGAAAGCTGGAAACATAAGTGGTGTGGAGTAGGTAGGACAGATAAAGGGAAAGGTTGCATGTGTTTCTTATAGCAGGAAGGAGAGAGCTGCAGATGGAGGACTCACGACAGCATCTGAGAGAGACAGTGAGACAGGCAGAGAGCTGATACAAACAAACCTAGGGAAGTAAATGGAAAGACCCCTCTTCCAACTTCCCACGATGGCTTCAGTACAATAGTGTAGGCCCAGAAGGTCCTCTGAGAGATCTTTTTAGTCCTCCACCTATGTTGCTTTATGCTACACTTTACCGTGACTGCACAAAACCAGTCAAGTTTTTTCTTAGACTCTGTGTAGGAAATGGCTTGTAACCAATGGGATAGTAACTGAGGGTCTTTTATCAGCCCTCACTGTCAAGACCTCCCTCTAGCATGAGAAAAAAAGCCTCTTTCCTCTTATCCTGTCATCACTGAAGAAGAAGGACACCTGGTCATTATAGAAGAAACCCAATGAATCACTCATTTAATTTTTTATTCGTTTAATTTAGCTGTACCTCACATTTGACTAAAACAAACTCCAGGGACTTCTCCAAGTTCTTTGATTGCACTGGAATCTTAATGAATCAACCACTTCTTTGAAATATGAGGACTATTGCCCAAGGTTTATAATCCTTTGCAATTTTCTTTGTAGTGGTATTTGGAGTAACAAGATTTAAACTGCATGAGGGTCAACCATATATAATAGCAAAGCTTTAAGGGGGGGAGGGAAATCACACTGTACTAGTATTAAGACACAGATGATGGGGGGTTTTTGTGTGTGCGCTAAAATTTATCTTAACCTCTTTCTTAGTTCTTCTCTGGGTTAAAATCATGGCCATTGTCACTGCCATGGTCATCATCATCATCATCATCATTTTTCTCTTCCTCTCATCTTCTGAACCTCCTCCTCTTCTCTTCCTCCAATTTTCCCTCCTTGCCTTCCTTTGTCTTCTTACTCCTTCTCCCCTTTTTCTTGCCTATTCTTCCACTTTTTCTTTAGCCCCCTCCTCCTTTTCTTTTTCTTCTTCTTTTGTTTTCCTTCTCTTCTTCCTCCTGTTTCAATTTGTTTTTACCCACCCCTATTTCCTCCTTCTCTTTTTTCCTCTGTATTTTTTTGTTTGTTTTCATTTTGTACCAAGATTTAGAGAATCCTGTTACTTATGTCATCTCAGTAACAGCCCTAGATATTATTTTTAAGCGAGGCAATTAGGTATCAGAGAAATTAAGTAATTTTCCCATTCAAATGTCTAGTAAAATGTGACTCTGGTCTCTCTGATTCCAAATCTACACTTTTAGCAAAAACCTCTCTAGGAAGGGGTAATAAATATCTGGGACAGAAAAAAATCAAATCAAATTGTAATTAAAGTTCAAATTTGTAGTGAAATCATAGAGGTATGACAAGACTTTGAAATATAGAAAAATCTTTATAAGTATAAATAATTATTTTTATTAGATCTCAAAGGGGATTCTAAGTACTTAATATTCCTTCTGAAATGCACATTTGTATTACCAAGTAACAGAAGACCAAATTACAATAGTTATACTCTATACTAAAAGAAGTCTGGACATGGGATTGTTCCAAGGCAATGGCAGTGGCTCAATTCTGTCATCGAGGTTCTCTTTTCTTCTCCTCTCTTTACTCTAACATTGTTAGTATGCTGGGTTTTGATTCTTAGACTTGTATCTCATTATGGTAACATGGCTTCCACAGCCTCCAACATCACATTCTCACTTCATTAGGGGAATTTTTTCTTTGTGAGATTTAGTCTTTTTCTTTCTTAAAAAAGAAAATGGTTTCCGAAGTTTCTCTCACTTTACCTCCCCAGTAGATTTTCTCTTATGCTTCACTAGCCATATCTGAGTCACATGCCCATCTCTGATTATTGACAAAGGTAATGGAATGGCAAGTGGGGACAGAGAAGGGGCTGAACTGCTTGCTACCTAAATATATTCAGTTTAATTAGCAATAACCACTATAACACCTTATCTATTTCCCAGGGAAAAATGTCTTCCTTAATCTCCCTCAACTGAGAGCAGACCCACATGGATATTTTGTCTTAAGGAAACAAAGATGGCGAGGAAGCCAGAATCCTGTGAAAGATTATAGTTAAGTTTGACTCTCCCTTTCAAACTTTCAGATATTCTGTTACTATTTTAATCTAAATAGCAGGGAAACTTTGAGCAGGAAAGTGGAGGAGAATGATTTAAAATTAAAGAGCAAGACAAGCTTTATTTTTTTGAGAGAGGATATGGCCAAGTGAGGGATAGGTATGTAAGTAAGTAAACATGTGTCACTAAAGATGGATGAAGCTTTACATGTGGCACAGCACATGAAGAAACAGAACTAACTACAATTATGACAAAGGGGTGAGGTAGACATGGGCTCTGGGAAGACTGAAAGATTCAGAAGCAGCATCCTTACTTTTTTTGTGTGAACCCAGCACAGTGAGTCAAGAATCTTTAGGATAATCTAATATCCCAGATAGCTGATTATAATGTAATGCTTACACTATATCAGGCACTATTCTTAGCATTTTACCTATGTTAAGTCATTTAACTGTGGTGATTGCATAATGAGGTAAGGTCTATTATAATCCATTTATTAGATGAGGAAACTGTGACACATACAATTTAAGTAAGAACCTTCCCAAACTTGTACAGTTTGTAAAAGGCAGACTTATGATTTTCTGTTAATTTCTTACATAAAATTCTTTTTAATCCTCACCTGAGGATGATGAGAGAGCGAGAGCGAGAGAGAGAGAGAGAGAGAGAGAGAGAGAGCAAGCGAGAAAGAGAGAGAGAGAGAAAGAGACCCATCAGTTGCCTTCCGTATGCACCCCAACTGGGGATCGAACCTGAAACCTGGGTATGTGCCTGGACTGGGAATCGAACTGGAAACCTTTCAATGCACAGGATGATGCTCAACCAACTGAGCCACTCCGGCCGGGTGATTTCTTACATTTTTCCAAATACAGTATTTGTGCACATCTGTTTTAAGTTCGATGATTGGCTCTTTCAAATAATCATATCAAGAAGTCTAATAGCATTTCTTTTCTTAAAAACAGATTCAGGAAATTTTGGATATTTATGCACTTGACTTTTAAATATAAGCACTCTTTGGAAATCATTACTGATTTTATCAAGTAGCTTAGTCACAATCACATATTTCAAAATGAACACCAACTGGGTTAAGGAAATGCAACAACCTAAAATAAACCAAAGGGTTTTCTGAACAACTAATCTATGCATTTCACTTGTATCAGAGCAATGATTTGTACGGCAAAATATATTTTGGGATATTACTTACATATCCCGTAACTCCTTAATGATAGTAAAAAGGATTTTTGATATTTAGGATGTCTACAATGAGTGAGTAAACAACTGACTTGATCCAATGGAGGTCATCCCTTGGTTCCTTCTTTTCCTCTCCTTTACTAGGGCCACCATGGTTTCATCTTCAGTTAGCATGGAGCAGAACAGCTTCTAGGGAGGAAAGCATGGTTCCTTGACAATGTTGGTGCTTTTGATAATCATAGCTTCTTCTATCATTTTCCTTTAACCTATTCAATGGCCAAGGAGCTGGATCAATTTCAGAACCACAGTCAAATATTTTAACCTGACAGGCATAACTTTTTCCCTTTTCATCCACTTGAATCTATAATTTTATTACATTCCTTACTAGCTGGGGCATTTACCAATCTAGTTCAAATATTTTTGGATGTCTTTTCAAAGAGTTGTTCATTGTTGAAATTCCCTAAATTATAAACAACCTTGTGATAGAGCAGGACCCAGTCCATCAGCTCCTGCTCCTCTCTGAGCAGCAGGTCCAAAGCTACTGGCCATTGAGGGTCCATCTAGCTGCTCTAGTCTTGTCAAGGCCAGAGCTAGAATTTAAACCATGTTCTAACTCCAAAGTTTATATTCTTTAGCCTTTCTTTTATTATCTCTCTAGAACCCCCTTTTTGTTTTTTTAACCACTCTATTATTGTACTAAATTGTGGCAGGGTGGCAGGGTAATACTTCAAAAGCATGGCTAATGGAAAAACCAATCAAGACTGTTATGGGGTTGAAGATAACAGGACACACATGGCAATGATAAATTGAATGATATTTGGAGAAAGAAATGAGGATCAGTTATATTTTGAATGGAAACATGTTGGAGGGGAAGAAATTTGCAGAGAAATAATCAGACGTTTCAAGTTGATTGCTAACCAACTGAGTTCCTCCGTTTCCCACCTGAGAGTAGAGCAGAGTGGGTTGACAGGGCTGCTGTCCCAGCAGTCCTTTCCTTCTTTTTTTCCTCACCATCTCTCTGGTTCCCGTGAACCTTGAAAGCACTACTAGACTGCTCTACCAGAGTACCTTGTCCTGACAGGGAGAAAGTCCTTCTAATATCCTAGACACCTACAGTGGGATGGAGAATGGGTTGAGGGGCCTTCATTTTGGTGGCATTTCTTGTCTAATCAGGGATGTAGCCCTCAAGGACAATGTCTGCCTATCAGACGATGGATATAGCAGTGGGCCGGCCATCCAAGGTATTGGGGCAACACCAGGATACCTCTGAGGCTTGATTCACAATACGGCGGTTCCTTCTGTTTGTCAATATGGCAGGACAGTATGTCCTTTCTAAACCTTGTTTTCTGGTGGTGAACAGCATCTTTGGGGGCAGCAATTCAGCTATCCTTGATTAGCGAAGAAACAAGTCAGAAAGTACTTACATATATGCATCTGCCTGAGGTTAGATGGAACCATGGAAATCCATGAGTATATCCCAGTCTCCATCTGCATGAAGCCTGACAGGTGTATTTTCATAGAATGGAAGACCTACAGCACTTAATGCATTTTAAGGAAATGTATCTCATTCAAATCTTTCTCTTTACAGATGAGAAAACGGATGCCCAGAGAGATTAAATGATTTACCAAATTAACCCAGAGAGAGCTAGTACTATATAACACATGTTGTTTGACCTAGGATCCCATACCCACCTACCTGGCGTGGATCAATGACATTCCCTGGAAATATACAGAGATAATGAGTGTAGAAAAGGGACTGCAGAAACTTGGTCTAGGGAAGAGGGGAGTGCGAACCAACTGACTCAGATCTTTGCTTGAAACTGAGGCTCATTGGGTGCTAAATTGCAGGAGGGTCCATTCCTTTGATTGAAGACCTTGCAGGCAGAGTAGTCTTCTCACCCACATGAAAGTCAGGAATTCTTCCATAAGGGAACTCTAAGAGGCCATTTACCAAATGGCTCCTTGTTCCCACCAAGAAATAATTGCTTTAAGTCAGGAGAGTGGTTTTTTGGAGAATTGGCTGGCCCAATATGAAGCTGCATTTTAAACTGAATAAATTTGCTTTTCTTCTTACTTTTCCCTTTGCTTTGCCATTCCCTGTAATTTTACGCTATCTTTTAAATGAAAATTTATTCTGTAATGATAATATGAGCTCTTGGTTTGAAAAAAAATTTTTTTCTTTTTAAAAAATAATACAAAAGAATACCTAGCAAGAAGAAAACCTGCATTTGAATTCTGACCCTCAGGCTTCTAGTTCTCTGTTCTAAAGACAAATCCTGAAACAAACTTCTGTTTCCCTATGCAATGTCTATGTAAGTACATATTAATATGCAACTGCCTCTTTTTTATAAACATGGTAACATACTATTCTCACTGCATTGTACCCTGGCTTTTTCACTTACTGTTTCTTAGAGATTATTACCTATCAGTATATAGATACTTACCATGTTCCTTTTAACTAGCCTTAAACTTTAAAGATTGATGAAATATATCCTATTTTCCTGTTCCCGTTCCTGTCTTCCTAGTGCCTGTCATGGGGCCAAATGCTAGGAGACGAGGTTAACACAGAAGATCACATGAACGGGGCGAGGAAGGTCTATTGCTTCCAGGCCCAAGAATCCAGAAGGCCCTTTCTATCACCAAAGCTTCCTGGGTGAATGTCACATTCTGATTCTCGGATGACCTTCTCAGTCTGGCCTGGAGGACAGGGTTTTGGGGGTCCTGAGAAGCCAGCTGGCCTTGCGTTTGTCTTCTGGCGGCTCTGTCGATGAAGGCGTGTTGCACTCTTAGCCTGGGATGTCTCTGAGGAGACGTTGGGTTTTCCTGGCAGGCAGAGCTTCAGGCTGCTCAGCGGAATGTCTCTGGTTCTACAGCTTTAGGAGGAGCCAGGAGGCTTCACTTCCAGGCCAAGGGAAACACTGCTTCAGACTCAAGACCACGGCTTGGCAGAGACTGTGGGGCCCGCTGAATTTAGGAGAGGGCTCTCTCAAACCCCTTACTTACCCAAACCCACTCTTCCCCACTAAACGTTATAGGAGGAGGGAGTGACTCAAGAAATCTGGTTTATCCACACTGCACACAACAATTGCCTGGGGGAAATAAATTCCAGTCTCACTTTGATACAATAGGAAAGGCAGGCACCTCCTTCCCTAGCTGGGAAGGAAGGAGAAGGAAGCCAGAGTCAAAATCAGACATCTCAAGTCTCAGCAGCGGTCTTGGTCTGTGCTTAGACAAATAATCTTGAGGAGACCCAAATCCCCTGTTCATTGCGAAAACAGACAGTGCCAGAGTGAAACAGAATTAAATTGTTTCTCTTTCATGGCAGCTGAAGTGTAAAAACCATTCTACTCTGACCTTGTGGTTGGAATATCCTGACACCTCATAAATTATGCTAAGGGCTCAGGGTCTGGGAGGCCTGAGGAGGCTGCAAGTCCTCAGGGGTGTCAGCCCTGCACTGGCCTTTCTGATGGGCAGGCAACACTGTTAGGATGTAGAGGAACGAATGCAGTTTCCTTACAGTCAGTTTCGGAGTTAGGACAAACATTTCCCCTTCTTTTTATGTTTACGGAGTTTGCACGGCCACAGGGCCTACTTTCACGAACAGTCTATTAAGGAGACAGGAAAAGCCTAGTGATAGCTCTCCAGGGGGACAGAACCTCTGAGGTGGTTTTATCTTAGTGGAAAATAGAGAAAGGGGACAGAGGGAGAGTAGGGAGTGAGAGAGACACAAGATGAAGAGATGGAGAGAAAAAGTGAATAAAGGGGAAAGAAAAGGAAGGAGGGAAGAGGAAATATGAGTGAGAGAAAGAAGGAGCCTCTCCCTTTCTGCGCCCCCACACCCACCTGGTCACAAGGAAACAAAGAGGACTCCTCAGGAAGGAACTCTTGCCCTGCCTGCCTCCTGGTGAGCTTCCTTTAGCTCCGACAGCCATCTGTGCTCTACACACATTAGGTGCTCCGTAAATGTTTGCTGAGTGGAAAGATCCACAGATTGGCCTCCAGAGAGTCAAGGGGATTTATTTTGGGAAACACCAAGTATGTACTGCAAAGTCCTTTGGAGCAAACACTTTTCCTGTAGCCCTTTTAAACCATAAGGTTGAAAGAATCTGGGTATTTGTGGGTGTGTCTGGATGTATTGTGTGTGGGAGCGTGGGTGGGTGGTCTGGACGGTGGGTAATAAGTGACAGGAGGGCCCTTGAAAATATAAAGGGCTCCATAACTACTGTAAAAATAAAACTAGGAACAGCATGCCCAGACCTCCAGCCACGCAGTGACCAAACTTGACCTTGGCAGAGATGAATAATATTGTGGAGATGGATTCAAGAATTATTAGTCAGTGCTTTCGGTCCCCGTGGGCTCTTTTTTCAAAAAGAACTGCTGGGTGGGTTTTTGGCAAGGCAAACAACTGCAACAGCCTGTCAGATTCCAGAGTCCTTCCAAGCTCTTTCTAGATTTTGCTATATTGGTGCCCCCCCCACCCCCCTTTTTTTATTTCTGCTTCTCTTTTTCTCTAATGAGATGTCTTTTCTGGTTCCCTGTTTGAATAAAGAATGTGATTTTTTTTTCACTTGCCTCTGGTTTTAATTCCTCTCTTTTCTTGGAAATTATGTCTTATGCCTTCCTCACAGCCAGACAGCCAACCCTGGAGAAGGAGAAGAGAAGATCGCAGGGAGCAGGAGTAAAAAACCTGTCTAGATAAGGCTTCAAAGTACGTCAAAGCAGATTATTTTCTGCCGCTGTCCTAGGGCACAGACTCATGGGAATGTGCCTTATGTGATGGTGAAGGCAGGCAGGGCCACAGGAAGTATTTTTGAGCCCGTGGCTGCAGACAGTCCACTGAGAGCAGATCTTATGCTACCCACACCACAACTGTGGGCACCTGACAAGTTCGAATTGTTGACATATTTCTTCTTGCATGTATCTGCTCTCACACTATAGCAAGCTCTCAGACTTGGTTGAGATGTTTTTATTAGAGAAATAGCAATTTCTGAGGGTTGTTAGAAGATCCTTAAACCCTGCAGCTATTCTGGGGACTAGGTGGTGTCAGTCCTGGGAATAAAGTTTCTTAGATGCTGAAGATTGCATATAAGGTCTACACCAGTGGTTCTCAACCTATGGGTCGCGACCCCTTTGGCGGTCGAACGACCCTTTCACAGGGGTCGCCTAAGACCATCCTGGATATCAGATATTTACATTACGATTCATAACAGTAGCAACATTACAGTTATGAAGTAGCAACGAAAATAATTTTATGGTTGGGTCACAACATGAGGAACTGTATTTAAAGGGCCAGAAGGTTGAGAACCACTGGTCTACACATTAAGGAGTATCAAGAAACAAAACTTCTCTGTGAAAGTACAGTACACTGATAACAACCTTGAATACTACATCCCTGTTTCCTTTATATATCTTTTTCAGGTTAACCTAATCATTTCCCAACGAATCAGCCTAATTCTCGATTCCATATGACCGTCTCAGCCTTGTAATCGCTTGTGCACATCTGTATGTATTTATGTTGATTTTATGTATTTTATTTCTCTCCCATTAGACCTTAATCTCCTTGAGGAGAGGAATCAATGTAATCTTTATTCTGTATCCCCAGTGCCTGGGTTTATTTTGTGAACTGATATGTAGTCAGTAAGTGATGTGCACAGTCCCCTCTCTAAGGACCACTTTAATCCTGGCTTGGCTTGTTTTCCTTACCTCCTTCTTCCATCTCTCTACTAGTCAGTGCACACTCAAGAAATGCTGATGTCAACCCTGGGATGACACAATTAGGAAAAAAATAGAATTCTAAAATATATACTACATTTCAAAGTCAAGAGTAAATTACCTATGGATTTTCCATGGCTCTGTAGGTAGCAGGATGACATTTAAATTGTAGATATAAGTTTCCGACCATAAGCAATTATCCATCCTTTAATAAAATATAAACTTTCTATTCAGCTGCTAAATATTTTTACGTATGTTTCTCTTTAGCTCTCCCTGGGGCATTCTATTGGACCCTTCACCATTAGACCACCTGAGTTTTGAGTCTGGTCCCATAGTCAAGGGAACCAAACATGAGCTATCAACTTCATAAATGTGCCCCATATTTGAACAAGGTTCTATGCCCTCTGGCACTATTTTACCCAAACTACTGACTCTTGAAGTTCCAGTCCTCAGGTTATGCAAAATCACTGTTCTAGCTCATTACTTCAGTATTCTCCCCAAAACCTTTCACTGGATTGCAGACTGATTCACACTCCAGATCCTTCTCTCCTACTGGGATATTGGGCCATGTTGCCCCAGACACATTTGTGAAATTCATTTTTACAGCTTTTCTCTTCTTCCTTCTGCCACATGGCCATCCATTGAAACTTGGACGCCCAGCACCGCCAGCTTCCTCTCCATTCTCTTCTGCGTTAATACCCACCCATCCTGAGATTAGCTCTCTCAAGAACCTCCTCTTATTTCACTGTCTTCATGAAAAAACAACAACTATTGAATAAATTTGGAAATTAATAACAATGATACAATACTTTGGAAATATGCATTCCCCATTTTGCTTCTTAGATTATAAAGTTTTATCCTAATGCTCACATGCATTTATCCATCCATTCACTTGGGGGAAGTCCATAATTTGTTACCTAAGAAATTCAGCAAGAAAGATAGGAAACAGTCAGCTTTTAACATACGAAATAGGTTTTATATAAACAATAGACTAGAGAGCCAAGCAGGCAACATTAAGGAAGTTTTCTCCAAATCCCTCATTACTCCCTTTATTATATGGACAACTTAGCCCAAAGGACTTGTGCTCTGTGACTCCTCCAGCATAGAAAAACTAGCTCTTCTGCTACAACATTTAGACGGCTTTGTGGCAGCAGAGGGTAAAATGGAAATGGATGAGCAGAAAAAGAAAAGGTAGCTCTTCTTTTGGCTCCAGAGATTGTGAGAAGAAATCTGGAAAACAGACATCCCTCTTCATTTACCATTAGGTGAGTTGAAGGGAACTCCAGGAAACAGGTTGATTAGGGGAGGAGACCACCTTAGTAGCTCCTCAATCTGAGCTGAGTCACAGCCGCACTGACTTGATAATGTAGCAAGCTGAGGCAGAGAAAGGCTCTAAGGGTGACCTTTTCCTGAGCCATGCTTGGTCTCATGTGCACAGACAGATTTCAGAAAGAGCTGAGAATCTGGCTAGGGAACTTGGCGTGTCACTATAGGGGGTGTCACTATACGGGAGGGTGTGAAATGGTTCTATAGTAAGAGTTGCAAGGCAGAGCTCTAAATTAGGGCCTAATGATGGTCACAACCAGACCCCAGAGGGGTCCTAACACCAACAGGAGTGAAGGTAAGGCAGAGTCAGCCAAGGGTCACTACTGAGCCCTGCTGAGCCCAATCTAAGACCAATTAGATGGCAAGTTACATTGAGCACAGGGCACACAGATTCCATATGATAAGGATGGTATCCCAGAGACACAAGGAGGGGGCATCGCTCCTGAGGACCCTGCTCTTCCCTTAGGGACGTTGAGGTCCCACAAACTGCCCCCACTCCTCTTCATCCTCATTCATTCACTCAACACCGTCTTTAAGCAGGAAGAAGGAAGGCTTTCAAAGACATGAAATTTTTAAGAAAAAGATGTTGAATACTTTTTACATAGATTGTTTAAATTACTGGATCAAATGGAATTTAAGTTTGACTGGATTTTTAGTACATTTTTTCTTACTACCCTTTGAAGACCAGATTGTTTACCAATGAAATACTGAGCCTTATAATTCTTTGTTTTTCTCATTTGCAGTGAGTAAATTTTGTAACTCCCACCACATTATGGCTGGTAGTAACTGAATAATTAGCCTTTTCTGGGATATGAATAATTTAATAGGTGATCCTAAGAGGTCCAGATTTGTAAAATGAAGGACTTCATTTTAAATTTTGGAATAGGAGTTGGCAAACTACAGCCTGAATACCAAATATGACCCACTATTTGTTTTTTAAATAAAGTTTTATTGGAACACAGCCATACTCATTTGTTCACATATTACCTGTGGCCGCTTTCATGTTATAACAGTAGGTCTGAATATCTGCAATAGAATCCATGTGGTGTGCAAACCCGAAAGTGCTTATGATCTGACGTTTTACAGAAAAAGTTTGCTGACCCGGATGTAGAATAATGTGGTTTTATTGAGCATCTTGTCCAGCCCCATTTTAAAAACTGAGATCCTGAGGGGTTAAGTGGCATGCCCAAGATACACAAAAGTTAGGGGACGGGTCAAGATAAATCATGGAATTTCAAACATGGTGAAAAGCAAGTGGCAAAATCTCTACAGAGCTGGGTTCCTTCAAACAGCTTTGCCTTAATATTTCTGAGATTGAATGATTATTATGAACTAAACTTACTAATAAACCCTAGAGGAAAATAAAAATAATCAATGAAAGTTCCTTTCAGCCTGTGCAAACCTGGGTTTTATCAAAATGAAAAGACTCGGTTCAGTCGGCCCACACCTGCCACACCTACAACCTGTATTTTGGGTCGTTCACATGTTCTCATATATTTGATAAATGGGTCCCAAATGAGGGTCTGATGTGTCATGTCACACAGTTTAGGGATTTGGAAAATAACCTTAAAACTTGATTGCTGGAACCCCAGAAAGTCCTCTGATCTATTCTAAGAGGATGCCAGAGGAACATGGGCGGCACAACTCTACCGCCTCCCAGGCTCTTGAAGAAACTGGGCCACAGAGGAACACAGGGTAGAATGGGTGCCAGGCTGCTGCCTCTGCCTCCTTCCTCAGAAGAGTCCTGTCCTCCTCATTGCGTTTCCTAACCTCAGGTTCACTGTACTTAGGAGTGTGCCCTGCCACTTGGTCGACATAGGAAGTGCTTTTCAGGCCTCAGCTCACCTCACTCTCTAAGATAACATGAGATTCTGTCCAACCCCTTGTATAATGCTCCCTCCTCCCATGGCCTGTGCTCTGCTTATGTAATTCTCCTGATTTGTTGCCTCCCTCAGGTTCATTGGTCATCTGTCCACCACCCTCAAATGTGACTTCAGGGTCCCAGTCTCTATCCTTTTTTGTCTCCTTGTGTATATTCACCTGGAAAATCTTATTTATGGTCATGGCTTTAATTGCTAGCCAAACCTGCTTCCAGCCACATCTCTCTTCTAACCTACAGAACTCATTTCCATGTTTCCACAGAACACCTCCACTGAATGTCCCTCAGTTTGACTTTCTCAAACACAGAAAGTCCAAAGCTGAAACCATAATCTTTCCCCTAAATCTGACACCTTCTCGATATTCTACACTTATCACCATCTTCTCACACCCCTCCAGTGGTTCCTGGAGCTACAAAGAATAACGTTTCTAAATTCCATAAAGCTCTCCAAGACCTGGCTCAGCCGGCCTTTTCTTCCTTGGCCTCTACTCTACCCACCTTTGCTGTTACCTGCTTTCTCCTTCCCATGTTATTTTCCTGTTCCTTTACTCTAAGTTGGAATCACTTCTCCTTTGTCAAATCAATGAGCATCTTTTCAACTTCCAACATTCAATTAATGTACTGCTTTCTCTACAATCATGCAAGAAGCCATTGAACACTAAAGGAAGCCCTGAATCCTTACTTCCTTATCTCTGCACAGTGGTGGGCTCTGGAATTCATCACCTTGACAGAGCAACTTTGTGGCAGCAATCTGCTCCTTGCTGGGCAAGACTTTAACTGGCTGCAGTTACTTGTGGAATTTTCCAGTTTCCTTTCCATCTGGGATTATCTTACTAGTCTCACTTTAATAGCTGTGGGACCAAGTGAGTCGTAATTCTTGGAGTAATTTAGTTTAGAGTGCTGTCACTGAAAATTCTGGACAAACCAATGCAATAACTAGAATGAGGATAATCTCATATAGCACTTTAATCAGCATTAGTATATTATAAAGAGGCAGCATCATGGGGTTCAAAGGAACGGATTCTGGAGTCAAGGTGCCCGAGTTAGAATTCTAGCTCAGCTGTTTACTGGCTTTGTGACTCTGGGAAAGTTTCTTAGCCTCTCAGTACCTCAGTTTCCTCACCTATAAAATGAGATGGTAATAACAGTACACTTCAGATAGGGGTATGGTGAAGGATATATTTATATATGTACATATACATATGTGTGCGTGTTTAATGTGTTATCTGTTACTATTTTTAGCTTGTTAGACTACTCAAGGAGAAACCAAAGTTCAGTAGCCATGAGAAAGATCATTTTCAACTAGAGAATTGAACAGCCACCTTCTTGTACACCAGTTAAAACCACCACCGAATTCTCAACTCTCCAATTAAACTGTAAGCTGAATAACAAGTTTGTATGTCTTGTGTTTGTTTAGCACATTATATTAGGCAAATAACTTTCACTTACTTTTATAGTAGGTAGCAGTAAAAACAAGGAAAGAGTGAGCAGGCTTTTGAACATGCAATTCTTTATTTTATGTGCAAAGGCTTTGATGAATGTCTCCTTAAATAGTTTGAGCAAGCGATTATAGAAACTTCAAACACCAGGGTGCCCTGTGAATATGAGCCACTGTGCACCCCAGTCTACGTGATCTCTATGGCGGCTGATCCTCACAACCAAACCCCGAGGAGTAGGATGCACAGCTATTATTGTCCTAATTTTATGTAGAAGAAAACAATAAGCAAACACACACACACAAGTCCTATGTTTTTTGACAACCTATATGTTGATCAAGGAGCCTAGTGGTACAAAAGAAACTAAAGAGATCCAGGGAATAACAAGAAATAAAAGGTTTAACAAAGAAAATAGACTTATGTATCTGCCCCTTGTTCTCTAGTCAATGCTTTGATGTGTGCTCTTATTGCATCCATCTACTCTTCTCCATTTCTACCATCACCAACTAGTCTGGTCCATGCTACCGTGATCTTGCTTGCATTGCTATAACATCCTGTTAACTGATCTCCCTACCACTACTCTGATACCCTGCTAATCTGTTCTCCAATTTGTTGCTAGAGTCATCTTTTCAAAATACAAATCTCATCATGTCACTCCTTTGTGCTTAAGTAACTTCAATGGATTTCCACTGGTTTTGAGAGAAAACTAATATTCTTGAATCAAGTTTACAAAACCCTGTATCATACAGCTCCATCTGCTTATGGTACAGATTGCAAGTGGTTAACACCCATTCCTCTTGTTCCCGTGACAGAGATGGTTTACATTTCTCAGACTCCTTTGCCGTTAGGGCTGACCATGTGACTAAATGTAGGTAATGAAATTCGAGCAAAAGTGATATTGTGCTATGTTTTGACCTGATCCATAAAAACCTCTGATAGCATCACTCATGATCCTATCAGGTGACTGGGATGGCAACACTCATGACGACTTTGAAAGCCAAATGCTGCAGTTGACAGAGTAGTATCAACACGAATCTCTGACAGTGGATTCCTCAGGATCCCCCAATCATCAGGGAAATAAACACTTACTGTTTTGAGCCATGATCTGTTTGGGTCTATTTGTTGCTGAAGACTGGTCTATTGTAACTATGTTACACTTCCCTCACCTACCCACAAAACTGCCCATGGCTCACCTCTCCACATCAGTTCCTCATTCTTGCTATGCTCCCCTCTCCCATGGGGGCTCTGCATATCTACAGGGTGTCCCCAAAATGCATACACACTATAAAGCAGTGTTTATTAAAATACACTTCATTTTCAAAATGTAATAGAACCTACAGTTGTCAGCTGTTAAATTGTGTATACATATTCTTGAGATACCCTATATTAATCTTTCTATTAAGACTTTCTGGTTAAATCCTGTTCATCCTTCAGATCTTATTAGCTTAGATATTACTAACTTAGGTTCCACTCTAATAGACTCATCTCTCCATGTACTTTTCCTCCAGAGATCTTGTGTGACTGTAACTATATTTGTTTCTGTGCTTATTTAACTACTTTATGTCCCTTTGCTAGAGTATAAATTCTTTGAGGACAGAGGAAGAGTCTGTTTATGTTCATCCACTATATACATAGTACCTTTACATAAAGACAATAATTTTTGTTGAATGAACAAATCAAATTGCTAATGCATAACTTTAAAATTCTCAAAACATTTTACAGAACAATTTATAGCAGCAAGTTGTAGTACAAAAATATTTTTCTCAATATGAAATGTTATTTTGCTCCTTTTTTGGTTGATCTTAGAGGTAAAGCTTTTAGCTTTCACCATTGAGTATCATGCTAACTGTGCACTTGTCATATATAGCCTTGGTTATGTTGAGGTACATTCCCTCTATACACACTGTGTTGAGAACTTCTTTCTCTTTTTTATCATAAATGTGTTGAATTTTTTCAAATGTTTTTTTTTCTGCATCTATTGATATGATTATATGACTCATAGAAACAGAGACAAAGTGATGGTTACCACAAGGGAGGGAATAGAGATGGGTGAAAAAGTGAAGGGGCTTCTAGTCAATAAAACTGTGATAGGGTGCATGGTGACAGATGATTACTACATAAAGTGGGGTGATCACATTGCAAGGTATAAAAGTTTTGAATCTCTATACTGTACTAATATAGTATCTGAAACTAATATAACTAATATGATAATACCAACTATACTTGAGTTAAAAAAATTAAATAAGTAAATAAATGAATGAATGCATTTGTGACAGGCTTTGAAACCTCATTGCAAAAGTACACAGAGCTGGATGTGCCAGGTTCCACACCCAGCTGTCCTGGTTTAGCTTTGTTCATTTTTGTTGAATGAACAAATCCGATTGCTAACACATAACTTAAAAACTTCAAAATCTCACTTTCCCTGATAGTGGCTAACCACAAACAATTTCTGGATTGTTTCTTACTAAAAAAATGTCTGGCTGGGAAAAAATATACTAGAGAATGAAATATACAAGGAATAAGTTGTATTCTGCATATAACTTTGTGTGGTGAAGGAAAACAAACACAGGCTTGATAAAATGGGTCTGGGGGCTTGATTTCTAGTTAGAATTGCCCGGTATATAAGCATGTCCCATGCAATATTTGGGACATACTTATTCTAAAAAATACTTCTTGTGTATCTGAAATTCAAAATTAGCTGGGTATCCTCCATTTTTCTTTGCTAAATCTGGCAGCCCTATTTTTAATTCTGTCACTTGTCATATTCTTCACCTTAGAGAGGAATTTTACCTTGAGTAGATTAAAGGCAATATACTATTTGAAATGCTTAGCATAGTGTCAGGCACTATGTGCTGACACTTAGTGCTCAAAAAATATTTAGTCTCGTTATGAATATATAGAATAATAAAAGCCACTATTTATTGCAATATGGTTCCATTCTTTGTATTAAAAAGAGCTACTATTTCTTGTGTGTCCTGCTATATACATGGTATTGTTCTGAGACCTTCACATGTATTATTGCATTCATTTCTTCCAATGATCCCATAAAAGAAGTATGATATTTCTCCCCTTTACAGATGAGACAGAGAGTTTGGATCACTACTCTGGGTGACATCATTCAATAGTCGTGGAGACCCCATCAGATCCAGCAGACTCCTGGCCTACTCTTCTCACCCCAATCTCCGCATGTTACAGATGGAGCTGAGTCCATTTACGGATGGGCATTTTTCAGACTTAACAGGACTGTGTTCCTTAGCCCTTCTGTAACCCTGGAGAACTGGTTCTGCTGCCCACTTGGTAAATCAACCATCCGTTTTGCGCCTAGAGCTGATTTTACAGAAATCTAAATACACATTATTAGATTTACATGTTAACAGTAAAAGAAAAAAGTTCCCTGTTTGCCTTTTAGTCGGGGCAGCCCTTTGGTTTTATAGGCTTGTTTGAGTAAGTAATTATTCTGGTAATGCCAAGGCCTCCTTTATTGAGTCATAAATGCATCCTGGACAACTCAGAATAACAAGCAGTCCCTTCCTTTGAGCCTAGCAGCAAACACCGATCAGCTACATGTGAGAGGGCTTGCCTGCCCCTGCAGGTCTCTGTCTGTCTCTGGAAACCTCCTATGAAACCATATGAAGGGGGAAAGAGGATCAGATAATTGGGATCTTTAAGATGGTTATTATGAAAAATGTTCTGGAACCAATTCAAATACCAATCAGAAACCACATTGTTCAACTAAATCACTTTCAGATGCCATATAAGATACAAAATGCAATTATTTCCAGTTTAAAAATATAATGTTCCTTTAAAAAAAAAACACAGTATTTTATTTTATTATTTAAAAAAAATATGCCTTGGCTGGAAGTCAAGCCCATCACAGATGATGTACAGACAGGCTTTGTGCAGTTCCCTCCGATCCGGAGCCCATGGACCTTACTATAATGTATTGAAAAGTTCCTTAAAATGGATGTGACGGCTGTTTTCTTTGTGTATTACAGAAATATACAGAGTTCAGAGGCTCCGTGGCTACACTTTGGGCATGTATGTCATTAAAAGAATGAAAAAAAGATGATGTCCAAATGCTGTATTAAAATCCCATTAGAAACGCTGGGAGGAATTTATGGTCCCAGTGGCTTTTATCTGACAGGCTTCAGGTTGGTGAAACAGTTTTCCTTCTTGCCATTCTCTCATTCTCTCTCTCTCTCTCTCTCTCTCTCTCTCTCTCTCCCTCCCTCCTTCCCTACCCCCTCACCCCTGCCCCTTCCTGCCTTCCCTCCCTCCCTCCTTTCCTTCCCTTCCTATTTTATTTCTTTCAGTTCCCTACTTGACCACATGTATCCAGGTGTCATCTTTACCACTGTAAAGGAAAATATTACCAGGTTTCTGTCAATATTTGGTTTTCTTTACTGTCTCCTGTGTCAGGCAGCCTCGGGGGGAGATCACTCATCCTTTTCCAGGTAAACTCTGAGGACTCATTAAATCCAGGACTGTTCCTCTGAGCCATCATCACTGTGATGAAGAGCAAGGGGGCTGACACACCATGTGACCTGAGGAGTGATTTTTGTTACAGCAGCTCCCATATGATCCATCAGACTCTAAGTATGAATTTTAATGGACTCAGAACCACTTCTCCAGCCTATGTGCCAGAGGTCACTGCTTTCAGAGCAAATCTTCCACAGACTGACATGGAACCTAAAGAATGTGCCTGCTCTGTCAAGAGAGGTGTGCATTTTTGCCCCTCTTCAGATCTGTAGGGCATGCTGTCACCCTCTGCGGGACAGGAGGGAAATACCAAACCATCAACTCATGGGGTATCGAGTTACTTATGGGATAACATGGAAAATTCAGCCCACAAAGAGCTCCTACCAGATCTGACAATAGGAGCAGGAGGAGTCGGGAAGTCTGGTTCTGGTACAGCTCTGCACCTTATAAGCCGGGTGGCTGTGGGCAAGCTGTTTTGTCTCCAGGTTCTGTTGCTTATCTGTGAAAGGAGTGCTGGCTCTGAAATTCTCTGATTTGAGGAAACCAACCCAATGGGGGAGCATAGGGGAAGTTAACTATGAGAAATTATAACCAAAGATATACAATAGGTTTTTTCCAGAGTTTAGTAATGAGAGAAGGATAAATAAATCCATACTCCAGGGAACTCAGAGTCACTGATTACACATAATGTCATGTTCATCTGTCTCCCAGCCTAAACACTAGTTGAGGACAATAATGGTGCCACTTGTCTCTGTATCCTCATTCTGTGCCTGTTTGTCGAGTGTGGGAATAAATGTGTAAAAAATAGGTGAAACTCATAGTGAGGACCTAGAGGAGGAGGAAAAACCCAAAAGGTAGGAAGAAATACAAGAGAATACAGTCAGAGAAATTAAGGCAGGAGAACAAGCGGCCACAAATGTTGAATGTCACAGGAGGTCAAAGAGGAAGGCAGAACAGAAGGCCCTTCTCCTGGGGAACATCAATGCTCAGTCTGTGGAGAGGAGACAGTGTCACTTCATCTTGCAACTTTTATCCAAGGAAGTTGAAGCTCTTTACTTGCCTAGGTTCGCCAGAATATAGGAAGACAGCATTGCCATTTAAGGTCAAATAAATTGAATTTTGAAGAAATTAATTTTTTATTAAATGCTACACAGTAATAGAAGTGTCAAATCTATACTCCTGACCTTTTAGTTCCCATGCCTTCTAGACTATATTGCACACTTTGTTTCTTACTAATACAGGATGGACTGGCTAGGGGACAGGGCCTGAATGGTCTAGGAGCTGGCAGAGTGTACTTCAAGGCCTAGATCGATGAACATGCCACCACAGTCTCACTTCTTACTGGGTCCTTGAATCAAATGAAAGAATTTGAACTACTTTGGTAGTAAAGAATTACTTGCAAAAATAGCGGAAGATCAGAATTAATAGTAGGCAAGAACTAGAAAATGGGAACATTTGATGGCCATTATGTTTAAATGACTATTTCAGCAGAGCATTCTGTACCTTCACCAAGGACTGTCTCACACAAAACTTGTATAATGGTATTTAATATTAATTTCAAATTACACATCCATTCCCAAAACAGAGTAAGAAAATAGTCCTATGCAGTAAATCTGAGGTAATTTAATGTCAGTTTTAAACAATAACAAAATGCATTCTGAGGGAGAAAAAATTGGAAACACCCAAAGAGTAAGGAAATCATGGACCAGAAAGAGTGTGGATTTCTGCAGGGAAAACTGTGCCAAGAAGATTAGATTACCTTTTTGGAGAATAAATTTATAGTATTAGTAAGAAAAGGAAAAGTGGATGTTATTTATTAGAGTTTTATAGGCTATTTGGTTCAGAAATTGCAAGTTATTTTTAATTTATTTAGAGAGTTAGTTTTAGTTGGCATAGATTATGTTCCAAAGGCTGCTTGTAGAAAAACCAAGAAAAGAAAAAGTTCAAGGGGTTGGAGTTTGAGAAGCAATATATCTCTTTCTTATAATATCTCTTTCTTATAAATATTCTTATTGCTTCTCTGGAACAAAAAGAAAATGGAATATTAGTGAAATTGGCACTTACATCCTCAGTCTGAGAGTGTTAGTGAACACTAAAAAATTATAGAATTAAGAGACAAAATTATTTCTCTTCTTTCTCTGTAAGGTCAGGGAAAAAATACTCACTTTTTCATTAAACATTTATTTGTCCATGAGCACCACTGATCCCATAATAAATGCAGCAGGAACATATATAAAATAACCACTCTTTATTATTTAAGTTTTTGCACCTTAATTTCCTTATCTGTGAAATGGAGGTTACTGTGAGCATTAAATGTGGTAATTTTATAAAACAGCACAAAGCTCAACACATGGTAATGATATCACAAACATTATCTGGTACTTACTGTGTGCTAGGCACTTTAAGTTTCTGCATACATGAATGCACTTGATACAACAACCTTATGGATAGAGTCATTGTAATCCCATTTCATAGATGAAGGAACCGGAGTTTAAATAGTTTAAATAACCTGCCTGAGCCTGCAACTAGTGTAGCTGAAATTCAAACCCAGACAGTCTGACTGCATTCCTCATACCTGGCAGCTGCTATGGTTATTACTATAACTGCTGGGCAGAGTGAAATGGCAGCAATGGGAATTTAAATTTAGACTTCAGGTTCTTGACCATGGAGATTATAAAGAAAAGGAATGGAATGGAAAATGTTGAAGTGTGAAAATCCCCAGAGATTTTAGGCATATCCAAATTGTCAGCTGAGGTCCTACTATCTCTTGCAGACTTACATCAACTTGTTTAAAAATCTAATTTGGTACTTATGCAAATTGAGGACCATTTCTACAATCCCTAATGGCTTCCTTCCTCATAGTTTTCTCTACCTTGCTTTGGATTCATTCTGCATCACCCAAACACAAAGTCCACTTTCCTCAAATACGTCATTAGTTTAGCAGTTTTACTGAAGATCTGAGAGGTTATGGGGGAGGTCACAACCCATACAATACTACTAACATCCTGGTTACCTCCAGTCCTCATTTAACACAACAGCAAACATGCTTGGCAAGCATACCATGTCCAATGATCTAGTATATGGAGGGGCCAGGACTTCAGGCAGGACCTTGTCAGCAGATAGCTGAGCAAGCTAATGCAAGTGAGGAGAGAAACCTTTACTTATCCAACTAGCTATTCATCTAAAGCCCTACATTTTCTCTCTACTAATAAAAGAAATGTAAAACAGGAATTGTCAAAGTTAATATAAACCAATCCTCCAGGTAAATTCCTCTTGAAAATGCCAAAGATAAAAATTAAAAATAGTAAGATAACATTAAAAGTTAGAAATGTTTCTAAAACTCGCACTTGTGTGGATTACAGCACAAAGATTCCTTGCTGTCTGATTTCTTTTTGAGTTGGGCCAATGGGAAGCCCTGGCAGAAGATTGGAAAGAGGGAGGAGAATGAGGTCAGGGTGTTTATGACCTCAGCTCCCTCCCAGCTCCCTCCCTCTTGGGTCTTCTGAAGCTGGCTCTGTTGTTCAACTAAAGGTCACTGTTTTCCTTGAGGCAGCCTGCTATATATGCACAACTTTCTCCTTCCTTTCTAGTGTCCACCCCTCCATCCTTTGAGGCCTAGAGGTAGCAGTAGCTCTGCTATTCTAACGACAGGTTACTGGAATACACTGTGCAATTCCCTTCCATCCCATCCATACCATGTATTATGGGTTGAATCATGTTCCCTGAAAAGATGTTGAAGTCCTAATCTTCAGTGCCTATGAATGTGACATTATTTGGAAATAGGATCTTTGCAAATGATCAAGTTAACATGAGGTCATTACAGTTGGCCCTAATTCAATATGACCATGTCCTTAGGAAAAGATGGAGTTTGGAAATAGAGACACGCATACAAGGAGAAGCCTTATACAAATGAAGGTAGAGATTTGGGAGGATACAATCACAAGCCAAGGGATGCTAAAGATTGCCAGCCAACCACTAGAAGCTTGGGGACAAGTATGGAACAAATTTTCCCTCATGGGTCTCAGAAGGAACCAACCCTGCTGACACTTTGATTTTGGACTTCTGGCTTCCAGAACTCTGAGACAAGAAATTTCTTCTGTTTAAGCCAACTAGTTTGTTGTACAGCACCCTAGAAAACTAATACACCATGCAAATAATGTTACTTAAAAATTCCTAGAGTTATATTAATTTGAGTATTGCACCTGATAACTATTGGGATCCTGACTGATAAAAATGCCACTCTATCAGGACATAAATTAGTGGAATAATGTCTAGCTAATAGAAGAATTTGAGCAGGTATTGCCAGTTAAGAGCTACTTGTGAGCTTTGCTTGAAAATCTCTCATGTAAGATAGTACAAGGCATCTGAATGGAAGCCAACATTTGTATGACACATTTGTAGAGCAAAGCTAATTAATGCGTTCCTATTGAGCTATGCAATGATTGAGTTCCATCTCCAAATGTGCATTGGCTCTAGAAGATATTTAGTAGGAACAAAAAAATCTGTAACCTGCTAAGAATAAAAATACAACAGGGGACAAAGAGTTATGGGTTAGGGGCTCTCAGAGAAGGTGACAATGGAACAGAGATGTAAATGAAGCAAGAGTGTAAGCCAAGTGGAAATGTAGGGAAGAGTGTCCTGGGCAGAGGGAACAGTCAATTCAAAGGCTTTGAGACTGGATTGTGCTTGTGTTTTAGAAACAGAGCTTAAGCCAGCATGGGTGAAGCTGATTGGAGCAGAACTGGTAAAAAGGAGATCAGAGAAGTGATTGTCTCCTTTTCTGTCTAATTGGGATATTTTAGCTTTTTCTACAGCATTGTTCTAAGTGCCTAAAGTTTAAGAACAGTGTTTGCAAAGTGACCAATAGAATGTTTCTCACATAATAAGTACTGACGGTACTGATGTAGGGTAAGGATCACAAACTGTTTCCACATTTTCTCCGGACTCCCTTTCCATTCTTGCAATAGCCCCAGCAAAAATTCACGTAATCCAAAAAACTAAGAAATATTTTAAGTCCCAGTCTGATTTCTAATCAAGAGAATTTTCTTGGCTCTGGTAGAGGTGATTTCCTTTAGTACCAAATTAGTTTCCAGCCCGTCTTGTTTATTCCATTTTGATTTGTGTGGCCATGCACTCTCTCCCTAGCCTTCCATTATTTCTCTGGATCCATACTTTGGCTTGGGCAGTCCTAACCACTATAACAGAAAGAGCTAACTCAAATTTTAAAGAAGTTTTTGCCTCATAGAAAGTAATAAAAGTATTAATTTCCTTTTCAGATTATTTAAATGGATCATAAAACAGCCTCATTTACTAAGCTCACCTTTCCTTGTGTCCCAAATAATCAAGAGAGGGTGTATGGTCTGGGGCACTAAAGCATTCATGCACACTGGTGGTCTGAAAGGTTTACTGTCTCTTCCTGGCGTGATTAATTTAAAGCAGGGCAAGGCTGGCCCAACGTTATTATTTCATTTTAAGGGCATCTGGAAACTCAGAGTATGAGCCCTTGTTTAACTCTGTTGAAGAAAGAGAAGTGCATGTTCATAATTCCTTCCTATTATTAGAGCAATTCTACAATTGCTCCTTACACCCAGAAGGCTAAGCTCATAATGTCACTTTGAACTGGAGATAGGAGGTGCTAGAATCATTAGTGCCTATTGATGAGGCCTGGACTTGGGGAGCAGAGCAAATGGGTTTACTGAAGCATGAAGCTCCTACAATTTGAGGCAAGTAAGCAAAAACTGAGAATATACTTAGAAAGAGAAAATAAATCCCTAAAAATAATTTTAAAATTTTTAGCCAATACTCCAAACATCACAAAATCAAGAAAAACCACATTTTTGTTGACTTCCTGACATACCACTGCTTTTTTCCTACACTTTGACTGCATGTGCTTTGCCTTTTCATATTAAAACAATTTTGTAATGTTTTCCACAAAGAGAACAGAAAGATATCTGTCTCTCCTTTAGCATAGTTGATTGAAATTTATTTTTTATTATTCATAGTTTAGATGAATACAATTGTGGCTTAATACACAGACATACTCACTGTTTGTACTACTCCTTCCAGTTAGTGCTCTATAAACACAGGGATTCTGATGATTCTAGTATTCTGTTTCTTACAATCCCCATGAAACGGGAAAAAGAAGGTATCATGTGTTTATAACTACGATGCTGCATTAAGTTCCTGTCAAGAGAGACTGTCTAGCTTGGCCAGGCAGCTATAAAAAGCAGATCGTTGCCGAAACCGGTTTGGCTCAGTGGATAGAGCGTCGGCCTGCAGACTGAAAGGTCCCAGGTTCGATTCCGGTCAAGGGCATGTACCTGGGTTGCGGGCACATCCCCAGTAGGAGGTGTGCAGGAGGCAGCTGATCGATGTTTCTCTCTCATCGATGTTTCTAACTCTCTATCTCTCTCCCTTCCTCTCTGTAAAAAATCAATAAAATATATTTTAAAAAAAAAGCAGATCGTTGATCAGAATCGAAAACTTAGACAGCGGAGGACGGCAAGAATTGTCTTCAGACAATTTCACATTTCCTTTCTCTTCCACTCCTCCCAACACTGGGGCTGTAGGACATGCTCACATTCCCGCATGACCTCTAGCCCTGCACCTTCATGTAGTGACAGGGAAGAAAGCACAAGTGGTAGTAGGAGCTGGCGTAGAGGCCACTTCTACACCACTATGACCAGCAATAACTTTGTACACATGACAATGACTGTGAACCCCATAATTACAGCCCACTAAACCCAAACGAAATCTATCCCTAACACAATTTCCCCTTGGCAGGATCCCATGCGTGCCCATTGCCTGTCCAACACCACCCCGCTGGAGTACAGTTTCATTTCAGTAAAGAGAAAACTAGCAATATCTTACTGTAAAAGCAACTATTTATTTCCAATTATTTGACATGAGATCGTACATACTTTAAGCCCAATTTTTAACTCCCTCTTGGAGCATCCTGTAGTAAAAGCTCTGAAACATTGTGAAAAAAGTTGTCCTTGGAGCCCTTGGCAACCAGAACTTCACTCAATGGGTATGTGCAGTCCTGCTCGGGTGTTATTTAAACCTGGGAACATCTTTTACCTTCAGGTCAAGTGCAGATTGCCTAAGCAAAGCTGGTGATGTCAAAGCCTGGTTCAAGGCTTAGAAATGTGTGTGGGGAAAGGAAAGAGAGAAGAAAACAAAGGAGAGGAGGGGGAAATAAAGAGAGAAGGGGAACAGGAGGGGAAAACATGCCCAGAGAACAAAAGAGAGCTGTATGTGACTGGAAGGGTAGGGTGGCACCACTCTTCGGTCTCTGTTAGCGCCATCATTACCTAAGTCTATGGAAGGAACTTTCCAAAACACAGAGATGCTTTGTGGGTCTGGCTCTCAGAACTTATGCAACCAATTGTTTTGGGAGCAGCCTGTAAATTTCACAAGAGAGCTGAGTTCTCAAAGATTGACAGTTTGACCAAAAGATCAAAGGTTTGGTGCAGTGGGGCTAATTTTCAGAAAGCCTTCCAAATTGTGAAGATTTTCCTCCTTGTTATGGCAGTTAAGACATGTGAAAATAGTAATTTGAGGCACTTATAAGCAGCTTTCTTCTTTGTTCACAACGTTCCACAAATGTCAGTCCTCACCAAACCCATGAAAACAAAGTAGGCAACCAGGATGATTACCCCAAATCACTGATAAAAGGAGAGAGAAATACAGAAATATGCAGCAATTTGTTGGGCTTTCCAGCAAGAGAAAGTTGCAAGGTTGGATTACAGATATTATCGCCTTCAGCTTGACCAAGTTCATAGGCAGTGTTGCTGTGTGTGGGCAGGCAGGAAGGAGGAACTGCATTTAAGAGTGAGATGAGTAATAGTCAGATGGGGTGGGGAGCAAACTCTTAACAGTTATTTGAGATTCTGAGTGCTCCAGATACCTTTATCAAACCACTAAGAAGATCTCAAAGCTATACATGAGACCTCGATGAGGGAAGTGTGTGATAAACAGAAGCTAATACAGTCTGTTACTAGTGAAACATGAGAAATAGCAGCTCTCTTATTTTTTAATGTTTATTTAATGAATAGGAGGTGATGTAGATAATCCAAATACTGGTTTAGCAATCCCTAATAACCAAGAGATACTTAATATTTATTTGAAAGTTAAAATCTGGAAGCAAAACCCCATTTCCCTCAACATTCTATAAATCACTGTTTTGGCTGCTGAGAAGAACTTGGAGTAGGGGACCCATAGAAACCTTGCAGTTGCACCAAGGCTCTCCAGGTCACTGTTTCTGCAGTTTGGATCAGGCTTCACAACTGAACCTGGGACTTATTAGGCTAGGAAGTCAAGGAGTTAGCATATGCTTTTATTATAGTAAACTTACCTGGATTTAAAAGGCATTAAATATCTCTTGATTTCCCCCCTTCAATTGTACAAGATGTTTTAATTCAATATTGTAACTGAAAACCTTCACTCTGTGCACTGATCACCTGGAGCTCTGTTTTCAACTCTCCCAAGATCCCCCAGTGCAGGCCTCCCTCTATGAGTCCTAAAGGGAGGGCCCTTTAAGCCTGTAAAGCTCCATGAGCCCAAGATTTCCTGCACGGAGTGCTTTTGGCCACAGTCATCCAGTTTAGCTCTCTCCATTGTTTAGTTACCCAGACAACAGCCAGGCCTCCTGTGCCTTGTGGATCAAGTCATCATTACCCAAGTTAATGAAAATAAAAATTCTAATTATTTACACGGAATCTATCCTGGTGATATATAGCTCCTTTCCATCATAACCGAAGAAGTTTAAACTTGATATGCAAGGCACATTCTGGGTTTAGATAACAAAAGAGCAGATCAGGACAGGTCAGGTAATAGCCATCTCAATTTCACTCGCAGGGACACTAGCACTATTATCAGCTCCCATGGCAATTAAATTAGATGGTTTTTCCAGAAGGAGTGAGCATTCGGCCATAGTAAACTTACAATTTACAATGGAAGTTTCCAAAAGTGACATGTGTTTCTCCTCACTTACTCCACTCATAATTCCAATTAAGAACACACTGATTAACCCCAGAACATAGTTTCTAGGAGAATCTTCTATTATTATGACTAATTTCATGAACTCAGAGAAAAGGGAGAAGCTTATAATTCATTACGGCAAATTATGCAAAGCTAAACCTCTAACAGGCTGTATCTATAAAAAGAAATGGGATTGTGCAGTATTTATTTTTTTCTGGAAGGGTAGAGCGGGGGGGTGGGGAGGGGAGCTCTGCAGTCAGAGGCTGAATGAGAGAACTGCTTCAGGACTGCCTTGTACACACATCTATTCAAGTAGGAGAAATGCTAAGTATCCGGCTGAATTTTGCCAGTGTATTAAGGCATTTCTTCTAAACACATTTAAGAAGAAAATAGTGGCCACAATTAATCGAAGCACATACATATGAAAGTGATAAAACACAGTAGAATTGCGGAGCCAAGACAAAACAGATGCATGAGAAAAACAAATTCCCCCAAAGGTAAGTTGTACCCCAATGTTTACCTACCCCATCTATGCCAGTGCTGCTCTATCTAAGCCATCTTGCTAAAATCCTGACTTCCTCCCATGCACCTGGTCAGGCCACTTTCTCACAGCTACTATGGTGATTAGAAAAACAAATTGGACCATGTTTCTCCTGCTTAAATAAAACTTGTCAAAATTCCCATAGCATTTTGAATAAAATACACATTTCTCTCAGATCTCATTTCTTTTTTTAACGATTTTTAAATTGATTTTTAAAGAGAGAGGAAGGGAGTAGGAGAGAGAGAAATATCAATATGAGAGTGAAACATCGATCAGCTGCCTCCTGCACGCTCCCAACTGGGATTGAGCTTGAAACCTGGGCATGTGCCCCAATGAGGAATTGAACTGGCAACCTCTCACTGCATGGGATGAAGCCCAACCAACTGAGCCACACTGGCCAGGGCCAGATATCATTTCTTATCATCTCTTTCTCAGTCATTATTCTCCAACATCACTGATCAACATTCTGTATCTATAAAGTTTTTCTGCCTCAAGGCCTTTGCCTAGAGTTCTCTCTCCTCCAAATTGGACCAGGCTATTTCCTTCTAGCAGTTCAGGGCTCAGTCCCTTTTAGGCATCTCATCAAAAGTAGCTGGTAGATTATTCTTCACCACATTATCTGGTTTCACTTTCTTCATATGTCTCTCATTGCCTGAAATTATCTTTATTTGTTGACATGTTTACTGCCTTTCTTCCCCACTAGAATGGAAACTCTAAGATCAGAAACCTGTTTGTCTTGTCACTGCTGTATTGGCAACACTTTACATAGATAAAGTAATTGTGCAATCTTGGAAAAAGGACTTACTATTTTGGGGGTAGGATTGTGATCAGGATTGTATGAAGTCAAGGGTGTAGTTTTGGCCAGATAGAATCAGGAATGGCCAAGGGATAGATGGCAAGGTTATGGGCAGTATGCTATTGTAGAAAGAGCACGAACTTGGAATCAGACCTGAGCTCAGAACCCCGCCTGCCGCTTACTAGCTGTGTGACCTCGGGCAAGGTGCTTACAACTTTCATGAGGCTCATGTTCCTTATTTATAAGGAATAGAGAGCAAACAGCATTTATAATTAACTATTCTGTGTTGTAAAGATTAAATGACGTAATATATATAAAGTGATAGATCTGTGCCTTCCACAGATAGGCTCTTGATAAGTGGTAAGTTATTGTAACAGACATGATTTGTTACCTCCCCAATTGTTGTACTTCCTTAGTGGGGCTGTGATTTTGTTCAGGGCAGTAATGCCTAGGCCCACATGATAAATCATGTTTGATTTAAGCCAATCATGAGTAACCTGGCCCTTTCCCAGCCTCCTTTGCAACTACAGTGGTCATGTAACCCAATTCTGTATGATGAAACTAAGGGGAAGTTGCCTGTGTGTATATGTATGTAAAGGGGGGGGTGCTTCTATGGATGTTTCTGCTTTTCTGATACAAGAACAGGCATCAGTGGTCTGTAGATTACCCTCTTCTTCCTGCCAGGTATGTAGAAGTGATGGCTTATGGTGAAGCAACCATCCTATAATCTTGAGAAGAAGCCTTGCCATTTTTGAGCCACTGAACCAACACCAGGCACCACTTATGTGCAGACATTTTGTTGTCTGAAAACAATAATCCCAATATTTACATAAGCTACTGTTAGGTTACCTGTTACAGAGAGCATTCCTAACTGATGAATGTGTCTGTGTCTGTGTGTATGCACGTGTATGTGGACAAGTGGAGCATTTAAAGGCAATGGTAGTAAGAAATGTTACTTGTACCCAAAGTTAGCTGGTTCAATGTCATCTGGATTTTTACCTAATGAAAGCTGGGATGGATTGCCAATTAATTTGAAGTCACACTTTAAACATGGCAGAGGTTAAGAATCTGGATTTTAAAATTTCATTAATTAAATTTTGGGCGGTGGGAGCGGCTTGGGAGAGGTCAATAGGGGAAAAAGGAGACTTATGTAATATTTTAAACAATAAAGAATTTAAATTTTAAAAAATAAATTAAATAAAATAAATCTGATGTTTAGGATATCAGTCCCCTCAAAGCACTGGCTGTGTTTTATTGTGGAAAACAATAGTATGTGTATTTATCTAGAGCCAAGTTTAAAAAGAAATCTGCTCTTCATTTTAATGTTAACCTCATTTTATTTACTTTTATAAAAGGCAATAATATTCTGCTTATATTTTTGGATACTTAAGAGTAAACAGCATCTATAAAATGCTATATTTTCAAAAACATGTTAGATTTTAAAAATTTAAAGTGTTTATGAGAAATATGGCTTAAAAACTGACACTTAAATTACAAATGTTCTATTGTACTACATATTCTGTAAAATATACCATTCTATATAGAATATATTATTTAAAAATATATCATTGATTTTTAGAGAGGAAGGGAGAAGGATAGAAAGGATAGAAAGATAGAAACATCGACTGGTTGCCTCCTGCACGACCCCCACTGGGGATCGAACTGCAACCCAGGCATGTGCCCTGACCGGGAATCAAACCGTGACCTCTTGGTTCATGGGCTGAGGCTCAACCACTGAGCCACACTGGCTGGGCTGCCCTATGTTTTTATAACTGTTCTATTTTATTAGTTATTGTTGTTAATCACTTACTGTGCCTCATTTATAAACTAAATTGTATCATAGGTATGTATGTATAGGAAAAAAAACATGGTATATATAGGGTTCAGTACTAACAGTGGTTTCATGCATCCAATAGAACTCAAGGGTGAACCAAGGGAGTCTGGCTCTGGATTCTTCTCCCTGTCCACTACGCTCTGCTGCCTCCCAAGTTGTAGTACTCATTGTATTACACATCAAATGCCATATGAGCTTAGTTATATTACTTGTTAACATGTACTGAGCTACATTTCCTAACACATTTCCTACTCATTCTTTTATCTGGGTATTTAAAGATATTTTCCCACTGATTACCCCATATACTTTGGAATAAACGGACTTACCACCCTTCCTTAGCCTATTCCCCCCAGTAAGCTAACAAATGAAGAAATGAATCACTGGTCCCCTGTGCACTCAAAGAACAATTAGAACAAAACTCCTTCTGAAGAGAATTCCAAACTGAAATTCTTACCCACCTTAAGAACAAAAGACTCAGTACCCTTTAGGGATATAGGAGGAGCCATTGCATGGGCCACATTCAGCCTGCAAAACTCAGCTCAAATTCTGCTGTTTCTATCATTTCATGGCCTGGGTTTCCGGGGTGTGTATATCTTCTTCCATCTGTGGGGAACCACACAAGTGCTATCTTTCCCTTTGTCTGTCTGTCACTGTGACTCAGGAGACATGGACAAAGATGAGCACCACTGACCTAGATTTTACAGATGGAACAAAAGTTTCTGAAAGGAGCAGGACAGAGTCTGTGCTACCATAAGGCTGATGATGAGGTGGAAAAAAAGGGATAAGAGAAAAGCAAAAGTCAGAAGTAGTTCATGGAAGAAATCAGAGAACATGAGAATAAAACATGCAGAGAAGAGCGAAAGTCAGGGGGTGAGGGCTTGAGGGTGGAATGAGTATCTGAAGAGTGTCGGAGAAGAAAAAGTCTGCTTCCCCCAGGCTCACTTTCGAAATACAGTTTTTTGTTTTTTTAAATTTTTTAAATTGATTTCAGAGAGGAAGGGAGAGGGAGAGAGAGATGGAAACATCAATGATGAAAGAGAATCATTGATTGGCTGCCTCCTGCATACCCCCCACTGAGGATGGAGCCCACAACCCGGGCATGTACCCTTGACTGGAATTGAACCTAGAACCCTTCAGTCCATAGGCTGAAGCTCTATCCACTGATCCAAACCAGCAAGGGCTCAAAATACAGTTTCAAGGAGGCTGCCCAGAACTGTGTCTCTGCTTGGATGCTCCTTAGGCATCAAGGAAATAAACAATTAAGCCTAGCCTTGGCCACATTTTTATTTCTCCTGGCATTTGTATTCTCTTGCCATTCTCCAAACCTTTGATATTTTTCCTTAAGTGAATCACTCACTTTCTCTTTGCAGTGTCCTGTCCCTCCTCTGAATACTGCTGGGTGCACCCCATCAAGCAGCAGTCCTGGATCAGCTCAGGCCAGACAGCCACTGCTTTTCAGTTGTGGGGAAACCATAAGGAAGTTCCTACAACGGCAGTCCCAGTCTGCTACTCACAGCAATGTTCTTTTTCTCTCCCTCTCACTTTCAAGCTTTCCTTTTAGTTTTGTATATGGAACTTACCTAACAGAAAGAAGAGACTAGAGTTAACTTTGGGGCAAACTTAGAGGAGTTACTGTGAAATTTCTACAGCCCCAAGATGTAGACTGACTGTTGCCACTTCTTCATCTTCCTTTTACTCATTAGTGTCCTGCAAATTAGCTCTTGCCCCACTACTCCACGAAGTCTGGTCCACTAAAATTTCTAATAACCTGCTATTTCATGACTCAAATGGAGACTGTTTAGTCCTTTTGTTAAATGACCAGTCTTTGAACACATCTTTCTTCCACCCCCAAATCCTTGTTACCTTTTTTCATTTGCTCTGATAAAACCTTGAAATGCCTCTCTCATTCTATTAGATCAGCGGATCTCACCTTGTGGATCACGACCCCTTTGGCGGTCGAACGACCCGTTCACAGGGGTCGCCTAAGACCATCCTGCATATCAGATATTTACATTATGATTCATAACAGTAGCAACATTACAATTATGAAGTAACAACAAAAATAATTTTATGGTTGGGTCACAACATGAGGAACTGTATTTAAAGGGCCAGAAGGTTGAGAACCACTGTATTATATCATTGCTTTTAGCTTTCATTCCTATTAAACTGAAAAGCCTTTAGCACTGGGACTACGTGATTAGATTCTATATTAGATATCGGTGATTCTAAAAACAACAGGTGTTATGTAGTTACGCCATTCATTCAGTCACTCATCTACTGGCTCACTCATTTATTCCTTCATTAAATATTACTTACCAATGCCACTCCATTCCTGAGGAAACAGTGAGCATGTAATTTGGCTTAGAGAGTCTGAAAACTAAAGCTATTGTCTTTTTCCCAGAGAGCTTACAGGATATTTGGGGAACAACTTCAACAGCAAAAATAGAACACATGTTTAGGAGACTAAACACTATAACAGCCACTTTACATATACCATTATATTTAATCCTCACTGGAATACTGAAATGCAGATTTTGTTTGGAGTCAACTGATACTCAGAGGTTAAATAGCATGCCCAAGTTCATGGTTAGTAAGTGGCATTGCTAGATTTGGATCTCAGTCTGCTTGGTTCTAAAGTTCATTTTCTTTCCACATGAGGTCATATTTTCTTCTCCATTTAGTACCAGTGGTCATCTCCTTAGTAATGACTGCACTGTCCACAATTTTCAGATCACCCAGCTGTCTGTCTACTGAGCTGAGGGAATAGCTGAGACACCACTGGACCTGATGGCCTGTCCACCTAGCTTTCAAATTTCAGTTTTCTCAGATGTCTAGTGAGCTGTCGTTTATTTTTCTTCCCTTCTCAGGCATTTTGAGCCATTCAGCAGTTGCCTTTTCCATGAGGCTGCACAGAGAGAAGTTTGATTAGTTAAGCAAAGATGGACCTGGGAAATCCTAATTAGAGACAGTCCTGTGTTCAAACAGGGCATGTAGGAGGAAAGTCACAGCTGAGAAAGTAAGGGCTGTGGGTGTGGCTGTGGCATCTGGGTGTGGGTCTTTGTGTCTGTGTGGGTGTCAGAATGCCAGCACATGTGCTGTCTGCAGCAGAAGGCATGTGTGACTGGACTGGTTCTGGCTACCACTGGGAGTTTTCATTGTTTGCCGGTCCATGTGTTCGTAGGTGCACATGTGGCTTCTCTGTGGGTGTGCCAGTCGTGTCTGTGTACGGGTTTCTCTGTATGCATGTGGGAGGGCTGAAGGAAGGTCTAACTTATAAATCGCTTTTCCAGACATTCATCTAGGGCCCACGACTCAAAGTGAAAATGCCATCTGACGTGTAAGTGAAATTTATTACTGATATCTTCACTAGGAGGCATGGAAGAGATGGACGATGGAAAAAAAAAACACCCCAATCCATCATATCCCCTTTTGTCTTCTCTTTCCAGTCTTAAAAAGAGGTTCCTCCCCATCTCCACCTCCTCCCTTACCAGTGCAGGTAAAGTACTTTTCACTGTGCTTGTGTATCATCAAATTGAATGATTATTTCTGTCTCTAAATAGGAGGAGAGCTGTGTGATCTAGAGAAGACTGGCAGGAGAAATGTCCAGACAGAGCACAGGGAACCAGTGCCTGCCCTGCCATGTTGAATCACCAGATCAACTACATGCCAGGCACTGAGCTATAATACAGTCATCCCCAATGTCCCCAAGTGATAGGCTAACACCCTAGAGGAGATAAAAGATAAAATAACAGAATTATGGTAGAACATGAAACAAATCCATCAATGAAAGCAGCTATGTGAAGTGTGGAACATAAGTTCTATTTGTGCTCTATCAAAGTAAAATTTGCAAAAGTTTTAGTCAAGATGAAACATTTATGGGAAGAAAATACAGAGAAAAAAATCTATGCAAACTATCTAATGCAGAACTCCCTGTTAATACTTGAATCAGATTTTACCCCTCTCTAAACAGTTTAGTCTCTGAATTGGCTGGTGACTCATAGCTAAAAACCAACAATTCTTTACTTTTACATTTCCATGGCTTTCAAATAACTAGAGGAGGAGGAGGTGTGTGTGTGTGTGTGTGTGTGTGTGTGTGTGAGAGAGAGAGAGAGAGAGAGAGAGAGAGAGAGAGAGAGAGAGAGATTAAAAAGAGAAAAGGAGAGATGAAAGGGAGGAAGTGAACATGCCTGAGAGATGCTGATAGACTTTTATTCTTTTCTCGAGTGACAGCAATACAATCGGGACAACAGTGAGATGCTCCCTCCCAAACAGAAAGAGGGGAAATAAGGTTTGCAGCAGTGGGAGTAAGCCTGGAGACTGTAAATAAGTGTCTGAAGTGTTTGGGAACACACAAAACTCCAGTCAAGGTCACCTGGGTGTAATTTCAAGCAGACCATTCAAGAATATGATTTTAATTTAGTAACTGGAACCCAACTGATTGCACTTTATATGGAGAAAGAGTTGAGTGCACAGAAAACAGAAAAGGGAAGTGCAATTGGACAGACTAGAGACAGGGAGTCAGGAAACACAGACGCTCAGTCCCTATGGGGTGTTGTGGGCAATGATTCTTCACCCACAGCCCTGCCTCTAACATGAATAGGGAATTCTGCTGAAGATCACGCAGTATTCCCATTTGTTTTCATTCTCTGTTCACTAGGTGGCATTTTCATTATGAACTGTTCTAATACTGAAAAGATGATGGTACCCTAGATGGGGAAATATCATTATTCTAGACCCTGGGAGGAATATCTCCTAAAATAAGTGGAGAAGGGGAAGTCTATTGCATTGATAAACCCACTCTCCTGTGAGATTATTGAGACAGGCTTCCCAGGACTGATGTCAAAAGAGGTACACTGACAAGGTGAGGGCCAGATTCAGAACTGTTCACCTGTGAGGACTCCTTCCAGTAACTACATTGAATACTTGATCTTTCTGAGTCATTATTTGGAAAACAATACGTTTAGAATGGGATAAAACGTAATACATATTTTCAACCTTTCTCCTTCCCTGACATTAAAAACTTCCCTGACTCTAACTTGGCCAACTTCAGGCTGTTTCTTTCCCCCACTCTGCTACATTGTCCTGATTTTTTGAATAGTTTTTGAGATTTTGTGATGAAGAATTGACAAGAATTAGGGGAGCAAGAGGAAAAAAATAGTTTTTTGTAAAGATGTGAAAAGAGATTAGCTGTGGTCTGTGAGAAAAGTGAATTGGGATGAGAAATGCCAGTCATAGCATGGAAAAATCCCCCATATTATTATTGACACAGATTTTTGTGTTAGAGTGACTCCTTTTAGAGATTGAAGAACCTTTTTGTAAATCAAATCACCTCTCCAAACTTTTATTGTGCCATAGATATGAAATTTCGTGAATAAGGTTTGGTGAAATGAGTGGGTATTAAATGAAGTTGAACAGGCTGAAAGAGATTATGGTTTAAATATAGGTATGAGTTTCATTGCAAATACAACAGTCCAATACAAAAATATAAAATAAAAATGAGTGTCTACTGTGGGCAGCTAACAGCTTAGTGGGTGAGTTAATATATTCTCCATCCATGGATATAAGAGCAGAAAATCTATTTAAAAATAGAATAAATCTAAGCCTGCTTAGAACTGAAAAGTTCTGGAAGGAGTTGATAAGACAAACTATCTGACCTTGGCTTTCCTAATCTTTAATTGTATGATTGATCTTGATGGAAAGAAAAAGCAGCAGAGAAACTGCCAGGAAGGCTCAAAGCTGCCAGTACCTAACACCATGAAGCATTGTCTTCATCCAAATCTCTAGCATTGCTTTGTACAAGGAAGAGCTTAAAAACATCTCAGGAAAAGATGTAAGAAAGTACTATTCTTTTTTAGCAAAAATGTGGTTACCATAGGCCACTACCATCAGGAGCAGAGGACACCATGCAGGCTAATGGAAACCAGATGCTCTGGGAAAGGAAGCCATGGATAAATATGAATTATTCTCAACTGAATGACCTTCAATTATCTCCCTTATTGTTGAGCCCTGGTTCTCTGCCATAATCTTCCTTTGGGTACCTTGAGAACAACAAAGGGACTACATTATAGAGTGATTTATGGAGGACATGTACAAGGGTCATCTATGGTACGTGAGAGAGAAAGGGAGGGAGACAGAGCTAGAAAGACAGAGACTGGGAATTCACTCAAGATCAAAAATAAAAACACAGGAAATATAGTTATGTGAACAGAGACCTGGCTAGGAGCCAGGAGTCCTGGGTTCCAGTCTTTATTTTGGTACTGACTCACTGTGACATGTTGGGCCTATTCAAAATACGTTTATTATGATCTAATCTCTTAGGGTCATTATGACAAGATTCTCGCACCATTGCAAAATGGGGCTAGTCTTTGCAGATTTCCAGGAATACTGGAGACTTGGTAGTAAGATGATGCCTTTTACATCACACAAGCTCTATAATCTTAGGTTTGTTTTTTTTTTTTAATCCTCACCCGAGGCTATTTTTCCATTGATTGTCAGACAGAATGGAAGAAAGGGAGAGGGAGAGGGGGAGGGAGAGAGGGAGGGGAAGGGGAGAAACATCAATGTGAGAGAGGCACATCAATTGGTTGCCTCCTGCATGTGCCCTGACCTGGGGCAGGGAGTGAACCCACAACCAAGGTACATGCCCTTGACCTGGAATTAAACCCGAGACCCTTAGGTCCATGGGCTGACATTCTAATCACATACAAAACCGGCCAGGGCTCCTTTTTATCATATGATATCCTTGCCCATGGTTAAACATCTTGAAGATGCCAAACATGTTGTAGATGTCAAGGCTGAATAGTCATTTTCTTGTCCCCAAATGGAACTTGTTCTTAACCAACTTCCTTTACCAAACCAACTTATTCATCTCAATGACTTTATTTTGATAGATACTGCATGCCTCTTTCAACTGGGGGGAGGTGGTGATGTGGTGGAAGGAACTCTTCATAGTAAGCAAACTATTTACGGAAAATAAAATCTTTAAGAGAAGGTTCACTTGCAGACTCACTCAACCTTTTCATTGGATTTTGCTAATTTTTTCTCAACAGTTTCACCACCCACAAGAACATCTCCACCTGTATATCTTACCAAATTCAGACTTCTCATTGACAAAGTTAAATTCATCTTGTTTCTTTTTCTTCACCTGCCCCAATTCTGTCTCCTTTTCTCTTTTCTTCTACTTTAAAACAATTTCTTTTTTCCTGATCTATTTCTCTTAATGATTCACAATTTTTCCAGAAACCCAGGTTTGGTATGGTCGGCTCTTCTTATTAAGTTTACTGATTCTTGTCCAATAACTCTCAAGAAATCAGAGAAGATTTACTTTAGGGTCCTTGACTGAGGCCTAAGGCTAAGAGGTTCTCTGGGAAATGAAGAACAAAGACCAGACCCCATCCACTTTCACCTTCTCAACAAATGTCTCTCCATTAATTTTCTCCTCTGTCTCCTAAATAGAAAAATTTCCCTTTGGATATTTTCTGAAAACAGGTAACATGCTATTATTTCGTCTATCTTAACCCCCCCCCCCACAACAGAAATAAAACAAAACAAAACAAATACAACTCAGTTTCCTAGGACCGCATTAACAAAATGCCACAGACTGGGTGGTTTAAACTACATAAATTTATTTTCTCACAATCCTGAAGTCTAGAAGTTCAAGAATTAACAACTTTAAGAAGTTACTGGGTGGGGCTAAGGGGGAGAGATCAACCAAAGGACTTGTATGCATGCACATAAGCATAACCAATGGACATAGACACCAGGGGGGTGAGGGCATGAGTGGGGGATGGGGGGACAATGGGGAATAAGGACACATTTGTAGTACCTTAATCAATAAAGGAAAAAAAAAAGAAGTTACTGGGTTTGGTTTCCCCTGTCTCTCCTTGGCTTGCAGACCACTGTGCTCTCACATGGTCTTCCCTCTGTGTTTGAGCACATCCCTGGTGTCTGTACGGTGTCTAGTCTGCTTTTCTATAAGGAAAACAGTCATATTGGCTTAGGGCCCACCATAATAGCCTCATTTTAATTTAATAACCTCTTTAAGGGACCTATATCCAAGTATAGTCACATTGTTAGGTACTGAGGGTTAGGGCTTCAACATATGAATTTGGGGGGGGGGAACATAATTCAATCCATACCATAAAACAACAATAAAATAACCCTGACAGTCTTTTTACCCTACTTCTCTCTCATGCTACCATCTCATCTTCTGCTACCCATTATAGAAAAACTTCTCAAAAGAGTTGTATATATTTGCTTTCTCTCTCCAAATTTTACCCTCCCATTATCTCTTAACTCCTCTCCATTCAGCCGTTTGCTTTCATCAGCCCACCAAAATTACTCTGGTCAGGGTCACTAACAATCTTGATGATAAATCCAGTGTTCATTCTCGGTGTTAGTAGGGACTTAGTTTGTGTTTGTGTTTGCTCAACAGAAGAATGACTATGAAAATTTAACCATAGTGCAACCCAAACATAGTAAAATGGCCAGTAGAGGCATAGCTCCATGTGAATCATTAGTGTCATATTGGCACTTAGATCTGTGTGATTACAAATAAAATATTTCTTACACAACAGCTTTGGCCAAAAGGCCAAGTTATTTCAGCTAAGCAAACGTGTGAGAAGAAACATCAACAAAAATAGGTTTTCCAAGTATTCCTTGACATTAAATTCAAAACTTCACTTCAAATGTGAGCCACAAATTCTACAAATAGAATATCTGAGGAGGCCCAAATGTTGTATCTGAATGATCTTTGAGACACTAAGCAACTTGAATGTTAGGTCCATTCTTTTGTTTGAAAAAGCACTTCCCATCTTTCCTCTCTCCCTTCTTCCCCTCCTCCTTTCTTTCTTTCCATCAATAAACATTTAATGAGGACCTCCACCCTGCTAGATACTATACCAGATGCTTTCATATTAGTTTCTGTCAGAACAGTTTTTACTTGTTTGTTTTTCCTATGAAAGCTTCACTGTCAATGATGATGGACAAGAGACCTGAGTCAATTGCCATCCAATTGCTTTATTAAGTTCTTATATAAAAGCTCATTCTTGCTCCAGCCAGGGCACATATAAGAATCAACTAATGAATGCATAAATAAGTGGAACAACAAATCAATGTTTCTCTCACTCTCTCCTTTCTTCTCTTTCACTAAAATCAATCAATCGATAATAAAAATAAAAAAACCCACTCTTGAACCAGAGAAAGCTTTTCTAGGCCCTAGTACAGTGAGAATTCAAAAGAACATGATAATTTGAAGGGCTGGAATAATTTGCCCCATAATTTGGCAAGACTTGAGTTCAGGTATCCTGCAAAAAACAATAAACTTTATTCTACAGATGGTGGCACTAGAGGTTTTAAAGCAAGAAAGTAATGTAGTTAGTTATATAAACTAGAAAGACCATTACTGAAGTACTGCTTCCCATTTAGAGAATGGAAAGGAGATAATGAAAGCCCACTGCCAGCCTGCCAAGGAAAGAGAAATGGGAAGGAAGCTTTATTTTCTACCCAGTGAACCCTTGATAATACTGAGAAGCGGAACTCACAACTTGAGAGGCAAACCAGAGGCCTCTGCTTCTCTCAATTATTCCTGACAACCGATGGAAAAAAGGCAAACCCTCACCTCCTGTGGTCACCACTGATACTCAACTGGGAATCTCACTCTCAGTAGCTACACATTTTCCTAATCATTCATCTCAACTTGACACTAGGTTCTATTGCCTTTCATGGGAAAGGTCTTGGGAGGCTGTAAACCTATGAGGTTGAGGAAAGAATGTGTTGCACTAAATGGGGAAGGAGAGGAGCCACAGATTTCCAACTTTCATAGCTTGTCTGTCTGTTCAAACTGTGCTGCAATGTGCTCTTGAAATCATTGGGTGGGCCTTGTTTCCAAGGAAATAAAGAGGCCACAGAACCTCCCAAGTGAGTGAATGGTTTCCAGATAGTCAAGTGTAGCAGCCTTCTGGCTTCATGAGCTGGATGTGCTTGGCGGTCTTTCCATGCGGCTGGCAAATATCCTGATGTTAGCAAAGCAAAAGGCAAATCTTTGGGGAGCTAAAGGACGTGTGCACATGCCAGTATTTTTGACAAATGCTCAGTTAATTGTATTCTATGATTCATCTCCTGAGACACCATCTTTGAACCAAGAACTACCTCCTCCCACCATCCAGGACCCCAGGGGAAACCTCAGGATTACACACATTTGGGCCAAGCTTCCACCCCTCAGGAAATGGAAGATCAGCCCCTGGGGTTGAAAGAATGATGGAGGGCCTGGGAAAGCAGAGAAGTCTCCTGAGTGACAAAGAAGACAAACTGATACAAATAAAGCCAGTGAATTTCTATGCCAATATGACAAACTCAGAATTTCTCATAAGGATACCAGCAAATGGTCATCAAAAGAGGATTAGGTAAATTGATGAAAAATTCGGATTATCCATAACTGGTAAATAATTTAGTATTTGGAAACCGTACCATTCCAGGGTGGAATTCAATTTGGGATTCACTTACTGGAAATCGTGATGTATACAGTGGGTTCCAAAACAAATCATGTGTGTGTTGAGGTGAAGCAGAGATTTCAGCTGTGAAACCCATGACCTTCGTGACTGTTTTCTTTCAGCCCTTTTACAGTTTTCCCTATGTTTCTGCCTACATCTTTCTCTAGTTATGTTCTGCTTCTGCCATTTGTTCACCAAATATTTATCGTGCACTGTGCACGATTTCAACTTATTCTGCTCTTGTTGAATTGAAAAGGTTTATAAGATGTATCCTCCCGAATGAATACTACTTGGATCAGAATCTTGCCTGTAACACAGCAGATGTTGGTTATTTGAATAATACACTAGAACGGTAAAGAGTTCCAGTTCAACTTTGACAGTGCTGTAGAGATTGGCTTCAGTGGAAGATAACTGTGATTTATTTTTGTCAAAGGTTTGAATCAAGAGATTTATGCATTAAATATAAAACGTAACCACTCTATAAGATACTTTCTTGTTATTTCCACTAAAGGTTGATTTTATGAACAATGACAACTATGATTTGCTAAACCAATTTTACAAAAAGATCTGCAATCTGAATAAGTTCCAATACAAAACTAAAATGCTGAGTTGCTGATATAAGGATTAGGTATTCATTCTCTTGAAATCCAAAACTCTCAAAAGAAGAAAAACTTTCTTGAAAAATAATTGAATTTAAAAGGTATTGGGTAATGAATTGTAAACATCTAGGAAAATCTGTAAATAAACTTCAAAAACTGTTAACGGAGTAAGAATAATAGAGAAGACAGTAACAACAATAAGCAAAGAAATGTGTCATCAACAAATAAATGAGTCAGACAGGAATTAAAATTGGTGAATTCATATTTTTAAAGCTGACCTAGACATTCAATAAAAGAGATGGAATAAAATGAAATAAAGGCAAGGAAAAGAGCCTCAGAGAAAGGAGAGGAAGGAGAGAAAAGAGACGGATTTTTCCTTAATAAATAAATTTAAAAAGATAAAGAACTTATATTGAAGAATTATGTTGACTTCTGCGGGGGAGGGGATGTGTTTTTCATTTGTTTTAATCAGGAGACAAGTGGGTCTTTCAGTGATATTGACCAGAAAGGTTTATTGGATAAAAGATATCACTGCAGCCCTGAAATTAGTACAAGGCTATTTGTATATGGAGTATACTTTAAGAAGCAGTAGTAAAACATTCTGGAATGCTTTCTTTGAAAAAAAAAAAAGAAGTAAAAAAGCCCTCAATGAAGCCTTTTTCAGACATGTGTCTTGGGCTTTTGTTGCTGAACTCTTCCATATTAACAAACCAAGTTGCTCTTCCTTTCATTCCTTTGGCCACAGGACAGATGCAATTCACCAAAGTCTCTACCACAGACATTCTCAGATGGTGCTAATAAAAAGAAGAAACCCAAACCAGAATTGGTGGTCCACATTGTGAGAGTTGCTAAACATCATCACAAAACAATAATTATCTTGCTGCATTCTTAGTGGCTCAACATTCTGAAATGCAAATGTCAAGAGCATATATTCTGGAAGATGTTGCTAATGGGAGCTCATGTTTTGTGTTGGGTGGTCTCCTGTTGTGCCTGGTGGTCTTGTTTCTGCCTGCTCTGACAGCACTAATGGTTTCATGTAGTCCCTATCCTACACAGTATTCACTCGTCCTTCTTTAGTAATGCATGACAAGTCATAAAAAACAGACTACCCAGAAATGACACTGCAAGTATTCCAGACATTTTGTCTCTTGGTGGTGACAGTTCCAAATCAAGTTGGCTCAGTGTTTAAGTAAAAGCATTTTTCTAAGAGGCAGCGCAAAATACAGCCTTGGATCTAGAAAATCAAACAGGGCTCTTCTTGCCTCTTCCATCATTGCTTGAAATAAATATTCAACTGTTGGACCTCAGCTAGAAACTTATAATTGATGATGCAGAATGAATCCAACTCTCTTTCCCCAGATGCAAAGAACTCATCTGTTGGTTAGAGAGACTTCACCAGTTTTTAATAAGCATAGGCAGACTCTTAGAGACTTTTGTCACACTCATTTAGGATTTATTTCTCAAGGTTCTACAAAGAGTAGCAAAGGAAGGTCATAGCTGCTCAGGATGTCAATATAACATCTGTTCAGAGGATCAAAGTCTCACATACCCCAAGTTAATCCAGGCAGCTATCCCAGTTTTAACTAGGATAAGAGGGTACTGGAACATTCTTCAGCATAAGCTGACCTGCAACTCTGTCCTTATCAGACCAAGAACTTAGTATCAATAGAATTTGGGGGTCATCAATTGGATTGCGTTTGGAAAACCCAGTCCAGGTCTCCAAAAGCCACCCCTGCCAGAGTGATCTGCTAACTCCTTCAGCAGTTACTATCTTTACTTAAAAGAGAAATCTCAGCTGGCAAATTCCATTTATGAAAATTATTGAGCTTAATTATAGTGTGCTCTCTAAAACCTTTGGTAAAAGTACTCTATAATTGTAAAACCCATAACACACAATTTTTTGAGGAACGAGTATTTTGTTAAGCTATTTTGTTAAATTAAACTTTTAATTTTTTTTAGTACTTCTGTACTGGTGATAAATGATGGAAATAACTCTGTGTTGTATGGGAAAGGGCTAGTGGCATGGCAGGACATTGTTTCAGAGTCAGTTTCTGGAACACACTTCTAATCCAAAATTCACAGCACTACTAATTTATTCCTAAAGGCACCCAAATTCTTAATGAAATAAAGATCTGAACTCCTTTGGCCAAGTCTATTCAAAGCCCTCCATTGAACCCTTCCTACCTTTGTGGACTTCTCTCCACCAAGAACCCCTGGTTTCAGCCCTGGATTTGGATATCACTCTCCTGTCTCTCAAGTACTTTTTCAGCATCTTCCTTCTGCCTTTCATCTGCCTTGATTCTTCCCTGTCCCCTCTCCTCTACCTGCCACCACCCACACCTGCACTAGTCTCCCCCATTAAAACAAAAAATTCCACTAGTTATTCATGTTCGGCCAAGTGTTACATTCTCGATAAAGAGTGCCCCAACCCACTTACGAAGTGATTCACCTCTTTTTTTGAATTACTTTCTAATCAGTGCCACTCCAGAGAAAAAAGTACTCGCTCATGGAGTATAGTCCTTTGTGCACATTTTTCTTATTTCTTCCACCAGAATAGACATTCTTGATGGCAAAATACTAGACTTGTTTGTTCCTGAATTATCTACAGTACTTAGCACAATGCCTAGCACATTTTAAGCCCTCAGTAAATATTTGAAGAATGAACAGTCAGCTAATAGGGCATCACAAAACCTAATGATTTTCTTTCCTGAATAATAATGCTTAAAATGAAAATAATAAAGCAGCTGACATTACTGAGGACTTACCAGGTGCCAGGCAGGGCTATAAGTACATCTATTTATTGCCAGGGCAATCCTGTAACTTGGATGCTATTATCATTTTTATTGGGAAAACTGAGGCAGAAAGCTTAGAAAATTTGCCCAAGTTACACAGAATGGAACATGAAAGGGCCAGGATTAAAACCCAGGCAATGCGTCTCCAGAGCCTTCCCTCTTAATTTCTTCACCAACTTCTTGCTCCTTTCAGCTCTGCCCTAAGTATTCCAAATAAATAAAGTCTCATGCGGGTACCTTGTTTCCCAGTTAATGAAAATATTCATGTCCTCTTTTGAAAAGACCACATGTGTTGCAGTTACCAGCAGTGAGTGAGACTTTGGCCATCCTCAAAGAGAGGCACGGTGTCTGCTTGATAAAAGCCATAATTTTCCTGACCTGCTCCGGGCCTGGCCCCCTCAGAGAAAATGCAGGCAGACACTTGGCAACTGGGCTCTCCTAGACTCTCAAGCACAGAGCTGTGTTAGTGTTGGCAGTGGGGGACGGTTTGCTTCCTCCCCGTTTCATGAACTGTCACATTAGCCTCTTTGATCCTCCCAGGGTCCTGAGTGTGCCAAAATCATTACTCCACGTTCTTGCTGTTTCAGATAATTGCCAGAGAAAACGCTACGGCCAGTAATGACCAAGGTAGGGAAATACTGCTCCCTACACGGTATACTGTTTATATACTGCATACTCAGAAAGGCTCCAGGGTGGAGGCGCTGCTTATTTTTATTGTCCCAAAGCCATGAAGGGGAAAAAGGGAATGAACAGAAATTGATACATCTGGAACAAGAGCCAGGCATGATTTACTCACATTTTTACCTGACCTGAAATTGCTTACTTAGAAAAAAGAAACATTATAAAGACTCAGGAAAATGTCATGAATCAGAGCCAGCATGATTTCACATTGGGGTTCCATAAAGAAACCGTCCAGGAAAATCACATGAGCCAAAGGTAGTCCTGTCACCATGACCATCACCATGGCAACAGTTTCACAGTGTGCTTCGGTGTGATGGCCCTGCCTAGGAGACTCAAAGAATTAGGCTTGCAAATGGATGACAACCTGCTGGCTCACTCGAAACTGTCCTTACTGGGGCAGAGGTAAGCATTGACTTGGAAAAATTACAGAGAAGAGACTTTCACCTAAACACTTCTTTATTGCCTCAAAAATGGCTTTGAGCTAACCACATACTACGTCACTGAAACACACAACTACAGGAAGTTACAAAAGAAAAAAAATGTTGATTAAAGCCTTCCATTCTGCTTTCATGGTTCCTTTACCTCGTGTTCTTGGCACTTTATAAGCAATATGAGCACAGTTATGAAGCAATTAGATAATAAATGCGATTCTTATAGCTACCAGCTGGAAGAGACTTTAGAGACCATCAACTTTTTTTCTTCTTCAATTAACTACACTCCAGGCTTTATTTGAATTTCATCCTTTTTCACATTAAGGTCCTTTTTCTCTGTTCCAGGATTCAATCCAGGACAGCACATTCCATTTAATTGTCATGTCTCCTCTGATTTGTGACTGTTTCTCAGACTTTCTTCTTTGTTTAGTGACCCTGTCAGTCCTTAGGAGTACTGGCAAGGGATCCCATGGAATGTCCTTCAGTCTGACTTTGTCTGATGTCTTTCACATGAGTAGGTTGAGGTTTTGGGTTTTGGGAAGACAACCACAGGGGTGAAGTGCCCTTTTGATCACATTATATTGAGAGTTGATGACATTGCTGTGATATTAACCTCCACCCCTTGGTTAATGTCCTGCTGCCAGGTTTCTCCAGTATAAAGTTACTGTTTTCTTTTTCCTTGTTCTATTCTTTGGAAACAAGTCACTGAGCCTAGGTCATTTTACAGGTGTGTCTTCAGGAAGGGCAGAGACAAGCTTCACATCTTGGAGGGGGGAGTATCTGCATATATTATTTGGAATTCTTCTGGAAGAGAGACTTGACTTTTCTCCCCCATTTCAATTCAATTATTTATTTATACCAATATGTACTCATGTATATTTATTTTATATTTTGACTTACAATCCAATACTATGCTATTTATTTTGTTGATCAACTTGCTCCAACTTCAACCAGTGGGAGCTCCTTCAGGTATGGACTTCTGCATCCTTTTGACACATTCCCATCTGTTTGTTTGGTGAGCACGGCCTTTTTTGTACTGCAAGGTTTTCCAGGCTCATCTTCTATTTTACCTGCCCTACCTCTAGCATCAGGTATTTCTCCAAGGAACCCTGGTTCCTTTTGTTCAAGAATGGTGTTTAGAGACCATCAGTTTTTAACTCCTTCATTGGTCAAACAAGGATGCTGAGAGGCGAAAAGGGAAATAAATTACCCAGGATGTGATGCTGAGTAAGTGGCAGGCAGGGGTTAGAATCTGGCTCTGACTCCTTGTTCAATCTTTACTCCATCCAGTCTTTGTCATGTGCTTTCCCAGCTACCTGTGTGCTCCTGGAAGGTAGGAAGTATATTTCTTGTGCTTTGTGATATCTCTATTGTGCCTTCTATAGTGTTGAACATAGATCCCAATAAATACAGCATCCTCATTCAGCCTCACTTTTCTCTACCCAGATCAGACCCTCATCAATTCTCCCCTGGACTATTGAAATTTCCACGAATATGGTGGTTTTCTTCTTCTCTAATCCATCCTTCTCATTGTTGCAAAATCAAGAATACAAAAGCAGCCTAGCCAGTGTGGTTCATGAGCATCAACCCATGAACCAGGAGGTCACAGTTCGATTCCCAATCAGGGAACATGCCTGGGTTGTGGGCTCGATTCCCAGGAGGGGGCATGTGGAAGGCAGATGATTGATGATTCTCTCCCATTATTGATGTTTCTCTCTCCCTCTCCCTTTCCTTCTCTCTTCCTCTCTCTGAAATCAATAAAAACGTATTTTTTTAAAAAAAGAATGCAAAAGCAGAGTTTTCATCATCTGTCACCCAACACCATTTTGTAGAAAAAAACTAAATTCTACATTCTAAACTATTCTTTTTTCCATTTCTCTCAAATTTTGAAGTCTCCTAAGATCATCTTAGCAAATATTACTACATGATATGTTGTACAGAAAGGAGGAACCTCTCAGATATAGTCTTTCTCAGCTTTCATCTTTTCATCACCAATTCCATCTCCATTCTCCACCAACTTCATATTTTTCTTTCCTGTTCCAGAATAAGTCCCTACTTTTTCATAGGTCTTATCCAGTGCTCTTGAGTCTGATTTTTCTGGAATAGTGCTCCATTAGTTATCATCTTTGAGACTTACATTTCTATTCTGTCGTTTTTGACTGGCTCATTCCATTCAACATGTTTATAGGCTGAATTCTTTTCCACCCTAAAAAAAAAAAAACCTTCAAAAATCTTCCCTTGCCCTTTCTTCTTCACGTCCCAGGATTTCTCCTTTCATTCACCATCATCTTACTCAAAAGAAAAGGTCTCCACTCACAGTTGCAACTTTCATATTACTATCGACTGGTTAGATTTATCCCACCTGGATTCAAATCCCCCACCATGATCTGATCATCAACAGTATCCCTATGTCTTGAATGATCTTTTTAAGATTTTTAATAACTTCATCAGGCATGGTCACAGTAGAAAACAGCACATTAAAGGGTGTAATCTTAACAAAGGGAATTTTAGTGAAGTGAAATAACCCTGCAGGGAGGTGAAAGGAGCCAAAGGAGTGGTGAGGTGTCCAGGGATTAGCCAGAGCAGAAAAGACCTGAAACAATAAGTGGAAAGAAGAATGTTACCAGAAACAAACAAAACCTGGAGCAATCTGATAGGAGCTGTGGCCTTAGGAGAGAACACCAGCCTCTGCCAAAGCCACTGGCCAGCAGAAAGAAGAGGAGGAATTCCTTACTTGCCTCTACTCTTACTCTTTGATGTCCTGCTGATGTCTCCCATCGGTTAACCCAAACTTAAGAAAGGGCAAGAAAGCCCAGAAAATGCAGTTTGTAGAGAGCAAGGCAGAGAAGGGTGGATAATGGATTTGGGGGTTGGAGAAGCAAACAGAATAAACAGCATCGTCACTTATCTGATTTAACATTTGGGAAGAATGTTAAATTTATGCTCACTTAAAGTGTTCCCACTCTCTGATCTGGTTTCTTTCAATAATGCATTCATTTAAAAGAATAATGTGCACCTACTATGATGAGAGCACTGTGCTAGACAATGGAGATCCAGCGGTAGAGAGACAAGTACCATCCCTTCCTTCAGGAACCTTATGTTTAGTCTACTCCACCAGCTGGTCTCTGAGCCTCCTCATTTGATGTTGGTGTTCCTCAAAATTCTCTCATGGGGTTTCCCCTCTGTGGAACCCTACTCATTAAGGGCTTTCGTTCTCACCTCTATGCAAGGACTTCCTTATCTGTTCTGAACTCAGCCTCTTTGGCTTATTAGCAAAGGATTCAAGGCCCTCAATATACTGACCTTAACTCTTTTACTCCTTTCTTTCTCTTACATTCTCTATGCTCCTCCCACCTAAAGGATCCAAGTCAGGGTTTTTGTTTCGTTGTGTTTTAATATAATCTGTTTTATTCCCTGATGTAGCTCAAATGCCTATAATAGTATCTGACACATAATGGACACTGAATAAATATTTATTAAACAATGACTGCATTGCTTCCATGGAATCAGATTACTTTCTACTCCCCAAACATATGACCTTGCTTATTTCTGTCTCTTTGCCACATAAATTTTCTTGCATCATCTCCACCATTGGTAATCAAATCTTCCTTCAAGACCCACCCAACTCAAATATTTCCTCTATGAGCCCTCTTAGATACTGCCTAATTAGAATTAATCCATTTTACCATTATTTTCTAAGCTTAGGTAATACAAGAAGGTAATACAAGTACTGCCATTATACCTTATTTATATTTCTGCTTCATCACTACTATATCATGCCATATATCCTAGTTAGATATATATTTTTTATCCACCTTTATTGAGGTATAATTGACAAATAAAAATTGTACATTTTAAGGTGTACAATATAATTTTTTACATTGTGAAATAATTACCATAATCAAGCTAATTAACATATCCATCACCTCACACGGTTATGATTTTTTAAAATGGTGAGAACACTTAGATTAACTTTTTAAAGAAAAATTCAAGTATACAATACGGTATTATTAACTATAGTCACCATGTTGTACACTAGATTTTTAGAACTTACTCATCCCACTGAACTTTTATACCCTTTGACCAATATTTCTTATCTCCTCCCACAACAATGCTAGTTACATAGGCTACTTATTCATTGTTATCCATCCCCCACCTCTCCACAGAGCCTGTCAAAGTGCTTTGTTAAATTTAAAAAGAAAAGCATGAAGTCATAACCCAAATTTACAAATTAGCCTCTCCCAGTCATTTAAAATATTTAACATCTGTTCATATGCATTAGTAATGTGTGTAAAAATTCCAGGTGCCTCCTTGGCAGGAAAGTGAGGTGGTATTGCATCTTTCATTTGGTAGCCCCTGAGTCCCAGGAGGTATAGCTGAGAGGCCAACGTCAGGTGGCACCAATGAAATGCACTTCAAGGCTCTGCTATTAACCAGCCCTCAATTAGAATGGCCTTCTCAATCTTTAACACTGATGTCACACAAGCCTATCTGTGCTCTGAAATTTACATGACTCAGCTTTAATGAACTCAATTATGTTAATAGGGAGCCACAGTGATCCAGCTCCATATCATTATGAAAACTGATTTTTGCAGGAAAAAAAATTATATGAAAATACAGTAGATATATAGAGATCCAGAATAAGTTTTCAATTAATTTATATGTATTGAGAACAATCATCTAAGTCTACATGGAGATAATTGAGGTTTGTTTGTAATGATTCAGCTGTCCCTACTTTTCTTTTAAATCCTCACCCAAGGATATGGTTTTTAAAAAATTCTTTATTGTTGAAAGTATTACATATGTCTCCTTTTCCACCCATTGACCTCTCCCAGCCCACTCCCTCCCCACAGCACAGGCCTTCACCCTCCTCCCCCTACTGATTTTAGAGAGAAACATCATTGGTTGTGAACTGTACCCTCCCTGATGGGGGATCAAACTCACAACCTAGGAATCGTACCCTGACTGGGAATTGAACTCACAACCTTTTTGGTGTATGGGATGATGCTCCAACCAACTGAGCCACCTGGCTGGGGCCACCTGGCTGGGGCCAACTGGACCTATTTTTGAATCTATTCATCATGCCCTATGAGTTAGGGATCAACAGCCAAATCCAGGTTGGACTTGAGCAAACCCAGTCTGGCTCCCTTCTTTATACCCCTACTAACATGTGGTGAGGATCCTGCTGCTTCTTCTTCTCTCTCTCTGGTTTTGATCTTGCCTCCTGATCTAGAGTGACTGTAAAGACTAGAGGCACACACAGAGCATGAGGGACAAATACAAGCAGTTAACTCCTCTGAATTCTAGAATACAAAAATCCCCCACTGCCATCAGCTTGCAGAAAGTTAGAAATGACAACTGTAGCCTCCCAAGGACAACTATGAACTTCCCACTTAAAACTGAATGATGAGGAAACAAAGATAGTGTGATTTAACACTGGCCAGCTCTTTGCCAAACCCACTCACTTTTCTTCCTAGGTGGGCAGTGGGAGTAAGTTTTCCAGACTCCTTTAAATCTGTGTCTTATAACTGGCTCTCATCCAGTGGAATCTGAGTAGTAATGACATATACTACTTCACTATCTGGCCATAAAATTTCCTGTGCTTCAACCTCCATGATTTTTCCCTTGCACAGTGTGAGGCAGATGGGCATAGTAACTTGGAAGCCACATGTTGAAGATGGCAGACATGAGACTGAGAAGAAATTGGCGTACTTAACGTGAATCACAATTTGGATAAGAACTGGCTAGTGCTTAAGGATACCTCTTTTAGACTTTATGGGGTAATTCTATCACTTTTGGGGTTATAGAAGGTAATGTTATGTTATCTAAAAAGAGGAAGAATCAAGGGAGAGGATAATAAATAGAAGAGTGGAATAAATAGGTGTAAAGATTATAATACAGGGTGATATATATTGGATTTTATTCTACATTAGTTCACATAGTTGGAGTAGCTGCTTAGCTAAGTTCCCCCAGAAAGAAAAACACCTTATTGGTAAAAAAAAAAGTATAAGTTGATTTTTTTATTAATTTGTTTAGGCTTGGTCACTCATGGTCAGGATGTAAGAAGGACAATTCAACAACAAAAACACATTCATGAGTCTCAGACTAAGCAGTGTAATCTGCATACATATGTAGGAAAGAAATATCCCTCTAAGGGGGTATTTCCAGAAATACATTGTTGTCTCCTTTTTCATTATTGTGAAAAGCAGTTTAACTGCTTTAGAGTCTCACTGATCCAAGTGTCTCTTTTCCAGGAAAGGTTCTCGCTCTTTGTTTGCTATGTAAATTTTTTGAGGGAAAGTTATCCAAGGTCAAAGGGATGCACTACCTAAAACTTTATGTGAAGTCTCCACTTTCCAGGAGGCAAAAAAATACTTAAAACTTCTAGATTTTTCCAGACTTTATACGAGGAGGAAATCAAAACATTTATGGTTGGATCTGAGATGCATATTGTACACACAGTATTCTTTCAAACTAACTTTTTTTTTTTGAGTGGTGAGATTTAACTTTGGACATGACATTCATATTGTTATTCCCTTTGCAAAGATACCCAGAATTCACTATTGCAAAAAAAAATTTGGCAGAGAGATATTCTAATTGTACCAGAATATGTGAGATAAAAGTGGGAACTTTATGAAGTATTTTGAGATGAATTCTACTGAAATCAGTATCATTCATGAGATAAAAGGTAGAAATCGATATGAATTATTGGCCAAGAGTTTGGTCTCACCTTCTGGAATAGTAGGTGCATGTGCTGAGTTATGCTGAGTAGCCTGCCATGTACAATACTACTTTATAATCTTTCCAATATCAGAATCAGTTCCAGGCCACTGGACAAAGCTACAAGCCAAGGCTTTTATGTGAGCAATTCCTAAGTGTGCTGCATGAAGCATAGCCAAGGAAATGTGGTGACCACTCTCTGCAGGATCAGCATAATTACTCCATAAAAGACCTTCTTTATGATCAAATAACTCATAGTGATTAGTTTTGAAGAACTTGAATTTATTTACTAACTTCCTTCTTTATACCTAATTGAAGATACAGACCAGTATGGTAACAAATCTAGATTTGTGCTAATACAAGTAATAATAAAGAGAGGAAGGAAACTGACATATGCCCACAAAGTACCAGATGCCTTTCTCAGTGTTTATCCCTTATGTTAATTAATTTAAACACTAAAAAAATTCCAGCATCTGGAATTTGGTGACCAAATACTACTTTAATACTACTTCTATTATTATTACCTGCTTTTACTCTGTGGATGCTATGACCAGGCACTAGACTAAGTGTGTTACCTTTTGATTTCATTTATCTCTTTTAACAACCTTTCGGGTAGATATAATTTTTGTTCATATGTTAAGGTATTTTTCCAAGATTATGTAACTTTGAAGGTCTTAAAATTCAACCTACACAACCTCTGGGTATCATTATAGAGTGAGATTCAATGCTATTTGATATTTTAGACAGTCTCTTCATACCAGTAATTTCAAAGCTTCTGGAATTCTTTTAACAGTGGGAAATCAAGTAGTATAGCTATATCTGCTTGACTTTTATGAAAAATAAATACAGTCAGAAAGAGTAGCACAGGGAAGTTTGATGCTTTTGTTTTGTTTTTCTAATAAACACAAGATGGAGTTCATAGACATTTTTCTCCTTATCTTAACTTAAAATATGTTTTAAGATATTGAATAATGTACTTACAGTTCTAGTAAATTAATGGACTATATAATCTGTAAATCCATCTAATAAAAAATATAGAAATGCTAGATAAAATATAGCGTATGCTCTTTTGAAGTCATGGCTGAGAACAGAAAATCCACAGGTGCCAGAATCAGAAGAGAGCCTGAAAACCAGGGAGGAGCCCTGGCTGGTTGCACAGTGGTTAGAGCATTGACCCGTGGACCAAAGGGTCTCGGGTTCGATTCACGGTCAAGGGCAGGTAGCTCCATGGCAAGCTTGATCCCTGGCCCCATTAGGGGTACGTGCAGGATGCAAACCAATAGATGTGTCTCTCTCACATTGATGTTTCTCTCTCTCTCTCTCTCTCTCTCTCTCTCTCTCTCTCTCTCTCCCCCTCCCTCCCTCCCTCTCTCTCTCTTTCTCTCCTCTCCCTAACCCTCTCTCCCGCTCCTAACCTCCCCTCTACTCTAAAAAAATCAATGGGAAAAATATTCTCACAAGGGGATTTAAAAAAATAACAGTGGGAAAAGAAAAAATGGTAGAAGGTGTGTCTGGAACGTGTCTCTAATTAAACTAGGGACAACGTTTATATTGACCTTACAGAGACAGAGGAGATGCCTTGGGACCATGTAAGGCAGGGAATTAAAACAAAGACCATCTACAAAGATTCAAAATCTCAAAGGGTTTATTAATGGATGGACTGGGGAAAAAATCTATCATAGATATACAGACATGGCAAAGACATTTGTATGCCACTATCTGAACTTTTGGAGGAGAAAAGAGACTCTCCTGATCATTTATAAAGATGCTAGTCTCTCTGGCAGGGTTCAAGATTTGAAATTACATGACCTAATTGTATTACCTTCTTGTATTACCTAAGCTTAGAAAAAAATGGTAACATTGGTCTACGGCTGATGATACTCCTGGGTTACTTGGCAGATACTAAAACTACTCTGGAATTCCATCCACGGGTACAAAAAATTCCAAACAAACAAACATAAAAAACTCTACCCCATATAAGGACATATTTCTATTAAAGATTATAAAACATTCAAAGAAACAATCTGCCATGAAGGAAATTTAGCTAATATGGCAAACAGCATTCTTGGAATCCTTGAGAACTAGAGGTAATTGGATAATAATATGAATTATAAAGTTATTATGCCAAAAGAATACAGAAATAAAGTCAAATAAGACATCACAAAAAGGAACTGACATCTGAAAAAATATGGCTCACTTCAAGAAATTTTTAAAAAGTTATTAAAATTAAAAACTTAATGTATAGTTTAAACAGTAGATAAGAAAAAGCTTAAGATAAGTCAGTAAACATGAGAAATAAGAACATTTCCAAAATGCATTTCTTTAGTGTCTCATAGTTACAAACTAAAAACAAAAGAAAATAATAAATGCACTTCTAATCAAGATAGGCTTTGAAGTCACACTTGAAACTTAGCAATGATAGATTTTTTTTGTGTATGTACATTTAAAAGCACAGCCATTCTTAAAACAATAAAGCAACGTTAAATATATTTGCAGATCTGATACGTAATAATAAGCAAAACAAACCTTGGGGCTTGCAGTGGGGAGAGTTGAGAATGGAGGCTGATCTGGAAAGACAGCACGGAAAGCAGCAGAAGGGGTGAAACCTGCCATGGCCTCGGCCAAGGCATTTGACCCTTCAGCCATACAATCTAAGAGAACCGCTTATTTTAGGATTCCAGTTATAATCAAATGACATCATTGACAAGGCTCAATATTATATTTAGCATTGATTCAGTGCTCCATTAGTTCTAGCTATTTTTATTCCCTCTGTAATGGAAGAAGAGGAAATTGAAGAGGAAGAAAGAGTGGAAAAAGGAGAAAAACAATGAAGATGAGATAAAGAAGGAAAGAACTAGCAAGGGAGGGGCCGGTGCTCAGGTGGGAGCTGCTGGGAGTTTTCTGCAAAGTGAACGGAGGGTTGACAAGAAGGATCTTTCACAAAGTGCATTACCTGCCACAAGTCTCCCACCCTACTCCCAATCTGCATACAATGTTAATTGAGAAAAAAAATCAGGGGATATAAAGAGTGAAAGACCTGAGTCAATGAGTAAGGGAAAATATAAGCAAGAAGAAAAAAGAGAAGACATAAAATGGAAAAAAGCATTGAGGAAAATGAAGGACAATAAAAGAATAAAGGCAAAGTTAAATATCTTGGTAGTGATACAGACTAGTAGGCAAAGGACCACCAACTGACTTTATTAATTTAAGAAACAAGCAAATTTTAGTGTTGTTAGCTTTGACCTTTAAGTTTTGGGGTTTTTTGTAGGTTTATGAGTAGGCTGAATCATGACAAATACCTAATTTAAAAGTGTTTTAGCTGCCAATTGCCTCTCCTGTGAGAATCAGCTGCCAACTCAGCTCTAAAACAAATAAAAATACTTGGATGAATCCATTCAGCAACAGAAACACATATCTCTTTCTTTCTGGTACACTAGAGGCGAAATAAATTAGCTCTGTTAAGCAGAGAGAGCCATGTAAACAGAGAAGCCTTATAAGGAAATGATTGGTTGGGGTCTTCACAGCCAAAGGCACAGAGGGGACTTGAGGTAGCAATTCTTGACTGAAAACATGGTTCAAGCATTGGGCCAAAAGGGCTTTTTAGGGGTCACATGTCTTGAACACTATTCCACATCAAACATTTTATTTCTAGGACACAGTGACCAGAACGGTTTTTCATTTCAACCGATATTCAAAACAAAACAAAACATGGCATACCCGTCTCCTGATCCCACGCTAGTGGCCCTCCTGGGAACAACTTACAAGATAAGACATCTTTGCAACAAAACACTGTTAACTCCCTCCTTTTGGTCACTTTATTCTTCTAACTTGGTAAGACTCTTCACAGGAGTTCAAACGCCTTATTTATAAGGAAAGGCCTTGCCCCCATGCACAGCAAATACAAAGAGCAAAGTTATTCTAACTTGGAAGTCACTGCTCTCCTCTTCAATCTGCTTTCCTTCTGCCTGGTTGTTGGCAGGCCAGTAAGGCTTAGAGTCTGTGCCATCGGAAGAAGGCAGTGTAGGGAGCCTGTGAGTTTTGACTGAGAGGGATTTCTGGACAGGGAAACATGGATTCCCTGGCTCCAAACGATCTGAATTCCCTGGCTGCTTTGGGAAAATGTCCTGTTTGTGTTGGGGGTGGCCCAGGGTAGGCTTTCATTGCAGACATCGAGATGTGGCCTTAGGCCTTCCCAGGCTTGTGACATGCCATTTACTCAGTCCTTCATTCAGGAGGTATTTATGAAGCACTTCCTGACACAGAGCTAGGGAAAATGTGGGTTAAAGGCAGGCAGCATCCCAGGAGTTGTCTTAGGAGATCAAAAGGTCAATGACTCTGACTTGAATAGGCAGAACTGTGCTACTGAGGTTAGTAACGCAGATATTAATTAGAATCAGGACGTTTGGGGTCTGTGTTCCAGATCTATTTTCTAATATGACCTTGTACACATTATTAACTTCTCTGAGTTTCAAATGTAGATAATAATACTTACCTCTTAGGATTATTATGAGCCATAAATGAGATAAAGCTTTACTTTGCCTAGCACATTGCCTGACATATTGTACTATGAATAGTATTTAATAGTCTCATACTAAGGCAGGTCTTTTCCTTTCTTTAGATGCATAAATTAAAATGAAGAAGCATGGTTATCATTTCAGGGGATAATTTCATTTACAATATATATCTCCAGAGACCCTTCTAGGTGATGGAGTAGGGCCCGCAGTACCTTTGCCAAAAGGTCTCAATATTGGAGTGCCTGAAATGACTTATGTCCACTAAAAATCCTTTTGTTCCCACTGCATTGCCAAGTGCTTTGTGAATACAAACTGATCCCAAGAGACACTGACGCCCATTATATCTGAGAGGAGCCCTCTGACTCCACCCAGCCCATCTTGCCAAGTCCAAGACCTTCCCAGGCTAGCTAAGAGCTGAGCATTGCTGAACCTCCGAGTTGAAAAAGCTTTGCAAGTCATCAATCTCAGCCCTACTCTGTTGCAAGAGCCAAACCACATAGCTAAGTAAGACACTTAGGTCAGCTGATAATATTTCCTCTGAAGTCTCATATATTTTTTTTTTCTTCAGGGTTTCAAGTCTCCAGACTTTTTTGGAAGAGGCTAAGAGGCTTTTTCAGGGCCACCTGTGAATTATCATCCAGTAAAATGAAAACACCAATGACTCTATCAAGGGCACCCAGCTGATGGAGGAGGCAGGCATCCCTGACTTGGCTGGGGGTTCTTATGAATGTCAATGACCCCATGGCTTTGACCATCTAGGCAGTTTACCACGTATGCCTCTGCTCTGCACATACTCTTTGGAAATACATTTCTACATGCAGAGTGGTAAGTTCATGCAGAGTGGTAGCAAAAACAGACACAAAATGGTGCCAATAAGGGGTGAGCAAAAGGCAAAGAAGAGAAGCCTCCAGACCATCTCGAAAACTGAAGTGGAGGAGGAAGTGCCTTTTCAAATGGTAATAATAGGACTAATAATCATAAGCAGCTACACTGAGAAGTAAAGGGTTAAGCCGTGTTGTTCATTGTCACATGATGCTGGGAAAGACTGAGCAGGAACCTCTGGGATGGGGAGGAGGCACATCTTGCCTGCACATGTGGCCTCTACCACAAACACTTCAAAGTGCCTCCTCAGACCGACATAACATTCTGACGCCGACTGTAAATGCCCTTGACACGCAGAGTGGAAAATATCAAACACTCCACCAGTGCCCAAAATGCTGTGTCTCTGCACTGGGAAAGGCCTTAATGAGCCTGCAGGGGAGGAGGGCGGCTGGGGGGAGGACTCAGAGCCAGGGAGAGGGGAGAGGGTGTAACGGGTGGTTCTGATTTAAGGCTTGTACTGATACCCGCTGGCGTGTGCAACTGGGCTCAGACCGCTGTGAATCTAAATGCCCCAAGACCTTGCGGAACAGCCCTGAACATCAATTCCAGGCCTTGCTGAGTCAAGAGCCTACTGAGACTATTTCCCCTCACACATTCCAGAGCAGATGACTCCTAAGTGGAAGAATTTCCCGGCCCACACAGCTGTGATTTTTTTCTGCAAAGGAATCTCTGTGCCATTTTCTCCCACACAGTTCCTCTCCATTCTCATTGAGGATAACTTGGGATTCTGGTTTCTCTTTAATAAACTTTCATGATGTCAAAAATTAGCAACTTGGAAGGTCTCTTTCATCTATTAAGGGGCACCTACATTTCTTTGCACAGAAGTTCTTTCCCTGGGGATCTGTTGTTATCTGTTCCCAGTAAACCCTCTACAAAATAGCTCAGTCAGTAGGATAGTCCAGATAATGTGGAAAAAAGGTTCATCCCTCGTTAATATCCCATCTTCTCTAGGAACTATTATAGGACTCTTGTGCTGGGTTGCTTTGTTTGTTCATTTTTAAAAATTCATTCACTATTTTTGAGACACTGGAGTAAATGAAATGTATAAAATATGTTTCCTACCTTTTGAGGCTATTACTGTACAATAGGAGTGTCAAGTAAAGGTTGCTGTTACCAATCCAATGTCAATAAGAATCCCCAATTTGAGGTTCATAGAAGGGAGAGAATATTCCGGTAAACAAACAGAAATTGGAACAGGCAGCCTTCTGAGGAAACTGAAAGTACACCGCCCCCCTTCCCCAGCAAGACAAAGGGATGACTGACTTATATAGAAAGAGTACTTGCCTTGGTCCCCAATTGGTTTATTTATATGCAAATGGGGACTCCAAATTCACACAGTTTGATTGGTCCAAATTGTACTCTCCTGATTAGCTGGCTTTTAGCATTCTGATTGGTCCTTAAGGATTCGGATTGGTCAGTAAATATGCAAATAAGGATATAGCTGTGCAGTTCTGATTGGACAGGGCAGGTCTCAGCCCACTGATTGGAAGATGATTCCAGGAACTCCTTTATAAGGGTGGGGTCGGCCAATAGGATCTCAGTGCACAGGCTGACACCTTAGCCTGTGACTTTCCCTGAAATGCAGTCTGCATGAGAGGACTCTCTGAGCAATGGCTGATAGACTCTGCTTATGATTTTGAGGCCCAATGCTCAGCAGATATATTCCTTCTCGGGATCAACAGAGGAAAGGGACATACCAAAAAATAATTATATATGAATGCATACAGTGGTATACAGAGACCTGTTACAAAGTGTGCAGAAACACAGAAGAACATGACTATGTCAGCTTTAAGCATTCAGAAGCCTTCCATTTGGAGACTGTATTAGGCTTTGACAAAATGGGTGGGATTTCACCAGGCAAAGGAAACAGCCAGTACAGAGACATGGGAGAGAGTACACTGCAGTGAACTGGGGGAAAAGTTCAGTGTGGTTGGAACATGAGGGGCAACCATGGTAGATAAGGCTGGAAAGGCTCAGCATTAGGGCTTGTGTGCCAAGCTAATGCCTACATTACAAAATCTAAAGGGTTTTATGTAGAGCTCTGATCCGACCATGTCTATATTTTAGAAGGACATATCTAATGGGGGAGTGAAAGATAAACTGGAAAGGGAAGAGACTGGAGTCTTTCCTGTGTGCGACATGCTCTGTCCATCTTAAGAACATCATTTGCTCATCAGATGAGTTATTAATTTCTATTTCTTTCCACGTTTGCTAAACTCTCTGGGTACTGCTGCTCCCAATTCCTCACAGGCTTAGCACTAAAAACACCAGTGCTCTCAAGGTATTCTTCTCCTGTCTTTGTCCTTCTTTAGTCTCTCCAGATCATGTGTTCCAGGACAAGGGCTTTGGGAAATCATCAAAATCACTGGGCCATTACAGACCTACAACCCAGAGGAAACATGGGGGATGAAGTCCGGGCCCTGGGAGAGAGCAAACATATTCTATAAAACACAGAGCAAATGCAAAATTTTAACCAGAAATATAGACTCACTTAAAATGCATTCTGTTACTAAACTTGTAACAAACAGGCCCAAAGGGACCTGTCAGGAGTTTTCTTGCAAATTACATTTACATGGTTATACATGGTGTTTTGGGTGGTTAAAATTCTTCTAGCATTATAACATGAGAATAAAGATAAGTGAATAATAAAAAAAGGTAACTAAACCTCCTGTGTTGAGTCCTAAAATTTTACAGGTAAAATCGTCAGAGAACAAAGAGGAATTAACCCATGAGCAGGAGGGTTCTAGAAAGATAGAGGCAGTGGTTAGTGTTTTCTGTTTGTTTTTTTTGTTGTTGTTGTTGCAAACTTTGTTACTGCTGAAGACAAGACCCCAAAATGAATGGATATGCCTAATGAAAACATCAGATTTTAATTATTTTAAAAGTAATTATTGGGAACTATTATAAAAATAATTATGTTTTATTTCTCCCCTCACAGAAAGACTATAGATGGCTAAAGTCGTTGCTTTGTTTAGAATATTGGCTCCAGTTAAAAGTCTTTGGTTAAGACAGTTATTTAATATTGGAAACTTGTATAGCTTGGCTTGGATGCACTCTGAACTGCACAGCTATCTTGCCATCTGCACCATTTACAGCCTGCTCTACCAATTACAAATACCAGGCAGTGCACTGCGACTTCTATGTGCATCGTGTTGTATTATTCAATCTTACAGCAATCTAGTGAGATAGATCTTACTATTAGGCCCAATTTACACATGAGGATACCGAAGGCTCAGCGGGTTCAAGTTAACTGGAGCTCCCAATGAGAGCGGAAATGAGATTCCAATCCAGACCAGACTCACTAGACTGTACAGCACACCGATATTTCTAAAGGACACTAAAAGCTGTTAGTTGAGCATGGAGTAGGGAAAGGGGATTGGATTTGGTTTAATATAATCAAGTATCCTGGGTGAGTGAAGGACAGAGTCAGAGAGGTACCAAAACATTCATCTCCCTTCTCCTTGGTATGGGCTCCCCTTTCCACCCTCTCGGGTACGATAGGAAGTAAGGCGCTGTTACCCCTGAGCCTGAAGTTGAGTCTCAAAGAACAGGTCATGTTGCAGAACCAAACAAAATCACCAGCTCAGCAAGCTCTCGGTCTGAAAGCAATTATGCTGGGCCTAAAAATAAAAGGGCTGCAAGTAAAACAGAATTTAATAATGTGCATTTAACTTCGAACACCCTCCAACCCCTGCTGCTTTTACAAAATGCCTAACTTATGTCTGTATAAATCCTGTGTTTCAGTGAGGGAGGTGGAGGATCAGGATTTTACTCCTCAAAGAAGCTGCTCATGTCAGACAACTTTTCTGAGTCAGTCACACAGACAGGTTGTCCTTGAGCACTTGGCTCCTTCCTCATCTCTTACTCTAAGGCTAAAGGTTCAGGTGGGCATGGAAACTCCTTAAGGCCAGCTTGCTTTCCACCACTGAGATGCAGAAGAGCCGGCACTGCTCTTCCATGCTCTCACCTGCCATTCCTGACAGTAGCAGAGGAGACATGAAATCACAAACTTCACTGACAACCATCCTTTAAAGGAACCCAAGCAAATGTCCTTCTTCCTCTAGTCCAGCGGTTCTCAACGTGTGGATCGCGACCCCTTTGGGGGTCGAACGACCCTTTCACAGGGGTCGCCTAAGACCATCGGAAAACACATATATAATTACATATTGTTTTTGTGATTAATCACTATGCTTTAATTATGTTCAATTTGTCACAATGAAAATACATCCTGCGTATCAGATATTTACATTACGATTCATAACAGTAGCAAAATTACAGTTATGAAGTAGCAACGAAAATAATTTTATGGTTGGGGGTCACCACAACATGAGGAACTGTATTAAAGGGTCGCGGCATTAGGAAGGTTGAGAACCACTACGCTAGTCCATTTGCTGAGAAGTTTCAGACAGTAAGAAATAATGCTTAGTCTGCAAGAAAAGACTGAGGCGACCAGTGACCTGGTTCACTATATTGTTGGGAGTCCAGCAGGCCCACTGTAACGGCATGACATTGGTGTTTTAGGCTAAAATAGAAGATTGGGACATATGAGGACATGATGACCTGGATGTCCTCAAGACACCTCATCTTCCCTACAAATGGATTCCTTTGCCCACATGTTTATCAGCGAATGGCCCCACATCCAGGCACCCATGTTGGAATCCAGACTCTTCTGTTGACCTTATCTCTCAGTAAGCCCCGTGGTTCTCTGCCTGAATATTACTTTTCTCTACCTTCTTCTTTTCACAACCATTGCCAACTGTCCACATCCTCTACAGTAATCTTGTCCTCCTCTGCCCATCCTCCACACTGCTGCCAGAGTGATGCTTGTAATCAAAGAATAATAATAATTATCATTATAGTTGACATTTTAATATGTGCTTACTAGGTACCAGGCACATGCTAATAGCTTTGTCTCTATTCCTTTACTTTAATAACACCGGGTCCCTGCGCCACAGTTTTTAATGATTCTCATTACCAACATGATAAAATTGCAACTATTTTCTACAGCGTCATTATTGAGCTCACTCCTCACCATGTTTCGTCTCCTGCCACTGCTACCCTCTCACTCACCCTACATCAAAATGCATCCCTAACAGCTCCCTCAAAGCACTCCTATTTTCTTGCTTTCAGACACCCTGGCCCCTTCCTCTACATACACCTCCACCCCCCACCACACACTTTTAACTTCGTGTACCTCATTAACTAGATTACTTGCTTAGACGGGGTAGTTTCACTGTGACTCTTTCCCTATCCCTAAACACATGCCCACCTTGAAGAACAGTAAGGTAAGTATTCTACTTCAGCCGTGGGCAAACTACAGCCCGCGGGCCGGATCCGGCCCGTTTGAAATGAATAAAACTAAAAAAAAAAAAAGACCGTACCCTTTTATGTAATGATGTTTACTTTGAATTTATATTAGTTCACACAAACACTCCATCCATGCTTTTGTTCCGGCCCTCCGGTCCAGTTTAAGAACCCATTGTGGCCCTCGAGTCAAAAAGTTTGCCCACCCCTGTACTAGATGCTAACATATACTAACAACGTAATTTTTTTGTCACAAATTATCAGTGCCCTTTGCAGACTACAGACTCTACATTCAAACAGTTTATGTCAAAAGGAATGCTTCAGATCAACCATCCCAAAACCCAAATCATGATTTTTGGTCAACAATCACCCATATTGAATGGGCCAACCCTAGAAAAGATAAAAGATAACACATATGAAAGACAACACAGTCCCTCCTGTGACACATTTTGCAACCAGGTCATCTTGGAAACAAGGACTTCTGCATATTTTGTTCAATGCTTTCTTTCTAGATTCTAGAACAGAGGCTCGCATATTTTAGGCACTCAAATCATAGTTAAAAATTTTGATACAAAGAGATAATTTTATGGCTTCAGTTAAACAATTGGAATGTACATTTAATTTTATCCCATGTTATAGTTCTCATTTTCTATAATGATGAAAGTGTAAACATTTCTGAAAAGCCATTTAACTATATGAATCAGGAACTAATACATTCTCTTTGTGGCAGGGACTGCAAGTTGACTACCCAATATCCATTCTCCTCTTCTTTACTAACACAAATCCTTCATTATTGAGATGGATATGTGTCCTGCTAGATTTCCCAGCTTTCTTTGAAACTGAGCGTGGCCATGAATGGGGGCCTAATGTGAACTAATGATATAAATAACTTTTTTTTTTGGTGAGGAATTTCCAGAATTGGGGTAGAACTGATGAAATTTTTTGTCATTCTTCCTCCTTACTGAAGCCTAAAACTAAGATTAGATGGCTGGATCTTTCGCGACCATCTTGGCTCATTCCATCAGATAGTATTAATTACAGTATATTCGAAGCTTACACAATTTCTGGAAGGGCCAAGGAACCAAGCTTGAGGTTATTAGCTAAGTACAGTGCATCCAAAAGAAATAATATTTGGGGACAGGCCTCTCTGCCATTGTCTTACTGGTTAGCACTTGACACATGTGACATACAGCTCACCCCAAAGAACCCATGGCCTCCCTGCTCTTTAGAAGAGTCCATTTTTCTCTACTTGCCCACCACTTCCCCTTGCTCATTTCTGCCTCCAAGCCTTGGAACTCAAATCCCCTTGGAAACTGTAGCTGTAAGGAGGAAGTCTGGAAAATATCATTCTAGTTTCCATTTTTTTCAGCCTCTGAAGTATAGGAAGACACGTGAGGAGGGGAATGAGGGGTGTTGAGAGAACCAGTATGAAGTATTTGCAAGTCCGTCAACTCAGTTTTACCTGATGTTCTTTATGTCAGAGCTGTCACTGTTCAGAATTAGCAAGGACACTCAGTAGCGGAAATATATAGGAGGGTGTGTTTCATGCATGTGATACAATCATTAACATCGAGAAGTCCTCAAAAATACCAGTAAATACCATTCCACAACTCTGGTAATCACGACTCCCTGACTGGCCTCCTGCTGTTACCCCTGTCCCCTTCATTCTCATCTCCACACAGTGATCAAAGTGAACCTGTGAAAACTCAAAGCACATCACGTGTTCTGCCCCAAACTCCCCAGTGACAGACTTTCTCACCCCTCTCGGCCACTCTGCCCCTTTGTTCCTCCAGTGTGCCCAGCACACTCCACCTCAGGCCTCACTCTGCTGCTGCCTTTGCCTGGGACACTCTTCCCCAGATACCTTTGTGGCCTCTTCCCAAATATCTTCTTCCCAGTGAGATCTTCACTGGCTCCCCCACCCAAAACTGCATGTCGTCCTCTCCCCTCTCCCCCCCCCGCCCCCACCCTGTTAACTTCCTCTCTTCCTCTTTACTTTCAACAAATTTATCTTGTTGATAGACTGTCTCAACTCCCGAAAAGGTAAGCCCAATGTAGGTGGAGGTTGTCATCTCCGCTCTTCACTGCTGTCTCCACAAAAACCAGAGCAGCACTTGGTGTGTGATAGGTGCTTTGTAAATAGCGAATGAATACATGAAAAAAAAAACCACAACTGGTTGAATTAAAGGGCTATCAGATGGATGAAAGATTAAAAGAGAGATATAGGATATAATGAGATTTCTAAGGAGACAGAAAAGGGAACTTTCTAAAGCCCCTTTTCTTCTGGGGCCCCCTTGAGGGCAGGATGGTTGAGGTGCCTTCTGCCTGCCACACCTCTGCAGAGTTGTGGCTGGGAAGGACACTGGCCCAGGAGCCATGACAGCAGCCTCCAGCCCTGCCTCCCATTCTAGTCACATGAGTTTGGGGAAGCCCTTTCCACTCCTTTGGCTCTGGTTTTACTGATGGAGAAATTTAGGCTTCCGTGGGCTCTGACTTTCTCCCATGATGGACTGGCACTGAAGGAACAATTCATTGATAAGAGATTTGAACTCTGTGGGGAAAACTCCAAGAGTACCGAATTTACATTTTTAGGGTATGAATTTTCCCTAGAAAGGCTTGTGGCAGCAGAAATCCAGCCACTTCCCCCCACCCCACCCCCATGAAGCAGGGCCACATCCACTGGGCTGTGGCCTTTGCAGGCTCATGTTAACACCCAAGCTTGTGAGGATGCCTGTGGTTTGCCTCTTTAGGACACCGTGCTCCATCTGCTGCAGCAATCTTGTGGTCCAGTCTTCATTTCTAGTCTAAATACACACGTTTTCTCTGCCTATTTCACATGAGGATCTTGAAGGAATCCAGGGACATTTTTCTTGAACCTGCCTAGAATTTGTTTTGGCAGGAGTTCTGAAGGTTGAAGTCTTGAAAGATTTGAGTTTTGTTAAATTACAGATATAATTTCAGCGAGGTTAAATAACTCGGGCAAAAATTGGAGTGTCCTCCCATCACTTCTCCCCTTAAACTCTCCCCATCCGGCAAGGCCGAGCTAGTGCTGTCTCACCCAGGAAGCTCTCTCTAGTTATCAGAGCTCAAAGGGCATTCTCCTCTCCCTGAGGCTATGGTAAGGGTTGAATCACAATCTTGCAAAGTTCCCTCACTTTCCTGAACCTCAGATATCTCAACGATAAAATGTGATAGTGAAAAGAACAGACGCTAACATTTATTAAGTGCTTACTGCCAAGTTAGATACTGAAGATCCCTGTGGGCAAGTCCCTTTTTTTATTATGCCTTCTTTATATGTGAAGAAACTGAAGGTAAAATGAAATGATACTTTCTCTGTACTGGGCGGTGGAGATTACATTTAAGAAACATATAGATTGTGGCATCCAGTGGGCACTTAATAAATATAAGTTCCTTCTCCAACATTCCTATGAAACCAGCTTGGGAGTGCCATTCTCACACCACTTACCACGTCTTGTCTTATATTGTGATTGATGTAGAGGTTGTGAGATAGTACATATAGGAAACAAGGGCTGGGCTATGGATTGAGCCCGCCTGGGCTCCTGCCCTTAGACATGTTAATCTTTAGGAACCTCGGTCTCTACAACTGCACAATGGGAGTGATAATATTGTGAGGATTCATAGAACTGATATATAAACATAATCTAGCCTGATGCCTAGCATATAACAGCTATTATTGCTGCTGATCATGAATGATAAAAATCTATATTCCTTTTTAATTTGATATCTCCTGAAAAATAAAACGGGCCTTTTCCATCTGTACCCATTGTGGCCTCATCCCATGCCTTGTATATTATAGAAGTGCTTCTCAAAGTACACTTGAAGGACCACCAGCATTAGAATGTCCCCAAAGCCTGTTTAAAGGAAGATTCCTGGGCACCTCCCTAAACTAAGTGGCTCATGATCTCTGGCTTGTGGCCCAGGATTTTTGTGTTTGAACAATCTGCTCAGGTAAGTCCCATTGACACTGATGTTCAAAGAGCACTCTATTAGGGGTGGCAACCATCTCTGAATGACATAAACAAATGGATGAATGATCAAAGCAATTTGCTGAATTATGCATTTTTTAAAGTAATGAAAAGAACTGAAAAGCATCATGCATAGCCCATGGACACAGACAATAGACAGGTGAAAGCCTGGGATGGGGTGGAAGTTGGGTGGAGGGGGACCACGGGAGAAAAATGGGGGATAGCTGTAATACTCTGAACGATAAAATAAATTTTTAAAAAAGTAATGAAAAGAAAAACATAAGAATGGTGCTAAGGTTAAAAAGACTCTGGTCTTGGTTTTCAGCATAGAATTTTGGACAATTGCTCACTTGGCTTATTCCTGCGCCAAGCTCCTTCAGTCCATGTCCTTGAGTAGGTAGGGTAACTATCTACTTAGGCTCAGGTCTTCATCAGTCTCTGGAAATTTCCTGAGAACTCTTAGTCTCTGACTGACGCATCAGCAAATAAACTTATGCACATTCTGTGTGCCTTCCCATTAAGTATCATCCCAAAGCTCTATTGAAATGTGTTTTTTTCAAATATATTTTTATTGATTTCAGAGAGGAAGGGAGAGGGAGAGAGATGGAAACATCAATGATGAGAGAGAATCATCGATCGGCTGCCTCCCGCATGCTCCACACTGGGGATCGAGCCCGCAACCCAGGCATGTGCCCTGACCATGAATCAAATCCTGACCTCCTGGTTCATAGGTCGATGCTCAACCACTGAACCATGCCAGCTGGGCGAAATGAGTTATTTTGATGCAGCTGTAATAAAACAAATAACCTTCAAACTTCTAAAATACTTGAATAATTTTAACTGGGATATAAATCTTTTTGGCCTTAACATCTTAGCAAAGAAAAAAAAATCCCAAGTCACATGAATCATATCCATAGATATTTTGGATTTATTTTCATACCAACTAGTTTCTTTTCTAAGGACATTTCTTAAAGCCCCATTAAACCACAGATTATTTTTCTATAAAGATTCATCACAGAAAGATTTCAGTAGAAATGCTAGCCCTTTAAAAATAAAAGAGAGGGAAGATATAGTGATGTGGTCAGCAGAATCACAAATTAAATTCACCCGATAGAGTTGGTTCTTCAGGTCTGAGGAATATAAAATAACACATTTCTGGTGAATAAAAAAAATCCACAGAAAGAGAGACCAGTTGTACAACATGAAAAGAGAGGTTACAGTTCCAAAGCCCCGGCTCCAGCATGAACGGCATGTCCAGATTAGGAGTCGTACTCCCTGGGTAATTTCCTTACCAAGTGTGTGACACTGTACAAGGCAAAATGCAAGCTGTCAAGCCCAACAAAACCTAGTTTAATTTCTCCCACAGAAAAGGAAAACAATAACAACCTAAAACTGAATACCTTTTTCATGAAAAGTTTACTAGATTTTTAAATTTTTAGGCGAGGTGGGTAGCAAAAACTACACACTAAAATGGCTTTTCCAAGAGGTAGAAGTTGCAAATATGCTAAAAAATCCCGAAGTCTAAGGTTCTATAGGGTAAGTGTAGTCTTAGCTCTAGCCTATTTCTTATCCTTTTCGGCCTCAATTTCTTCATCCCTAAAACTAGAAGCAGAAGTGTGCCTTTTTCAAAGGGGTGGCTGTGAAAATTACAGCTCTTAGCACATTTTGCTGCATGCTGAAAGACCATAATTGATGCTAGTTATTATAACTACACAAGCTTCAGCTTGGAGACAAAGATTTCTACCTTTATTGGAATGAATAATTGATCTTCGTGACCTCAATAATAATGAGATATTACACTACGTAGCCCTGGCAGGGGAACTAAAGCAAAAGTAGAAACTGCAGAACGTGGAAGCAAAGCCAATTTTTTGAGCAGCAGAGAGAGTTTGATGCACACTAGCTGGACACATCTTAAAGGAGATGGTACTTCTAGACATGCCTCATGTCATCAAGAAGCTTCTATGCCAACACATTATTGTCATGTATTTAGGCAACAGTGCCAAATACAACACCAGATTTCTCCGAGTTCTAGTTTTACGAATATTGGCCATTTGTTAACTCCTTTTTCTCTGAGGAATACAGAACACTGAGTATTAAGTTTTATGTTTCCACAGATTACACTGTGATAATGAGGGAGTGGAAAATATTAATTTCTGTTTTCTGTTGGGTAGGAGGAGGCATAAGATAAAACTGCTTTAATAAAGTCACACCTTTGGAATAGAACCTCTGTCTCTTAACACGAAATTTCAAATCAGTTCAGTAAAACCCCCTCTGCTTCATCTAGGCTTTGAGTGCACAGAGTTTTGCTTCCCTTTGGTTTCATTTTCAAGAGTGATAGTTCATAAATTTGAACCAATCCCATGGTTTTTCCCATCACTGCCCTCTGGATATGGTTCAAGGTATTTTTTCTTTCCACTGGATGTGAATGTGATATAGGTATGAGTCTCATGCTGGGTGAGATTAGAAAGCAGTGTGGTGAGTCATGAAGGCTCTAGGCAACCACACCTCTGGTTTTCCATTACAAGCAGGTGAACCAAGCTGGGATCATATCTGAGATCTGAGGGACAAAAGCCCTGCATTCCAGGAAGCGGCCTCAACATCCAAGCAGGATGCATTGGGGTAGTTGGGAAAAACGTGAGTGTCAGAGAGATGTCTGCACGGAAAGAAGCCCAGTCCATGGAAAACATTTTAGGTGTGGCAAATGGGGGTGGGGAATTGATGTAATGACCAGTCAGGATGAGAGAGCTGAGCTGAAAGAATCTTCTAGAAGTTGGGAGTTCACTGACAACACACCCATTATTTTAAAACAACAACAACAACAACAACAACAACAACAACTAAAATCCATAACTAAATGATGACCCTATAACACTCAGGCTGAAAGTAAAGGAAGTAAAAAAAAAAAATGCTTTTGGCTTCAGCTTTAGTCATCAAGTTTCCTTTTCTCAGAAATAACAGATTTCTAGAAAAAAAATACCTTAGCGAAATGGTCAGAAATGCAGCAAAGACTTGTATGCATGCATAACCAATGGACACAGGCACCAGGGGGTGAGGGCATGAGCGGGTGTGTGTGTGTGTGTGTGAAGGCAATGGGGGGAAATGGGGGGATAAGGACACATATGTAATACCTTAATCAATAAAAAATTTAAAAAAGAAATGCAGCAAAGATTTCTGTTAGATGTTCATCATTGTTACTTATACAGTAAAATAATGAAAGCAAATTTAATGTTCAACAATGGGAGAAATTTTAATAATTTAGCTCATTGATACAATGAATATTAGACACAAGTTTCTAAAGAATGTTTTATAATGTAAAAATGTTCACAATATTGTATTTAAGTGAAAAAGTCATTAAACTGTGTATATGATATGGATATAACTATGTAAAATACAAAAGGACATTTAAAATTGGAAATACTAAATACACCATAAAGGAAACAATGATACCCTATTTCTAGGTGATAAGCTTATGGGAAATTTTGTATTCTTCTTTGTTTAAATGTTTTGTAAAAACACAACTAATATGTATCTTTTCAATACTTTGAAGAAATACTATTTGAAGGAAGATGATGTGACAGCCCACATAGAAAGATGGCCAATCGGCCTGGAAACGAATTTCCTTCTAAAAACTACTTGTGCTCACTTTATCCTGGAGAAGAACAATTCCAAATTAACCTTAGGCAGCACCACCCCCGTGGCTACCTTGGTTCGGGCTTACAGGAATTCAGCACAACCGCACCACTCAGCTGGCCTCAGGAATGCACATGTCTGAGCCGTTTCCCTTCAGCCATGTGGGGAACATCACTGCCATATATCCACAGTTGTAAGCTGTCCAAGTCCTGTCATTCTCTGTGGGCAAAGGACGGGAAGCGGCTACGTGACGGCATGCACAGGATCACATATTATGTCCTGTGCCATTACATTTTGCCAGCTTTCTTAAGGCACAAACCCTTCAACCCATTGTTTATTTTTTCCCTCTCAAGAATTTGTCCAAAATTTGATATGTGCAGAAAATGTCTTTTTAACCTCCCTTCCTTCAGCGTTCTCCTCGGTCATTCAAATATGTGGTAGGATAAGAAAACTGATTTACATTACAGCTTTTTATTCTCTGGATTGAATGCTCTCTAATTTTTGTTTATTTGACTTTGCAATGTTCTCCTCTTGGGAAATGAGCATATGCACAAGCTGCAGGTAGGAATATGAATTGGTACAACATTTTGGGAGCCTTAAGCATAAATAAGCACATATACACATATGTACATATAACTTTACCTACATATATTAAACTCTTGAAAGTATATATATATATACCCTTCAACTCTAACATGCCACTTCTAAAATTTTATTCTAACTAATCAGCAATGCTTTATGAATAATAGTTTGTAATCAGATTACTATTTATAGTTGTGAAAAACTGGGAATAACCTAAATATTTAAAATTGAAGATTAGGTAAATGAATAATATAGTCACAAAATGGTAGGCTATTCAACTGTTAAAAATAAGAATATTTAAATACTTGAAAATATTTAAGATATTTTGGTAAGAATAAAGGCCAGGATATAGAACACTGTAACATTAATTTATAAAAAAAAAGAAAAGGAGATAAAAAAAGGACAACAAAAGCCTATACAACATGTCAACTACAGGGTCTCTGGTGATATCAGTGTACCTTTTCACACCTTCCTGGATTCTCCAAACATTATATACTAAACATGCTATTTCTTTTATAACCAGACCAAAAAATATTTTAAAATTGTTTTACGTTTAAATGCTATTGTCACCTGAAATTTGGTTTAAATAATAACACTGAGCATCACGTGTCATTGGCACCTCTTGGCTAAGACTCCAAACCTCTGAGGGAAAGTAAGGAACCGGCATCTGCTGAGAAGTTACCATGTGCTGGGCATTTTCCTGAGCTTATCTTATTTAATTCTCAAATGAACCACTGAGGTAGAGGAGGAACAGCCCCTCTTCAATCCCTCTCTGTACTGTAGTCTCTTTAAACCAGAATATGCTAGTAATTTATCCAGAACATTTTCTCACATGGTTTTCCTCCAAAGTGATGGAAAACACCCCCTATTCTTCAACGTGATGACGATCAGTGGCTAGCTGAGTCTGGGACTGAGAACTGTCTGATGGTGGGATGTGGCTCTTCGAGGGCATCTCAAGCAGCACCACATGAGGAAGGCCAAAGTCTGCTGGGAAGGGGCTAGTTCATGGGACCGAGAATAAGAGTCTAAGACAGCCACAGCTTTCACCCAACCCAGCCTCGGGACATTTATAAATAAACATATATTTCTACAAAGAAACAGAAGCTCTCTTAGGGGAATTGTGTCCATTTTCCTTCCTTTTGGATCTAATCATTGTACCAAATTACTTGAGAAAATGCACCAAATTACAACACAAACATGACTTTTCCTTTAATGAGTTAAATGGCCAGAAAGCTTATAAAATGGGAGGAATGATCATTAATTCCACTTTCCCTAAGATCAGGAAATCTAATCTTTTTAATAGACTTGATAGTTTGGTTGTGGCTTTTCAAATCCGTTGCTCCTTTTCTAAGCTATTATTTATAAGGACAGGGAGAGTTGATTTTTATAAATTGCTTCTTCTGTAAATGAAAAATACGCTGATTTGTCCCTGAGATTGAGTTTAAAAAATAGAGTTACATACAGATGTTGTTCTTCTCATTACCACAGATGTGGAGTTTAAGATTTAGGGAATGTGCACCTCATCTTCCCTAGAGTTTTGTTTCTTAGGAATGCATCGTTAGTAGGTTTATGAAGAATGTTTCCAAGACAATGTGGCTGAATAATATCTTAGCTGCAGTTGGATGGGAATGTTAACGCCTTTACAATTATAGGGTGGAAAAGTAGAGCAAGCTTCATTTAGGCAAGCAAGGCTCTTTGGCCTAGACAACTTCTAGAATTAAGTGACTTAGGGAAGGTCTGGAACTTCACTAAAGTGAACATGGAAGCCGTCGTTATAATTGACACCTGGGTTTGGAATCTAAAATCTGCAAGAGAAGAACATAATTACAGACCACAATAGGACAAGATATATTCCCTCTCTATATTGCTCTTCACCCAACACTTTTATCATTGCCAAGAAGAGCATTATAAATCACTCCCTGATCATTCTTCATATGTTCCCCAGATTGTAGTATATTTTCCTGAGCCTCCACTTATTGCACTTTGCTGGACTGTAAGACTATAGTGTGATATTAAAACCAGGCCCATCTCTTTCAGAGCCCTACTATTCATATTACTCAACCTCTGTGGTTGTGCTGGGTGCCAAATCTATGGCTGGGTCCTGCAACCCCCATCAAAAGCTCTCTGGATCTTTAAGCAAAATAATATCCTTTGTTACCTCGGAGTGGTTCATGTACAACTTAAGGGAACCCTCAAGAAGTCCTCTTACCTTGCCTACTTCTACCTACTTCAGAATCCACACAATATACCACAAGCAGTGGCTCTGTCACAGGAAGATCCCAAAGTTGGTGGGACCAGGAATATGTATTGTCCTGACAACCAAAGGACCCTTTTACCACTCAATACAAGCATTAAGGTGAAATGACTGTGGCTGGGACCACATGGAAAATTAACTTTTTTTCCTCCTAAGAAAAACAATCACTAATTGTTAACTTCCCTCCAAGGTTAACTTGAATGACAGGCAGGAGAAACTTCTAAGGGCAAAAGCACTTTTAGGTAGGAAGAAGGGAATGGTGAAGAAAAGAGGTAACATTTTTAAAAGTCTGTTGAGTTTTAAGTGGAGGCACAAAGGGAGGCAGGATCAAAGAGTTGTTTTCATAAAACTGGTAATAATTATTATTGGTGATAATTTAAATACTTGATTGCCCCGACATATTCAAAGAAGACTGTGGTTTGGTTGTGTCTCCAGAAATTACAGAATATAAAACAAAGTTGGCAAGTTGCAAATGGACCCGACTTTGTAAAAGGAAGTAGTAGGATTTGAAATTTCAATAGAAGTCATGGAAATTATTTTGCAAAAATAACTTATTAGGGGAAGCAGAAGAAAATCTGACTGAAAAAGAAAAGATATTACATGTGTTTTTGACAAACAACATAAAAGGGAGCTTTAAGGATGCCTTCCAAAATGTAGTAATAGCAATAATGTAGTAAGAAGTATCAGTAACATAATGCAAGGACTGGCCACGATGAGTGGAAAATAAGTACATAATTATTCATTGGACCAGATTCCACTGTAGGAGTGAGTAGGGAGGAGCCAAGTGACAGTGTTTGCAGAGAGACCACCATGTTCTTGAAGCCCCTTGCCTCCCCTAAAAACCATACTTGGGGAAAGATTCCAGCCAAGACTCAGTCAGTCTACAGCTTTCATATCTGCCAAGAAGCTCTGAAAAGCATCTCTTGCCAAACTTTACACCCTTCACTTCCTGAACTTGCTGGAATTCCAGCCCTCCTTGGGAGAATGAGATGTTTATTTTCATTCCCCCCTGCCAGGTCCAAAGAAGAAGTTTAGTACTGCTGAGGGCTGGTGCCAACAATACGATCTTGATATGGAACGTTAAGATCAAATATGGATCATTATGCTTGAGGATGCTAATTATCTGATGCATTAACAAATCAATAAAAATATTTACCACATACCCTCTATGTATAAGGCATAATAATAGAGGGATAAATGAATTTAAGTTATAATAGAGGAATCTATAACAGTGTGGAGCAGACATTAGACATTAGCTATCAGTAGGTGCTGTTAATTTTTCATGGCAAGAAACATGAGTGGCATGATCAATAAGAACCATCAAGTTTGAATAAAGGAGAGATACGTGACCAGGGACTAAAGTGGTTACCACACCTTCAGGAAATAAGAAGACCTGAGGAAGGGAAAAACAAACACACATTCTTTGATAACCTATCAGGCTCCTTACATTTGTTCTTTCATTTAATCCTCTCACCAAGTATTAAGGTAGGTATTATTCTTATTTTTATAAAAGAGGACATGGAAGCCTAAAGATGCTGAGAAATTTGCCAAGATCACACTAGTAAACAGAAGAGTTAGAATTCGAACCCTCATCCAACTGAGTTCATACTCTTCACTTTAATCTAAAGGATGGCTGAATTTGAGAGGCTAAAGAGAGGCCAGAGAGCGACTTCCACAGTTTGGCTTGTACTTTCTAAATATGCACCTGCACAGAATAGTAGGAATTAGTTCAGAGATGAGTAGCTCTCTTAGTGAAGTGGTGGGAGAGAAACATCATGGTCTAACAGACAGAGATAAATGCTACCATTGGGTTTTTAGTTAAATGTCTGGTTTGGTGTTCCCCAGAGCAGACCCAGATACCAGGGTTCAAGTGAAAATAAAAGGGCAAGCAGGAAATATTGACAAAAAAGTGGGAGAGTAAGACAAGAAAGAGAATACTGCAAAAAAGAGTGATACATAAACCCAGCTATCACCACGGAAGACTGGAACTTAATCTCCTGGCAGATTTCTGAAAAGCAGTACAGAACACAAGCCTCAGAATCATCTATCCAAAAGGTCAGCAAGCCAGAGGATTTAGACACTCGCTCTGCCCAATCATTGGGTAGAAACTGTGGCAGAGGGGATGGAGTTGGGTAGTAGTTAATTCCAGAAGTGGTACTTCTGGTCTACCATGTACACAAGCAGAACCCCACCTGAGGCTTGGAAGAAATCCCCAAGGGCAAGTCACACAGACACAGTTGAAGCTGGCTGTCTTGATTGATACTGGTGAGGCCGCAGGGATATGAGCAGGGCACTGACAGCACCTGCCATGAACATTAGTATGTTTGGTGCAGGTTTTGTGATATTCTTTATTACTCCACCCCTTTGGATGTGTATGAGTATATAAACCATTGTCTCTCAAACTTCAGAGTACATAAAAATTGCTTGAGAAGCTTGTTAACAAAGCAGATTCTGGGACCTCACCCACTGAAATTCTGACCCATTGTGCAGGGATGGAGTCCAGGAATTTGCATCATTAATAAGTATTCCAGGTGATTCTGACACACATGGTCTGTGGAGGACACAGTGAGAAAAAAGCCTGGGATCTCCATGCCTTACATAGAAAACCCTGATAAACAAGGGCAGGCCATGGGATAAGATGAGAAGAGGATGGTAATTGGATCAAGCCTTGAATATGAATGCTGGCTCCATTACTTATTGACCTTAGAAAAATTACATCATCTCGTTGTTTTCGTTTCTTTACCTATAAAATTTAGATTAAAACATTTACCTGGACTGTTTTCTATGACAGTTAAATAAGATAACATATAGAAGAGTCCAGAGCAGTATGTGACACATAGTAAGTGCTCATTGATAATTTTCTCCTTCTCTCTGTTTGTTTTTTTTTCCGCAGAAGATTGAAATCTGCTGACAAAGTGATGCCAGTGGCATTTGGTAGTTAATGCTGTTTGACAAATTGTACTTGACTAGAAAAAAACTTGATGATAAAATAATGCAAGCTTCTGCTCTAACTTTACCCCACACTTTTTCTGTGCACTTACAGATTGGGTTATTTTTGCCTTCCACTTATAGCTACATTACTTCATGATTGCCCTGGGGCAATAAACAGAAGTGTCCATGTGCCAAGAGACACATCAGGTTGATCTGGCTCCAGACCTCGCCCAAGGAGCTGGACTGCAGGCTCTCACCTTCAGACACTAACTTTCTATACTGAGAAGCCACTTGGAATTTTTGGCTCTTTGTATTTCTAGGAAAGATATTTTTAAGTATATACTGAGGGGGAAAAAAAGGAAAGGTGCCAAGAAAAAGATTAGAGACAAAATAGGCTATGATTTTAGATGCAGAGAACAGACTGATGTTGGACAGAGGGAAGGGAGTTTAGGGAACCGGGTGAAAAAAAAGTGAAGGGATTAAGAAGCAAAAATTTGTAATTACAAAATAGTCTTGGGGATGTAAAAGTACAGCAGAGGGAATATAGTCAATAATATTGCAAAAATTATGTATGGTGCCAGGTGTGTACTGGACTTATTGAGGGATTGCTTTCTAAAGTATATGACTGTCTAACCAGTATGCTGTACACCTGAAACTAATACAAAATAATATTGAATGTCAACCATAATTGGAAAATGTAATTTAAAACATAAGCCATTATATTAAAAAACAGACTATGATTTTGAATAGATTATACTTATTTATTGTTGTTATTGCATCATGGACAAACTGATTGGCAATGAAAATAAATTTGGGGATTATAATGGTTTTATCATAACAGAGACCTCAAGAGATGAACATGAGAGCACAAAGCAAAATGCTTAGCACTCAGTAGATCCTCAAGTGTTCACTGAATTTAATGACATCATTCAAGAAAAGCAGTCACTTCTATGTTTATCCAAGATCTCTAGGATGTCACTCCCTGTGCTCATCTTTCTCATAGTCCCCTAGTTTGGCTTAAGTGTTACCTAAATCTCTCTTGCCTCAATTTAAAATGACTTCTGCTTGCTCCTCAAGAATACAGAGGAAAATGTATCAAAGAACAAAGCTTTATTAGCTGCTTCCAAGATTGGTTAGCTTAATCTCAAACAAAAGATGCCTAGGATAACAGTGAAGATTTTAAAAGAAATTTTTTTCCTATAAATGTTGATCTCATTCCATCCTGATATTGTTCAGAGGTCTTTTGCCACATATCAAAACGCTGCCCACAATATAATGCACAGCACCTGTTTCTTCAAGCTTTGGTACCTGCGAGATGCACTCTACTATCTTCACATCACTAAAGGAATAAACACTGCTGGACGCGAAGCTACAGCACAAGCCACGTGGGAAACCATTCTTTTATGTAGCCCCACTAACCTATATCTTCCAAAGTAGTCCCTTTCCCCATGCTTACACAGGAAAACCAGTGTGGTCTGGTGGTCTAGGGATGGGCTTGAGGTCAGAGACACCTGGTTCTAATCCAAGTTCTGCCTGATTCTTGCTTAGAAACCAAGATCAAGTCACAACTCTATACTCTCATTTTCTCTAATGTAAAATAATTGAGTTGGATGAAATGATGAATAAACTCTCCTTTATCCCTGGAAGTGATTTTTCTAAGAGAAAATCAGGATAACCAACAATAAATACATCTGATTCTAATTATTTGCAGGAGTTATGTCTTCTAAGGAGCTGGGAAAACTGAATTAGCAAATGTAACCCATTGCTCTTAGGGGAAATACAAGGTTAGGTTCCTGTGAGCCTCTGAGCACAACATTTTCATCAACTGATGAAAACATAATTTGTGTGTTTTTATCTAAAGACACCTTAATATACAGTGGTTCTCAATTTTCTGGCCCTTTAAATACAGTTTCTCATGTTGTGATCCAACCATACAATTATTTTCGTTGCTACTTCATAACTGTAATGTTGCTACTGTTATGAATTGTAATGTAAATATCAGATATGCAGGATGGTCTTAGGCGACCCCTGTGAAATGGTCGTTCGACCACCAAAGGGGTCGCAACCCACAGGTTGAGAACCGCTGCCTGAATATATATTGTTGACTTATTAACATTCAGCTCACAGCCAACATTGTAACTCCTGCCTGAATGAAACTTACCTAACATGCATATCCTATCCTATATAATAAAAGTCTAATATGCAAATTGTCTCCTCGAATGGGAGTTCGACTGCGAGTTCAACCATGAGTTCGACTGCTCGCTATGACATGCACTGACCACGAGGGGGCAGGGCATAATATGGCGGGCGTCGGTGATGTGGTGCTGGCAGCGGGCAGCAGTGGAGGCGCTGCCGGCCCTGATGAGCCCTGACAAGAGTGGGACCATGACAGGATGGTGGAACAGGTGAATGGGGGGCGCCAGGCCAAGGCAGGTGTGAGCAGGGCCCAATCGCCCCACAGAAGGCAACCAGTGGTAGCTGCAGAGGGACCGAGCCGCCGCCCGGCTCCCAGGCGCTGAGGGAGCTGGGTGGGGGCCTGATGACTCAGGCGGAGGGTGGCGCATGGCGCTCGGGGGCCCAGATGCTGCTTAGGGCCCAGAGGTCAGCTTGGACCTGCCCTTCCACACCAGACACTCGTACTTCAATCGCCAGCCAGGCCTAGGGACCACACCCACACACGAATTTCATGCACCGGGCCTCTAGTTTTTCCATAATGTACATCACAGCCTTCTTGTGCTCAGGAACTCTAAACAGCATTTCAGCACTGTGCTTGGGGACCATTTTAAGCAGGTGAAATCACCAACAAAAAGTACAAAATGCAAAAACCATGGCATCAGAAAGACAGTGGAAAGGACACATATTTATGGTATGAGAACTGAAACGAGGCAGAGTACCCACCACCTTGTCTGACCTCAGCTGGGAATGAGTGCACAGAGCTACTCAAATTTTCGTTGCTCCATACATGTCTGCGAACGACTATGAAAGCAGCACAGATATTTATATAGAAGTTACAAAGAAATCTTAGCAAGTAGCCAAATTTGTAAAAACAGAATCCATGAATAATGAGAATCAACTGTACATTAATAATAAAAAATTTTGTTATTTTATAGTCTCTTGATTCTAAAAAAGCAGACTTTCTTCAAAACCTTAACTTACAGCTGTGTAGTAATCCCCTCAATTCCCCTGTGTTGGGTGAAATTACAACTCCATCTCACAGATGCTAAAATATGCAGATGAAGCAGCTTCATAAACATCCCCAAACAATGTGACAACCAAGTCCGGAGAACTCAGGAGTGTGAAGCTACTTCTGTGTCAGGCCCACTGACCCAGCTACTGCCAGAACAGAAGTCTTCCCCTCATTACCTGTCAGCTAATGGAAACAATCTTGTTTTATGTGTGTTTCTATCTAAAGACACCTTACTATATATTGTTGACTTATTAACATTGAGCTCACAGCCAACATTGCAACTCCTGCCTGAATGGAACTTATCTAACATGCATATTTTCCCATAATGTACATCACAGCCTTCTTATGCTCAGGAACTCTAGACAGCATTTCAACACTGTGCCTGGGGACCATTTTAAGCAGATGAAATCACCAACAAAAAGTACAAAATGCTAAAAACATGGCATCAGAAAGACGGTGGAAAGGACACATATTTACAGTATGAGAGTTGGTGCAAGTCTGCAAAGCATTCTGGGATACACCTTCTGGAACTGTAGCAAGTGATTATTGTGACCATCCTGTAAATTTTATCCTGACAGAGATGACAGTGGTCAGGTCTTCAAGGAGTTTTGAGGATATCAGCTATCCTAAGTGGGTTCCAGAGCAGAAGAACACTGATGTGCAGCATGGTTACTGTGGCTGACAGACATCAAACCTTTTATTATACACTGATGATTAATATGGTAATTAATATAGATTTAACTTCCTTCTCCACTTCCCAGGAAAGTATTTCTCAGAAAAATGAGAAGAACTTGGGATTTAGACATAGCCCTGAATTTAAACCTTGGCTCGCTTGATTATGAGTTATGCTTCTTTTAATAGGTCATTTGATCCTTTGGAGAGTCAATTTCCTCATCTGTAATGTGCAGAAAGTTTTCACTTCACAGAGGTGGTATGAAGATTAAGTGCACCCTGTAAGTCACATGGTCTTTCCCTTCTGAGGGTCGACAGTTATCATTATGTTCTTTAACAGGTACATGTGAGGGTGCAGTATCTTGCTGCTTCAAATTTGTGGGCTTCTTTGCTGGGTCCTTCCCCTGGATGCCAGTGACAGTGGTGAGTAATCGTGTGCAAATGCAAGTTCTCCACCCAAAGTTGTAAGAGGCCAAAAACTCATTGCTTCAATGCCCTTGAAAAACTACAAGACATTAATGCATGTCTGTGTGCCAGAAGTTTAGAAATGAAAATTTCCACATTCCTTGTGCCTGGTCTCATTAATTCTCCCCACACCATTGGTGTTAAAGTTTTATAAATAAGCAAGACAGGATTGATTTGTTCCTTTTCAGCACACTAAAAGAAAACAGTTAAGAAAGCACTCCCATGATCATCCTCCCTACCTACCTCACCTCCACCAATCACATCACTCTTTAAGAATGGGCAAAAGCCTGTGTACCTTTTCCCAATCAAGGGAAAGAGGGCTTCGCTTAAGTCTGGTTTGTGCAAACATGCCAAAATAACACAGCAGGCTTCATAAAGGGTCCAGTTTGATTTATCCCTGGCTAAAGTGAGACTCAAGATGTAGGAAGACCTGACTACCAGTAGTATAAGATTTGGGGTGCCGAGTTGGACCTATATGGACGGAGCCTAGAGGAATGGAAGGAACACTGAGGGAAGAATTAGAACATCCAGGTGGCCTTCAAGGTATCCTATACTGGAGTTTACAAACTTTTTCAGCAAAATCCTGGAGATTCCAGGCAAGGCTTGCCTTTTGGATATGGATAAGGAAAGGAGCAAGTACCTTTAGCCAGATCAGACCTACTATTGTAAGTTCTACATATCAGCCTCCCATATACAATCATTTTCACCCACTAATATGCTCTAAAAGCCCTTCTGTTGTATGAATTCCCGCTACACTTCCCATCTGATTCACCTTCTTGCCTAAACAGTTCCAGTGACAGGGCTTCCAAGTCAGCCATCTCTGGACAGATGTTCACTAAATTTCCTTCTGGCTCTATTGATCTATAGCAATGGATAAATGCCAGGAAATACAATGGTGCAAAGGCACAGACTGAAGGCATTTGTTTAACATGACATCATCTGTAGCATCCTATGCAGTTACTCTTCTGTCTATAGCTAATAAGGACAAAAACAATTTCAAATTTATTTTCTTCTAATATATTTTATAAACATGTGAAAATACATTCCCCGGTTTTTTTTGACAGAGGGTGTTGCTATTTTCTCTTCAAGAGGGAAAACATTCACATCAGGATCAATTTAATTTTTTTCTCCTTTTAAATCATAAACAGTCCCGGTACAAGAAACAGTAGCTGTTATTGATTAAAAGTTCATTTGCCTTGCCTTCCTGATGATTGATACTTGGAGGGCAGGAGGAGTGTTGGACTTTGGTTGGGAGATTGGAAGTGGGTCGATTTTGTCACATTACCTATTCTTTATGAGAGTGTTAGTGTTGGAGGAAATTTAGGTTTGGGGAGAGAGCTTTCTTTGTCTGTAAATTTTAGTGGATGTTGGTCCAACTTATTGTTTTGTTTTGTTTCTTACCATGCTGGGTTCACCAGCTTTTAGTACCTGTAGTGCACATGAGCTTGTGAGAGGCCCTCTAAATGGGCTTTTAATGGTCTGTTGAATAAAGCAGCTACCAGTTCAGGAAATGCATGCATTTTATAGGTGCATATTTTCAAAGCTTCTATTTGTGAGTGACAGTTAAGAGGTGCCTTTGTATATGTTCTTCACAGACCCAGTACAGCAATAAAGATTGCCCCTGGAAGGATTAAAAAAGAAAGAAAGAAGTGTTCTTGTCCCATTTATACTTCTAATGTCAATAATAATTTTTGTAGTTTAAAAAGGCATCTTTCCTTTAGGAAAGTTATTTGAGCTCATCAGAAAATTCTAATTTCACAAGAATGTGGCAATGAGATTCACTGAATACATTTTTCAGTGATCTCTGTAATCAAGGCATGGGATATTAAAGAAAGGAGGGAGAGCGATTAGCAGTTATAACAGAATTCTTAGTCTTTAGTTTTCCAATTTTAATGTGTTGTGAATATTATTTCCCTCTCAGTTTTTAACTACAGCAAACATATACCATACATTAGAGATCCTTCAACTTGTCAGTTGGTAGAACATCTGGAAGCAATAGTGATCTTTGTACAACACCATTTAATATCAACATATTAAATCTAAAATAACAGAATATATAATATGACACCAGATTTTATAAGATAGTAATAAAGGCAAATATCAGCACCAAATATTTAAAAAATGTGTTTGGAAACCTTGGAATTGAAAGATATCCCATTAAATTAAGTTTTCTAAAAAGTTGGAAAGACTGATATTATTAATATTTAATGGCACAACACTTTGACTAAAATAAAATTGTGGAAAAATAGTGTTCCATGGAAGCATGGTTTAAGAATCAGTATCTAAGCAGAGATGCATGAAAATTCTGAATTAATTTCTAGAGATCTTTTGTATTATCGGTCAGACTTTCAAAAATTGATTTAAAGACCTCAAAAACCAAAGGGAAAAGTCAAATAAAGAAATACCATGAAATGTAAAATTTCCGTTTGCTACATAAAACACTATAAAAACATTAAAAGGCAAAAACAACAAATTGGAAAAAATATTTGCAACATAAATTAGAATGTAGGGTGATCCCCAAAATGTATATAAACTTTGAATAATTATTAATTCCAATGTTTATTTCTTTTCAGATTTAACCCATTAGAATTAATCATTATTCAAAGCATGTATACATTTTTTGGGACAGCTTGTATATTTAAATAACAAGAGTTTGTAAATTCAGTAAGTGAATAACTAATACCAGGGTAGAAAATTGTGGGGGAAAAATGATAACTTACAAAATTAAAAACTACATATTGGCAATAGAAAAAATTATCAACATAATTGCTAATCAAAAAATGCATACTAAGAAAGATACAATGGCATGCATTTCCATCAATCTATGGATTTAGGGAAATGAACACAGTTATACACTGCTCTGTATGTCAGTATAATTTCCAGAAAAATAATTTGGGGAAATCTATCAAAACCTTTGACATTTCTAATACCTTTAATCTAATAAACAATTCCACTTTCAGACATGTGTTGCTATCTCTCATTCCCTGCCCCTCTCCTCATTTAAAGGCATCTGTATGGCAGTCACTCTATCATGATTTTATTCCATTGATTTTTTTTTTAGGGAGAGTGGAAGAGAGAGGGAAAGACAGAAAGAAACATCGATGTGAGAGAAACACATTGATTGGTTGCCTCCTGCAGGAGCCCTGACCAGGCTTCTGGCCTGAGGAGGAGCCTGCAACCCAGGTACATGCCCTTGAGCAGAATTGAACTGGGGACCCTTTGGTCCGCAGGCTGACATTCTATCCACTGAGCCAAACCGGCTAGGGCTGTATCATTATTTTAAATTGATAAGTTAGAAACTGTCTCACTGTGTAAAGGATGGTTAAGGAAGTTATGGCACATAATATCATACTAGAAGGTCTTAATTATTATGCTATAAATGGTTCCTTATTGATATCAATAGGTATTCATAATATTTAATGAGAAAAGCAAGTTTAAAGATGTATGATTCTATTTCTGTAAATTATGTCTATAGAGGAGAGTACTGGAAGTTCATAGATCAGGGTGTCTATTGTCATTAGATCTGGGTGGATGGAGTTATGTGTGTTTAATTTGTTTTTTAGTCTATACATATTTTTTTCTGTAATGATTATGTGTCAGATTGAGAGAAAAACAAGATTTATTTTTAAGTTCAGGGACCAAATGACATCTAGCCTAAGACATGTTATTATCTCCAACAATAATCTCTCTTATAGATTCTTCCTCTCTAGCATGCTTTTCACTCATTTTATTCATGGATCACCTCAGCTGGTGATGACTTTCATATTTCTCCAAGGGATCATATAGTTTATTCCTATGCAATAAACTCTCCCAATCATCAGTAATAAAATCAAACCATTCTAAATTAAGGTCTTTGGGAGGGAAAGGCCAAGTCAATGAATAGCTTTGTATGATTTGAATACATTCCTAAAGAAATAAGTCAGACTCCTGACTTTCATCTTGGTCCCAGCCTCTGGAGTAAGAACTCAACCAACTTAATGTTTAGGAAATTACAAAACAAAACAAAAAATTAAAAGCCAGGGTAAAAATACTCATTGATCCCATTTTTGAGCATCTATCCAAAGGAGATTAGTATGTCCTACATATATTTAAAATGAACATCAGGAACAAACTTGAAAGGAAAAAAGCAGAAGTAACGTATAGATTTTGAAACTAACGAGAGTCCAGAGGTTCACAGCTCAGCCCTGCATCTTGTACACTGTGAGATATAGAGAAAGCATTCAGTCCTTCTGAGGGGAGATAATACCATAGTAAAAACGGAAGGTTGTTATAAATACTAAATGAAATTAAATACCAGGTATATCGTGCACTAGACAATGAACAAATATCAGCTTCCTTCATTCCTAGGAGCAGAGTAAGAGGGCAGAGGAGGAGAAAGCAGGAAATTCCACTCACCTCCAACCCCCATGGTCAGAACTTCAGGCATTGCCCTAGCAGTCTGGTGGGGAAAATATGTGTTTGGAAGGAAATGGATATACGATTGGGAGGATGGAATCTTTTAAAATAATTTTTAACATTCATTTGAGAATAAGGACAAAGAAAATTCCATGATCATGTGGAGCAGTGAAAACTGAGATCCCGTAGAATCCAAGGAAACTTTGGGCCTGGGACACATAGATCATTATTTTTGAGAATTTGCAGGTTCTCTCCCTGCCCTGCCTCCTCCTGGATCATGCTGAGGGATCTTAGGTATGCTGCTAATGCCGATCCCAGTTTTGCTGTTTGCCAAATGAGAAACAATACCTTCTTATTTTTACTGAGTAGAATGCTACGACAACACATGTGATGGTTGGTAAAAAGGCTTGAGCTCTACAGAAAGTAATGCTTACATCCAAAGGGTCCTAGTTGTTGTCATTTGCAATGTGGTGAAGTTGTGAGTTTTACCTTGGAACTCTGAAGCTGAGAAAAGGCCATCTCGCTGCCAGTTTAAGTGGGAAATGGTTTGGAGGAGATTTGAAGTTTTAAGCTCTTGCAGCATGGTGAATGGGGAGGAAGTTTGATGGAAACAAAAAAGTCCAGCTCATGACGTGTAGGGTGGGGGCTGGGCTGGTGGTCAGAAAAATGGGAATGGGCTGTGGTATGTGCCTCGTACTGAGTGCGGTTTGAGAGAGTGGGTGTGAATTAGAAATATCGTGAAAGTGAAACACATCCACCACAATGTCTGCTATTCTGGGTTGGAGTTTGAAATAGCGAAGTGTTTCTTTAGCATCAAAGCTTTGGCAGGGTGAGGTGGGCATGGGGACAGGTTCCAGTCTGGCCAGAAGCAAAAACTCCACATTTTCCTCAGGAGACATGTAGTCTGAGAAAATGCTTTTGGTTGCTCAGAGTGTATGTGTTCACATTTATTTTGGAGTACTTTCTGAAATTTCTTGAGTAAAAATGGCTTTACTCCGAAACAGGGCAATCATGATTCCTGTTAATTCTCTCTCTCTCTCTCTCTCTCTCTCTCTCTCTCTCTCTCTCTCTCTCTCTCTTACACACACACACACACACACACACACCAGTATCACCAGTATTTACTGTTTGATACTTTATTGTCACTTTTTTGGGGTGCTCACAGTGAATTAGAAAGAGTCCTTCTGAGGTCCATTTGGAACTCCTTGCCTGAACTCTCTGGAGGAAAGAAAGAGAAATGTCCCAGTGAATCTCAGCACCTTCTTCTACCATAAGTCTGGCTAGTTTAATTTGAAGTAAAAATGGACGTGAAGGCCCTGGATGAATGGTTCAGTTGGCTGGAGTGTCGTCCCATACACCAAAAGGTTGCGGATTCGATTCCTGGCCAGGGCACAAACCCAGGCTGTGGGTTCAATCCTGGGTCGGGGCACTTACAGGAGGCAACTGTTGATGTTTCTCTCTTTCCCTCTCTCTCCCTTCCTCTCTCTCTGAAAAAAAAATCAATTAAAAAAAATCCTCAGGTGAGGATTTTTTAAAAAGGCAAGTGAAGTATGAAGTATCTCTGCATTCAGAGAAGGGGACTTGGACAGACATGAGCCACTCAGGCCCCATGCCTCACTGCACATCAGGGCAAAAGGAGTGCGGTCATCAACTCCACCACATGAGGAACAGCCCATTGGGACGGGCAGCCTTGTAGTTCGGGCCAGATGTTCCCAGGAAATTAATTTTGAGATAAAGGCAAAGCAGATGACTGGCAAATGCTCATGTGATGGAAATTGAAAATGTCAGGGAACAAAAGACTGGAAATAAGAGCCCCCTTTAGACTCGACTCTCTCAGCTGCTTAAGAGGAGTAGGCACCATCCCATTTTCTGTCTCAAGCCCACCACTCAGCCTGAGGGCCTTAAATCCCAAAGGGAATTTGCTCCCATTCCCTCTGCACCTCTTGAACTGGCAGTGGAGAAGGACTGCTCCTGAGTCCCTATCTCCCAGCCTCCTTCCCTCCCTAAAAATTGAAGAGTTTAGGAGGAGAAAGGCCTTACCAAGTGCCACAGAAGGCAAATTTCTTGAGGCAGGGTTTAGACATGACTTACATTTGTATACCTACTTCCCAGCAATGAGACTCCCATTTAGTAGGCACTGGATACATGTTTTTTTTTGAATGCACAAACTGAGTAAAATGTGTGTTTGTTGGTGAGGAGGCATTAATGTTTTTAGAAGATAGCTATGGTCATCACTATACCACACACAGGAATCAATGTTGTTGGAGCACCTCCTGTAGGTAAGGGTGCCAGGCACAGGACTGTACATTTTATATCACCATCTCACTCACTCCTTCCACCAGTCCTATAAGGTAGGTCATCAGAGCGACCCAGAAAATGGAGGCATATGGCAATTAGTCACATTTAGACTATTGGGGGCTGGTATTTGAATTGAGATCTGTCTACCCCATACCATAATGTGGCAACCTCTCAGACATGCTGTGCCATGCTTACAAGGTGTGAAGCTGGGAAACCCCCTTTATTTTATCACTTTAGGGAAGGATCCCCCACACTCAAATTGTTCCCACCTACTGGCTGATAGACCAAATCTATTCAAGGTTCCTTCCTGGATCAGAGTGGAGTAATGTAAAGAGTACAGAGGTTCAATCTTCAGCGGTACTTCCAGCACTTCCTCTGACTGGATATGATCCTCGGTGAATCACGTTTGCCTTTCTGAGCTTCAGTTGGTTCAACTGTCAAACAGGAATATGTAACATGACCTGTGTTTTCACCACAGAGAATGGTCTTGACTCAAGGATTAAATTATATAAACTTGACAAAAAATTTGAAGTCTGCTAGATTGTTAAGGCCAGAGACATTGTAAACCCCCAAACACCTAGGAAAGGGCTCATAAATTTATGAAATAGACGGACTAATATAACTTCATATTCAAAATACAAAATTTCCATTTTCCTAGGTTCAATTTAGACCAACGGTTGCCAACCGGTGGTCCATGGACCGCTGGTGGTCCATGAGGTCCAAAAGATTGGCGACTGCTGATTTAGACAACTGTAGCCACGGTCAGTAGCCTCATCCTTTCCAATGGCCTGGGGCAATGGCAGTAACATAGAAGGCATTGGTTGTCTGGTATTCCCAAGGAGATGGTTTGAGATATATGGGGACACCCAGCTTTATCAAAATCCCTAGAACCCAAGGTTGCTATGGAAGTAGTAGGCTGCCCACCTTTAAGGGCATGAGTGTGCTTGTACAATGAACATAACAATGATGATCCATGTTGACCAATGACAAAAAGACACTCCAAATGTTCTAGACTGCCTAACATTCTCATAGTTCTTGAATGATAGCAGGGAGGTGGGAGATTTCCTCTCCCATTGCTTCCTACCAATATTTCAAATGCCTGAATTTTTATTTTCTACCATCCTGATTGAAACAGATTAAATTTTATTTAGAACAAATGTATGTGCCATTTTTTGCACCCTGGTATTATGAACTAAAGTTCATATTTGTTAGAAGAGCACTATATAACTTCTGACCTAGGAATAGGTGACATAGTCCATACAAAATGTGTGTAAATGATTTACCAACTCATGAAGAAGCTGCTTTTTTTAAAAAAAATGTTTTTACTGATTTAAGATAGAGGAAGGGAGAGGGAGATAGAAACATCAATGATGAGAGAGAATCATCAATCAGCTTCCTCCCGCACACCCCCTACTGAGGATCGAGCCCACACCCAGGCATGTGCTCTGACTGGGACTTGAACTGTGACCTGCTGGTTCATATGTCGATGCTCAACCACTGAGCAACACCAGCTGGGCATGAAGAAACTTCTTAATTAATGAATGTGGCTGTATGAACTTCTGATAGAGACCACTGCCATATATCAGTTGGAAGCTTCTTTAATTCCTGCTTATATTCACAGCATGGTTATTATTTTCTAAGTGCTTTATGTATGTTAATTCACCTGAGCCATACAACGACCCCACAAGGTAGATAATACTATTACCATTTTACAGATCACTGAATGTGAATGATAAAGACAAGATAAGAATTTAGCAATTTTGACTCCTCAACTGTCAATCTTTGAGAATAATCCAGAAAAGCTGTGTCTGTTTTCCCATAGACTAGCAGTTATTGATTGATTCAGAATGCAAAGCTCATATGACAGGTGTCTTAGTAAACAGGAAATGGATGGCAGAGCCTTCTAATAACTATGTAATTTTAAGAGGTAGATCAAGAAGACATAATTATTGGATGGGGAACAGATGGCTTTCCTTTCCTGTTTCCATGGCACAGAGTAAGGAGAATACAGGCATCCCACTTTGGGGTCAGAAAACATTCCCTTGCATGTTTAACACTTAACACTCTTGTCTCCTGCTCATGGGAAACAGATAAACATGTCACAATAACTGAACAAGCACACTTGAGGTTCTGATCATCAGGTTCTCTTAAAGAGGTTATAAAAAGAGAGAAAAGGGGGGAAAGGCATTAGAACAAACAAAAACAAACATTATTTTGCGCTTTGTTGCTATTGTCTCATCATAGTTGAATCATTAAGCTACATGCAGATATTAGCTCTGAAGACATGTGGAAGTATGAAAGGTCACCTTTATGATTCTGATAGTTGGTATACACAGCAGCTGGGGTCAGGGATTCCACATCCTTTGTGGGTATAATGTCAAAATGTTTTGATTACACAGAACAAAAAATCAACCACTCTCACGTCAAGGCTTGCCTACCATAAAATAGTTTCCAGTGAAATGAAGTAGTGTTATCCATCAAGGCATGTGATTTTTGGTTAGTGGATCCTTATTTCTCCCATCTATTCTGTACACTTTTCTTCTTCTTTCCTTGATTGTGGCCAAGTATCATAACCACCCTTCCCCAGTTCCTCAGTTGCTCTGCACACTACCCTGTCACAGTCTCATTTATTTCAGCCTCACTGGACCTAGATATTTTAAAAAATATATATTTTATTGATTTTTTACAGAGAGAAAGGGAGAGGGACAGAGAGTTAGAAACACTGATGAGAGGAAACATCAATTCAGCTGCCTCCTGCACACTCCCCACTGGGGATGTGTCCACAACCAAGGTATATGCCGTTGACCGGAATCGAACCTGGGACCCTTCAGTCCGCAGGCCTACGCTCTATCCACTGAGCCAAACCAGTTAGGGCAGGACCTAGATATTTTTATTCCAACCATAGAGTGACTGACCTCCCATCCTCCCATTTTCCTTCCACTGATGCCAGTGGTTTAAGCCAAATATTATGCAGCTCTAACCACTTAAAACAGCTACTGATTAAGACACAAGCAACTAATTAGAAAACTGTGGTACATCTACACGATGGAATACTATGCTGCTGTAAAAAAGAAGGAACTCTTACCATTTGCAACAGCATGGATGGAACTGGAGAGCATTATGCTAAGTGAAACAAGCCAGTCAATGAAGGAAAAATACCACATGATCTCACTCATTCATGGATAATAAAGACCATTACAAACTTTTGAACAATAATAGATACAGAGGCAGAGCTGCCTCAAACTGATTGTCAAACTGCAGTGGGAAGGCCAGGGAGGGTTGGGGGACAGGAGGGAGGGGAGTAAGAGATCAACCGAAGGACTTGTATGCATCTATATAAGCATAACCAATGGACATAAGACACTGGGGGGTAAGGGAGGGCAGGGGTTTGTCAAGGGTGGGGGGGAAAAAGGGCACTTATGTAATACCCTTTGTAATACTTTAAGCAAAAAAAAAAAAAGAAAAAAAAGAAAAAAAAAAGACACAAGCAACTATAACAATTGGATGCAAAGCTCCTGTTCTGAGAGTGACCAGCATCCTGAGCCCTGACAAACAGCCAGTCCAAACACACAGGAGACTAAATGGAGCTTTGGTGAAAGAGTAGTTAATTGTGTGTTGGTTCTTGTGGACAGAGTCCATTTTTCATGTGCTGTCTCCAGAATATCCAAGAGGAATTATAGGAGAGGCCGGATTAAAGGCTTGATCTGAGTGATAAATAGGGCAAGAGAAGCAGAGACTGGTTGGGTTTCAAATGAGGTATGTGGCCCGCTGGCTGTAAGTTTGACATGCTTGGGTTAGATGAACCGGTCAGAAGGTGACTTGTGGACAATAGAGCTGGGCGTTGTGCCCTCATGGTTTGAGTGTAGACTGTCCTTCTTGGATTCTGAAGTCCTAACTTCATAGGCTCAACATTAGGATCCAATTACCCACAACAGAGTTTTTTTTAAATATATTTTATTGATTCCCTACAGAGAGGAAGGGAGAGGGATAGAGAGCCAGAAACATCGATGAGAGAGAAACATCGATCAGCTGCCTTCTGCACACCCCCATCTGGGGATGTGCCTGCAACCAAGGTACATGCCCTTGACAGGAATCAAACCTGGGACCTTTCAGATCGCAGGCCGACGCTCTATCCACTGAGCCAAACCGGTTAGGGCAACAGAGATTTTTTTATCCATTTTGGTTTCTATTTGTTTATAGATATGTATTGAGCCCCTTCTACGTGCCAGGCACTAAGTGCCAGATATAAGTGAGGAATAAGACAGACAAGGTCTCTGCCTTTAACGTGGTTTCAGTCCAGTTGGTGGAAACAGAAAACTGACAAATAAACAAGGTTACTTTGGGTCATAATAAGTGTTATGAAGAAAAAGGAAGGAATTAAACAGAAGAGATGCTAGAGAGCGATTTGGCATGCTATAAAGACCCTTTAAACTGGGTGTTTAGGAGAAGCGTATTAGGGTGGAAGGTGAAAGAAAATGTGGCTAAGGCCTTTAAATGAGGCAGAGCCAGTGACAGGAAGATCTGGGGAAGGAGAGGATTACAGAAAGGATTTAGAGGGACTGGGAGCACTATGTGAGACAGTCTTAAGGCAAGACCTTCGACTCTGTATGTCCTAAAGAGAGGGAGGCCATGTGGTTGCAGCATCACTAAGAGGGTGGAGAGCAGACAAGAGAGGAAGCCAAGAGAAGCCACATCATGTGGGACTGTGTGCCACGGTAAAGAGCTAAGATTTTATCCCAAATGCAATAAGAAGCTTTGAACAGTGTAGCCACAAAAACACTTTCTGCTTTCTTCAGTTCAATTCAGTATTCTATTCTTCTCAGTGTGCATTTGACAATTTGATAGATACATACGGAATATCAAATCTTTGTCCAGTATGGAATTGAACTACAAGTATATATGACTGAACTATAAGTAGGTAAGACTGCAAATCATTCACTAATGGGTCTTTACATTAAGCTTTTTATGGCAAGAATCTGTTCTTTAATAGCTTCTTAGACATTAATTCAAATGAATGGCTTCTGGAGAGGAATTTTACCTTGGATAAGTTATCTAAGATGGGAAAGCTATACAGGATATCTTGCTGAGAATGGGGTAGGTGATATCTCTCTTGGCAGCTGTGATATCCAAATAAAGCTTTATGGGAGAGAAGAAAATCAAGATTCAACCTAAACTTCCCAGTGTTAATAAGAAATGTGTGCTAAGCAAGACGACGGGCCTGCAGCTAACTACTGAGTAAAATGAGAAATTCAGGCCTGGAACTGGCTTTTCCCCAAATGTACATTGAACAGTTTCCACTACAAAATTTCACAGGAATATTGGTAATCTGACATGTCCTTGGCATCTGGGTTCATGAATATTCAGGTAGGTAGAGTGTTGAATACTTTATTGAATGATGACATCTGGCACTCCTGGACTAAGTGATGCCTCTAGTCCTGGGAGAATAGAATAGGTTACTACTAAGAATACTGCTTTTACATAGGGCTCACTTACTAATGAAAATATTCATCCTCTGTCAGTCCAACAAGTATTTCCTAGGCAATAACCTTGTGCAAGATGCAGTACTATGGTCTAGAGATTTCATATTTACAACCTTGTACCTCATATTCACCAGTTTTTTTTTTAGGAAGTTTTGTTTCTCAGCCCTAGATACTATTCAAAATATTTCACCTTTCTGTGTATCTGAAAATTTTTATGACCTTATTTGATAAACTGCATAAAACATGGTTTAATAAAAATCTGAAACTCCAGGATCTAAGTGTTAAATCAGCCTCAAGAAAATTTTTGGAAGTGCATGGGCTACAGTCAACTATAGATCCCAGCTCAAGACTGTTTGGCTAAGGACCCTCAGGGATTATTAATGTGTGTGAAAATCTTTTATACTTCTCTTTCCATTTCCAAGACACAGCAAGTACAGCTGTAGATGATAAGAAAGCACATTTACAGTTTTAAGCCCTTTTTTCTCATTCGAAACTACATGTTCATGCTAGGTTGTTGGTGCCATAATGAATCTATGCTTTCCCAATATTTGTGCCTTCCTGCTCACCTGAGGACATGAATTCTCTACATTGATGCTTCATTTCTTCACCAGCAGCCCCGACCTCCACCTTGAACACAGGAGCCCCATCAGTTCAGGTCTTAATGATCACGGTACCTAGTATACATAAGTCTTTTCTCTAAAAAAACCTAACCGTCCAGAACTGATAGTTTTCATGGAAAGTCCATTACTTTGTTACTTCTGGCAGGCGCATGTGTTTTTCTTTGGCTGGCCGGGCTCGTGGCGTTTCCAGCAGCACGGATAACTGGCGACCCTCCGGAGTCCCTTCTCCTAGGCCTGTCAAACTCTTGCCTGACACAGGTAAACTGGACATGACTATATAAACACACCAGGTCTTTCAGTGCCGCCTCTAAGTTGTCGTACCCTGCCAGAAACTCTCCCTAGCATGTCAGTGAGTGGTTAAAGCTTTCTGGGCCCAGCTCAGTACTTCATCACAAGATAAGATTTCTGCAGGCAGAACTTTGTCTTCAAGGTTTATGTTTTGCTTACAACTTCAGCTCCAAAGGCTTCAGGTCAGATTCCATTGCCATATATTTCCCCTTGCCATTCAGGGCTGGACAGTCCTCCTTTCTGAAAACCCGAGCCTGTTACTTTCCAGTTGTGTTTCTGCTCCTTCCACTTCTCAGCCTGAAGTGTATTGATACTGATCCATATACCAGCTCTCTCTTCCAGAACACTTTTGAATAAAATTGTAAAGAGGGATCCACGCTGCTTTTTCATTCCACATTCCATGGTATTTGTGAGAGGGAAAGTGACTTAATATTGCCAGAACACCCTTCCAGGCTTGAAGAGAACTGCCTCCGAGGAGGAACCATGGGCTTTCCAAATTCTGCTAGAGCTGACAAAGCATGGGAAAGTCAGAAATCTGCTCTGTAAATAGTCCTATAGTAGGTGTTGTGCTTCTTCTAATGTCTATTATGCTAAGCAACCTGTTTAAAATACATGTTTGTTTTTCTCTAGGCTAAAACTCTCTTAAAGTAACAGTGACCAGTTTTTGCTTGCTCTGTGCCTTAGTAGACTCTCAATGCATATTTGTTGAATTTAAATCCAGCTTCATTCAGCTTCATTCATCAGACTTAATTTGACCTTTTAACACAGCCTGATTAATTGATGACTGTTCTCTTTAATGTTTCTATTTTAGGGTACTCTGTGTTTTCAAGCCTGAAACTTTAAAAAATAGGAGACTGAAGAGTTCCATCCATAGCCAATGTGGTCGAAGTGTCTTAATTCTAAGGTAAAAAATGTACATCGCCTCATCTGAAGCCCAAATTGAGACTTGGGTTTGGCTTTTCAGGATAAAGTTGCCTTGCAAAGGATCATCCAGGATAATGAAGAAAAGCTTCCATCTGTCCTTACTGAAAAGAAAACCTCTGGGCTTAAAGAAACACAAGATGTCTCCCTTGCACGAGATATCATGCAGCTGGATAGAATTCTCTGATGTGTGGTTTTTGTTTTGTTGGGTTTTTTTTTTTAAGAAAATTTCAGCCCTTGACGGTTTTTTGTTTTTTAAATATTTTTATTGATTTCAGAGAGAGGAAGGGAGAAGAGAGAAATAGAAACATCAATGATGAGAAAGAATCATTGTTCAGCTGTCTTCTGCATGCCCCCTACTGGGGACTGAGCCCACAACCTGGGCATGTGCCTTTGACTGGAATCGAACCTGGGACCCTTCAGTCCGCAGACTGATGCTCTATCCATTGAGCCAAACCAGCTAGGGTGTGTTTTTTGTTTTGTCTTGTTTTTAATTAAAAAAAATGCCCTAGTCTCCTTCAAATCCCTGAAGCACGGGCAGCTGGCAATTTATTCAGAATCTGTAGGCATGTGGTAAAACTCTGGTTTGATTGCCTTGGTCAGGTTGGATAGAAGCAGACCCAGGCATTGCTCTGATAGGCATGGTTTCTCTATTGGCCTATCCACTCTGTAAGGCCAATCGCCTTGAAAATTACATTCGCATTTCCCATGCTCACATTACCTTAGCTAATCAGTTTCTTAGCTACTTGGAATTTACACGGAATATTTATTAAATTCAATCACACCAATGGGCCCCAGGATCCATGAACTTTAAATACATTTATAGTTGATGATCTGACTAAGTTTTTTCCTGAGTGGAAAAGAAAGAGCTAAAAAGCTATCTTCTAGGAGTTTCCAGATTACAAAAATACAGATCTTGTCAGCAGTCCATGATATTCATTGGACAGGGCTCTGCTGGCCTTGCATGAGATGAAGAACCTTAGAGAAAAGTGTTAGTCCTTGGTTACTATAAAGTTGTGTGACTTTACACCTTTCTTTTGTTTGTCTTTGTCAAGACAAAGCATACGCAGAGTAATTTTGGAGTTGATCAGATTTCTGATCCTATAGGATTTGTAGGTGTGCACTTGTACATATGATGGCAATGCTTTGTTAATAAGAGATTCTTGACTATACTACTTGCTACTGGAAGTTTCTTCATGGGTAAGTGGACTGCTTGGGCAGGCAAATACTTATTTGAACCAGTCTGTTTATTCACAATAAGAGAAAGGTTTACTGTCTGAATATCTTTTATCTGTGGGCAACTTTCAAACACTTAGGATGACCTGTGAACATGTTTAACGTAACACCTTTCAACTTAAAAACTAAAAAAAAAGAAAAACACATCTGAGAACTTATTAATGGTGATGAAGCCTGAGTGAAGGTTTTAAAATAAGTAAATGAGGCATGAAATTATAAAATTGTACAAGTATTTTATAAGCAGACATATCATTACCTAAATACCATCCACCTAAATACCATACACATACTCCTCACAGGAGCTCCAGACTCTTGAGCAGGAATAGGAGAAGCATTATACTGTAGAAACACCACAGGAGCTTCAGCCCGAGAAGCGGTACAATAGAAGCAGAAGGGTATCACTCAGCAGGATGTCATATTCTGCCTTTTCTTTTCATTGGATGGTATGTTATTATTCTTATGTTATTGTGGCCTCATCAACTAGATGATGTAGCATGTGAGCAGGTAGACATGTAGTACCCCTTTTAAGGCAAAAAGTGAAATATATTATCTCATGTAACAAATGCTAAAGCCAGGATTTGAATTCTATCAATCTGTCTCAACTCCACCTTTACTAGTATCTCTTCTCTTCTCTTTCTTTCCCTGCATACCAGCCCCATTCTCTTGGGCCAACTCTAAACACGGTTGCTGCACTCTCAGGCTCACATCTCAGCTTTGAACAAGAATAGAATAGAATCAAATACTAATTTTTGTAAATACAGTAAAAATGCAACACCACATTTAATTGCCCCCTTAATAGTGGTTGCATCTAGAAAGGCTTTAATTTAATTCATAGATGAAATGTCAATATGCAAATATGGAGTATTTTAAAATATATACAAAAGAGATTTTTTAGTTAACATAGTCAAAGAAAATATGAATTTTAGAACTAATATAGTAATGAGACAAATGAAAATCTCATATACTTCAGGTGGAAATATACAGTTATGCAACCACTTTGGATAACAGGTTTCCTATAAAATTAAACATACATCTACCATAAAATCCAACTTTTCCATGCTAGGTATCTATCTAAGAGAAATAAAAGCATGAACTCAAAGAAATATATGTATACCAATACTCACTGAAGTTTTATATGTAATAGCTCAAAACCAGCCTAAATGTCCATCAACCAGTGAATGGATAAACAAATTGTGGTATATTCATATAAGGCAGCGGTTCTCAACCTGTGGGTCGCGACCCCTTTGGGGGTCGAAAGGCCCTTTCACAGGGGTCGCCTAAGACCATCGGAAAACACATATATAATTACATATTGTTTTTGTGATTAATCACTATGCTTTAATTATGTTCAATTTGTAACAATGAAAATACATCCTGCATATCAGATATTTACATTATGATTCATAACAGTAGCAAAATTACAGTTATGAAGTAGTAATGAAAATAATTTTATGGTTGGGGGTCACCACAACATGAGGAACTGTATTAAAGGGTTGCGGCATTAGAAAGGTTGAGAACCACTGATTTAAGGGAATACTATTAAGCAATAAAAAGGAACGAACTGTTGATTCACACTACAATGTGGGTGACTCTCAAAATAATTATACTGAGTAAAGGAAGTCGAACAGAAAAGTATGATTCTACTTACTAGAAAGTATAGAAAACAAATTAATCTATAGCAGTGATGGCGAACCTATGACACGCGTGTCAGAGGTGACAAGCGAACTCATTCTTTTGGTTGATTTTTCTTTGTTAAATGGCATTTAAATATATAAAATAAATATCAAAAATATGTCTTTGTTTTACTATGGTTGCAAATATCAAAAAATTTCTATATGTGACACGGCACCAGAGTTAAGTTAGGGTTTTTCAAAATGCTGACACGCCAGCTCAAAAGGTTCACCATCACTGATCTATAGTGACAGAAAGCAGATCAATGCTTACTAGGAGGAGATGGGGTAGAGAGTAGGAGGGAGAGATTATAAAGACCTGTACATTGGAAACTATAACACATTGTGAAGAGAAAGTTAAAAGACAAATAAAATTGAGATATATGCCATTTCCATGAATTAGAAGACTCAATATTAAGATGTTAATTCTTCCCAAATTAATCTATAGATTCAATGCAAAACCAGTCAAATAGCTTTATTTTTGTAGAAATTGAAAAGCTAATTTTAAAATTTATATGGAAAGACAAAGGATCTAAAATTGCCCCCGATAAAATCTGAAACAGAAAAATCAAGTTGTAGGACTTACACTACCTACTTTTAATCCAGACAAAATGGTGTTGGCAAAAAAGATAGAAATATAGATCAATGGGATAGAACTGACAGTCCAGCAATAGACAAATACATATTGGGTCAATGTATTACGACAAAGGTGCTGAGGTATTTCAATGGGGAAAGGATAATTTTATCAACAAATGGTGCTGGAGCAATTAGATATTCACAATGAAAAAGATTAAACTTGACCCTTATTTTCATCATGTAGAAAAATTAACTCAAAATGGATTGTAGACCTAAATGTAAGTGCTAAAACTATAACCCTTCTGAAAGAACAATTGAGAAAATCTTTGTAACCTTCAGCTAAAGATATCCTAGATTGAACAAAAAAAATCCGCAAATGATAAAAAATAATTGATACATTGAAGTCCAACAAAATTTAAAAGGCTACCTCATTTAAAAACAGTATTTAGAAAATGAAAAGGCAAATATTTCCAAAAAATGTATCTGACAAAGAACCTATATAATAGACATAAAAATATTTACAACTCAATAATGAAAAGTCAAACAACATAAAAAAAATAAGCAAAATATTTTAGCAGACCTATCACCAAAGTATATATGAAGGTAACAAATAAACACAGAAAAAGATGCTCAAGGTTATTATTATTCATTAGGGTAATGCAAATAAAACCACAATAAGATACAAATACACACCCAATAGAATGGCAAAAATTAAAAAAAAACTGACCATACCAAGTGTTGGCAAGGATATGGAACAACTATAGCTCATATATATTGTTGGTGGAAATGCAAAATTGTACAATCACTTCTGTATGTTTAGCCATACCAGTAACATGCATATACTTACCAGATAGCCCACAAATTTTACTCTTTGCTTTTACTCAAGAGAAATAAAAACATAACCCACCCAAAGACTTGTACTCAAATGTTTATAGAAGATTTATTTATAATAGCCCCAAGCTGGAAACAACCCAAATTTCCATCAACTAAAAGTATTTTTAATCAGCCTGAATGTTGAAAAGCAAACAAACAAGTTCAGACCTGATTGGAAAGCCTACAATCCCATGTCTTTCTCTGAGTTTATAATCATAGCCAAATGTCTTAATTGTCAATTAAAAAGTTTTGATTTTTACTAAAATTTACAAGGACCCATTAGTGCCACTCTTCTACAGGGGAGGATAATGAGGCTGCCATCATGGGTTTTACTCTTCTCAGTAATTGCCATACACATACCATAATGCTAAACGCTTACATGCTCCAAACAAATGCACTGCACTCTCCATTTAGTTTGTTACAACCAAGTTTTCCCATGTTTCTGCCTACATGTCTTTTCAAGTGGACACTCACTCCCTGGACTCTACAGAGAATCCTCAGCCTATTTGATAAGGTTTGAGTCACCAGTACCTCATGTCCTTGTTTGTGCACCACAGCTCAGCAGCATTTTCTGAATCATCTTGATGAGAAGCCAACTAGAAAAAAAACATGAGAACCAGTTAGGAAGCAAACTTTTCCTTTGATGTGTGTTAGTATGAAAACCCAGTATCTGATATAGGCAAATATCCATCTTTTCACACACACACACATACACACACCCACACACACACACACAAACTGCTTTTAATACAAAGTTGTCACTTGAGCAAAAAACTTTCATCTTTAGCTGATCCAATGATGGGAAGCTGTTTGGCATAGATTTAATAAAACCCTCATATAAAACTAGCAGAGTGCCAGAGCTTCCATATAGAGTGTAACTTGAGCAGTTATCCTGAACATTGAAGAGCTGTCCAGCTTTCCAGAAAGAGGCCAGTAAAAAGTGGGGAGGAGTAAGGCTAAATTGGGAACACTAAAGGGCAAGCTTGTAAACAGGCCTTCAAATTTTACTTCGGATTTCAACTTTCACATACGCCCATTCAAGATAGGGCTGTTCCGTGTCATAGTGAATTCTTGGGATATTCAGCACTGCTTTTTTTCAAAAGAAGGTATATTTGGACTACAACAGGATGAAAACTAGTAACACATGAAAAAGTGATAGAGCAATTCAACTTAGTTTGTATTAACTAAATCCAAAAGAAGCATGAATAATTAAAGTCCTTGAATAATCCAAAATTTTCACTTTACAATTCATACCAGTTTCCATCTAGCCTTTTGTAAATGTTTTCTCTTTAAGTTCAAAAGTGTCCAGCAGAAGAAAGAAAAACATTAATTTCTTAGAAAACATACACACTTGGCAATTTGCTTTTGAACAACTGAATATTGGATCCATGTTCATAAAAGGGAAGCAAAAATGTCAACTCATCCGCTTTGGGTTATTAGACCTAAATAGCAACACATAGCCCTTGCCTTTCTCTCTGTGCCCTACATTCATGCACTGGTAGGGTCACTAGTGGTTGCTGGCTGCAGGCCAGGGCCTCCCTGTCCCCTGGTCAATCTCTTTGACGAACTCCTAGTGGAGGGGACAATTTGCACACTACGCTTTTATTATATAGGACTGCAGCTGTAATCTGTTTGGAAAAGTTTTTTTCATTTAAATTGCTTTAAAGTGCTATCTACAATCTTTTAAAAAGCCCTGACTATATTTAACAAGCTCTTTCTCCTCACCTCATGAAACTTAAACCATGTACATTCCTATCCAATGAGTCATCAATAACAATTTAAGTCATTCTAAATTTTTCTGAAATGACAACTATCATGATTATGAAGAATTAGTTTTGGCCAAGATAACACAGACTCCAAAATATACGGTCTCAGGCAAATCCGTGTTCTGTTTGATTTCCTAACGTCATAGGGAGCATTCCCAGGAACCCTCCGAGTTTTCTCAGTGAAGGGAGCAGTAACGTACCACATCATCTTGTGCACCCTGGGTCCACGTGAGTGTGGACTTAAGAGAGAATAATCTTTATGGATCTCATGTATCTCAAAGGTATAAGCTGCTCTCTGTTTTTGTTTTGATTGTCTGTTTTATTTTGTTTTGTTTTAAACTGTGTATGCACAGCACACAAATCTAAAAGAGTTATTATCTCATTGTTATTTCCCCTTAACATTAGGATGAAATGTCTGATAGCTTACTTACATGAAGAGGTGGGTATTATGAAAGCTGCGGTATAGTTGTATGTTTCTTCAAACTGTACTGCTTGACTAACACGTGGTGAGAAACTACTTAGCATATGATGAGATACTTTGAGATGGCCGTATAGGTCGGTTACTTCCAAATAGTCCAGTAAAGGTGAAAGTGTGAAGTTTCAGGGTAGCCTAACTTAAAGAATCATTTTATTCATGCCTTGCAGCTACTTGAGGAGAGTACAGTCTACCAGCTATCTTGCAATTGTACCTAGCATCCATTTGACCTTCTGTGTTCACAGAATTCTCCCATCCAATGTGTCTTTTGATAGGACTCGAGAGAAAGGGGGGGGGGGCGGATTAAAAGAAACTCTCTTTCTTAGACATAAACTTGGGGCCAACTGGATTTGGAGCTTGCCATCTCATGGAATGTAAGAATGAAGCAACCACTTTAAAAATGTAGAATTGAAGTATGTAGCACAATTAATGTTTATTGGCACCTGTCAAGCCCCTAGCTCCATGGTTCTCAACCTTGGCTGCACATTAGAATTACCTGGGAATCTTTTTAAAATCCTGATTTCTGGGCCTCATCCTCTGGAAATTCTGTTTCTTTGTTACTAATGTTGTGGCCCCACCCCATAACAAAGAAACAGAATTTCTGGAGGATGATTTTTAAATTTCTTTTTAAAATCAGGATTTTAAAAAGATTCCCAGGTGATTCTAATGTGTAGCCAAGGTTGAGAACCACTGCCCTAGCTGGTTCTACCCTTACCTTTTTTTGTTCAGACCCAAAAAATTAGCTTCTACTCCCCCCTCTGCTTTTGTTGTTGTTAAAGCCAGATTTAGTTATGTTTTCCATCATTGCACAAGAAGTAGCTGATACAGATGGAGAATAACTGAATTGTCAAGATCCATTCCAAAATTGAAGTTCCCAATGTTCTGGGGATAATTACATTATAAATTGGGTGTGGTGTATTTCACGACAAAATTGAAATCTGAAAAGAAAAACAAAAAAAAACAACAACACAAAAACACAGAACATCAATCAAATGTGAGGAGAAAAAATTTTTTAAACCTACAGTGCTCCATCATTAAAACTATTTTGTAAGATAAATGAAGGGATGGATGGATAGATAGATAGATAGATAGATAGATAGATAGATAGATAGATAGAAGCTTATGTAGAGGTGTTGGATGATGCTGACATTGCTGAGATATTGGTAGCCCTTGGAGAGACGGCTTATAAAGCATAAACTCTTCCTGCCTGAACAAAACATAGAGTACTGTCTTGAAGTCATTGGAATGGAGGGTATTGTGAATGTCCTCACTCATGTCTAACATGTTTTCCTTTTCTAGACTGTAAGGGCATACTCTAACAGTACAGTCTCTTAATAAGAGGTGCTAAGTATCACTTTGGTTGATAGATTGCTTTTAACATTTGTAGGTGCAGTGAAATTTAAAACTACACAGAGAAAATCTGTAGAAGGTGGTGACCTCTCAGGGATGGTGTTGAAATCTGGTTCATGATTAAAGCAGGGTGTGGTTAAGAGGGGCAGGGATGGAAAATTCTCTTTTGGCAACTTGGTGGAGATGTGAGGTTAAACTGTCAAAACAGCCGCAAAAATCTGTTGCCAGAAGAGAATAATAAAAACTCTAACAGCAGCTTTAAGCTGGGCCAGGCACTGTGTTCAGGGCTTTATGTGTGATCTCATTCAATTCTAAAAGCAATGGAGATTTCGTGTTGCTCTGCACCTATTACAGATTAGGAGGTGAAAGCAAGGAGGTTAAATAATTTGTCCCAAGTGTCACTGACAACCAGTGGTAAAGGCTAGGTTTGAAACCAGGGCTGTCAAATTCATTGCCTCATGCTCTTACTAACTCAGTTAGCTCATCACTGTTACCACTCTAATCCGGAGCACATTCATAAACACCTCTCTGCTCTCCACATGCACAGAACTTTTCTCTTTTTTCTCTCCTCTCCTCAGCTCTCTCCCCCTCCACCACTCCCACCTGCCCCCATGACTCTCAGGTCAAAATCCTTTGTTTGAAAATCAACATGCATGAAATATTGACTCAAAATAATAAAAACATATTTTATTTTATTTCTTGAAATTTCCTTCTCTGTCCCTTAATCAGGATGATCAAAACAATACAAAATTTTTTTCACCTGCCTTTGTATTAAAAAAAAACAAACCTCTAATACCATCTAATTTTTGTAAAATATATTTTTATTGATTTTTTACAGAGAGGAAGGGAGAGGGATAGAGAGTTAGAAACATCGATGAGAGAGAAACATCAAGGTACATGCCCTTGACTGGAATCGAACCTGGGACCCCTCAGTCCTCAGGCCGACGTTCTATCCACTGAGCCAAACCGGATAGGGCACCACCTAATTTTTTAAAGCATAAAATCTTAATGTTCTTTCCTAACTCTGTCAAGGAAAATTTTTTCAGCAGTGAATATTTCCCAAACTTCCAAAACTTAAAGAAGATAAAAAGAGGATGTGTCCTGGCTTAGCCTGCATCTTTAGATGTGTTTGGAAATCACTGGTCTGTTGCTCAAAGTCTCCTGATACCATAACTGTTTAAGAGCAGCAACTTTCTAGAAGCGAGTCATCCTCCTAGCTGCTGTGGGATGGGTTAAGTGCTGCTTGACCCTGGCTGAAGAATGACAAATGCATGTGTTCATGAGGGTTTCACACAGACACTTGGGGATCTATTTTTACCTCTAACCGGAACACATTCTTAATGTAGGCAAATAATGATTAACACTGATTTATCAAGAGAGAAGTGAGCATCTTGGCCAATTGGAATCAATTTCATTACAATATTTTTCTGTTATTTGTTAATTTTTTAAAGCATTTTTAAACACTGTGGTTTTGAGGGCATAAAACGTTACCACTTCTCATAATTAAAAATTAATATCTAGCCCGGCCAGCGTGACTCAGTGGTTGAGCATCGACCTATGGCTGAACTAGGAAGTCACAGCTCGATTCCCGGTCCGGGCACATGCCTGGGTTGTGGGCTTGATCCCCAGTGTGGGGCGTGCAGGAGGCAGCTGATCAATAATTCTCTCTCATCAGTGATTTTCTATCTCTCTCTCCCTCTCCCTTTCTGAAATCAATAAAAATATTTAAAAGTCAATATCTCTTTCAAACATACTAAGTTTGAAAGAGATATAAACTTAATGTTGCCAGCTACTTAGTTATCACACCCAAGTAACTTATTTTCCCATTCATACATCTTCTCATTTTAGGCCAAGAAATAAGTATTTTCTCAAAACTAGTATGTGCTTTGGACATAAAACTTTTGGAAAGATATCTCTCTCAAACATCCAAATATCCCAGAAGGAAAGTAAGTGGTAGCTTTTAAAAACCTGAACATTATGGTGGTTAGAAGGAACTTTGAGGAAGGGTAGCTATGATGTTGAGAAGCACAGATGCACTTTTATTCTGGCCAGTGTGAAGAGAGAAGAGAGAGACCCCAGTATAGGATCCTCAGGCCAGCTAGGTGTCTGAAGAGGAACCATCTTTCTAGTGGTTTCCCAACAGGTGGAAAGCATGTAACCTGCCTCTGAGAATCATGACCAGAGAACATGCCTTCTACCAACTGGCCACAGCTGTTATGTTGGTAACCTTTGTCATTCAACTGTGGTAACATTATGTAAAGCAATAACTACCCAGAGAGCTGTCACCATGCCCTGCATGAAGGTAGTGAAAAATCTGGCACTGTTGCCATGGTAATCCTCCTCTCAAAACAATAGGAATCCTACCAGTATTGTTAAATAGTTGTAGACTGGGTGGTCTCTACCCTCTAGAGTTATTTTCATGTTTCCTTATAAAGGCTCCATCAAAACTTTTTAAAAGAGGTGTTAGATTTAAGAAGGGAAATAGATAATAGATTAATCTCACTAATATGAGATTTGTACTTGACACACATTTCACAAAATTCTGTCTTAAAGTGAAAGATATAGCTGGAAGTATATGGTATAGAGGAGTCAAACCCAACCTGAAAATGTAAGTGCAGATAAAATAAAGAGTGAAGGTTTTTAGTTTCATCACTTCGTCTTGAAAAATTAAAAGAGAAAAGGAGATATGTCGGGAAATGACCAGCTTCACAATGATAGATTATTGGATTCTAGACAGCCTTTCAGATACTGAGAACAACAGTATCTGACCCATGGTACACACCCAAATGATTGCCTGTCTACTGAAGTGAATCACCAACATTCATTGAACAAGTACATATTTCAGTATTGTTTACTGGTGGATCATTCATTACACTTCAAATATGATTTTCAAATAAAAATATGGACACATAAGTCATTAACTGAGGTTCTCTTTAGAGAACGGTATGATGTAAAAAGAAAAATTGGAAGTCCCATTATATGGCTTTAAACATATGGATACATGTTTCAGTCAATGCATATAAGAGGGAAAGACCAAGAGAGAAATCTGCTGTAGAATTCTGTTCTTTGCATTCTAGAACATTTCAGGAGCATCACCTTATCCAGGCTTGGTGAAAGACTGAATTGCCACCCTTTAGTGTGGACAGTTCTCAAGGGCTTGGAGAAGGAGCCCGAGCATGAGGGTCTGTGATATGCCAAGGGGCAGTTAGCTGAGCTGAGCGCTTTGTAAATATGTATTCGGTTATGGAAATAGACACACAGGGCTGTTTGCAATAAAGAAGTAGGTGGGCATCCACCTCAAACTCAAAATAAGACCTCTTTCAAACTCCAAAAATATTTGGTTAAACATGCTAATAATGATTCTGGATTTTTTTTTTAAATATATTTTATTGATCTTCCACAGAGAGGAGGGTCTGTGATATGCCAAGGGGCAGTTAGCTGAGCTGAGCGCTTTGTAAATACGTATTTGGTTATGGAAATAGACACACAGGGCTGTTTGCAATAAAGAAGTAGGTGGGCATCCACCTCAAACTCAAAATAAGACCTCTTTCAAACTCCAAAAATATTTGGTTAAACATGCTAATAATGATTCTGGATTTTGAGATTTGGGTCTGCCAGGCCATCAACAGTGAGTGCGTGCCCACGGGGTACAGTGCACTAGTGAGTTCAGGGTTCTATGGGGAGTTACAAGGAGAGCAAACAATCTAGTTCATGTCCCCTGAGAGCTTATGGCCTGATAGAAAAAGGATTACCACATAACTGCTTACAAGAAATGCTAAACTAGGGCAGGCTTTCAGCCAAACTGCTAAAACACATTCCCAAAGCTATGTGATCAGCATGCTTGTTGGCTTTCCTTTCAAGGATCCCTCCCTGCCTGCTTCGTGTCTTACACCAAATCTCATGTGGCAAATCTCAGGAACCATGTACTAGTACTCAAAACACCTCCCACAGGACATACCCATGTGCTCCCAGACTGGGGCCAAAAGCTGAAGTGTTCTTTACTTGGTGTTTATGGTACCTCCCAAGCTGGTAGAAAAGCCATTATTGCGTTACCATTGAAAGGATATTCTGGCTGAAGAAAGTCAAATGCAGCTGCTATTAACTTCCAACTGAGCCTAGAAACCAGTACAGCAGTGCTGATGGCTGCTCTTTCTAAGTACCAGGTATGTATTTGCAGATGACCACAGCCATGTCAGTGTCAGCTGAAATGGCAGAATTTCAGCAATAGTTTTTTTTTTCTTTTTTTTTTTTTAGCATCCAATTTGTTTACTGGTTACTTTAGTCAACTTGGACTAAGTCAACTTGGACTAAGGAAAATAGAGATGACAGTGACTGTACAAAAAGGAACCTTGTGACTCACAGAACAAATATCAGATTCTTAAATTTGGGAGGGACATAGTAATCACTTGAACCATTCTCTTATCTTCAGGTGGGGCCACCCACCTATCATCTATCTATTTACACACATATATATCAATACATAATCTATATGTGTATATCTGTGTGTGTATATTCCATACACACACACACACACACACACACACACACACACACACACACAATTGTGGTACACAGTTACATTGGTGGCTCCCAATAAAGCATGCCCCTGTTATGGTTTTCATGGCCTTGACTTTGGGCTCATTGAGACATAATCAAGCATGATGCAAACAGGTTTGATAAGCACTTGCATTCTAAGATTTATCATCTTGGAAGTATTTTTCTGGAGCCCTAAGCCACAAGATAAAGCAGTCTATCCTGCCACAGAGATCCCGGAGAGAGGAAGATGCCTCATCAGCCCCAGCCCTAAAAGGCATCCCACTCAGGGGCCCCATTTTGAGAGAAGAAGCAATCTTAAACCATTCCGCCCTTGTCCAGCTAAGACTGGTCAATTCACAAAATCATAATAACAATAAAATAATGTTGTTTTAGGTTACTAAGTTTAGATAAGTGGTACACAGTAATAGATAAATATCCATGTGTAATGTCTGTGTGTATGACAACCATAGAAATTCCAGACTTCCCTCTTATATTTTTGTTTTTATTTGATTAATTATTGTGTGTGTTTGGTGAGTAAAACAGAGTAAACTTTATATGTGTATTTTAACATAATTTATATATATAAAAGTCAAGCGACCAGAACGACTAGTTGCTATGATGCCCACTGCAGCTGGCCCAACTGGCCCAATGGGGGCAGTGCTGGCTGGCCAACCTTCCGCCGCCCCTCCCCCCAGCCAGCCCCACCCATGCACAAATTTGTGCACCGGGCCTCTAGTTAACAAATAATTGTAAAGCAAACACCTATGTAACCACAACCCATGTCAAGAACTAGAACACTGATAGCACCCAAATCCACTCTGTATGCTCCTTCCTCATCATAACTACTCCATCAGTAACTATTATCTTGATTTTTGTGGCATTAATTGCTTTTCCTTATAGTTTTGTCACTAATGTATACATTCTTAAATGAATGGCTCATTTTGCCTGTTTTGAGTTTTCTATGAATGAAGTCACTCTGATTGTATTATTTAATAACTCACTGAATTTGCTGAACTTGTATTTGTGATATTCATCCATGTTGGTGCATCCAGCTATAGTTCATTCATTCCCACTGCTGCATAGCACTCCACTGGGTGAACTCACCACAGTTTGTTTATCCATTCCACTCTAAATGGATGTTTGGATTGTTTCCACTCTAGATTAGAAGTGTCCTCAAAGCTGGGACCTTGTCCTATACACTTTGGGGTACCCGTGAAACCATACTTCCTTCCTAAGGGCTACTATAAAATCCAAGTACAGACAAAGCTATCTGCCTGTAGTCCTGGACACTGTGGAGAGGTTACATTCTGAATCTTAGGGATTTCATTTGCAATCCACTAAGAATGACTAGCTTAAGGTCATAGTAAAAAGTTTAATTATTATACTTAAGTTGAAACTAAAAATAACCACAAGAGTCCAAACATGGTATTAAGCACTCTCAAGATGGTTTAAGGAAAGCAAACATGGAATAGTCTAGTTATGTTCCTGGGTGTATTGAGTGTGACTATGTAGGAATATGTCCAGATGGGTATATTGTAGAAAATGTCCTGTTGATCACGTGCCTGATAATCGCTTGGGAGAGCTTTTTGAAATGCTGATCCCCGAGTCTGTAGAAGATCCACTGGATTATTTGAGACTTGGATCCCAAGGTTTCTATGAATGGAGCCACTCTGCAAATTTATTTTAATATTCCTAAATTATTCTATAAACATTGGAGTTTGAAAACAACTGCTCTAAATATATAAAGTTTGGTATGTTCAAAGGAAATAGTTCTCACTTTACATTTTAAGAAAGCAGTTGCCTTAGGAAACAATATATTCTAATGCCGTTGCTGTTTCACAGTTTAAACATTTCTTGTGATTACGCCTTTTGTGTTGCCATAGCAACCTGTAAAACATTCTCTCCTATCTACTCAGTGCTGCAAATCTGCACTTTTAAAGGGTGGATTTGAATGTTAGCAATAGTCACAACCATTTAGAAGCATGTCTGGTGAATGAGGTAAATGACCAAGCAGGGTAACATGGTTTGGGATCCTAAATAGGATGTGACTATGAAGCAAATTAAACTGATTTTTCTTGGGTGGCTCTCATAAAATACAAAGATGAGGAAGTCTGACAAAAAGTATGCACATTTTCATAATCACTGTATTTCTTTGTAACAAAAATTGTTAAAATATTATATTTGGCTTGTAGAAACAAATATTCAAAATGGTCTGTTTCTAGACACTCCTGAAAATATAATTATGCATTGCTATCGTACCAGAAACATGTACACGAGGACATTAATTTAACATGATGCCTCAAATTTCATCCACATTGATGACTTTCTAGCACAAGTTCCAGATCAAGTTCTACAATATGAAATAAAGAGAGCAAGGAGCCAGACTGGAAGGGGCCCATGAATACTGCTTTCTAGATTTTTGAATACTTTCACTTTGCTATTGCTGCTCAATCAGATGTAAATCCAATATCTTAAACGTCTACTTATTTTGTCCTAATTTTTTAAAATATTTTTATTTGTATTGATTTCAGAGAGGAAGGGAGAGGGAGAGAGATAGAAACATCAATGATGAGAAAGAATCATTGATCGACTGCCTCCTGCATGTCCCCTACTGGGGATTGAGCCCAAAACCCAGGCATGTGCCCTTGACCAGAATCAAACCCGGGTCCCCCTTCAGTGCACAGGCCGATGCTCTACCCACTGAGCCAAACCTAATTTTTGTTTTAATCCCATGTTCTGCCCTAGATACTTGGTTTCTGAGTCCTGCTGCCCCCAATAAGCTCAGTTGTTTGAGCAACACATCACAGGCTTACATTCTCCTGGCACCGAGAACAGCAATGGCCAGCCATCAGCAAATTGGTATATGATTTCTTAGATTTATGGAATAAACACCATAGCAACTTTCAAGGACTTCTGAGTTCTAAACAAGTTCATAAAAACAATCTCAATGCTACAAAAACAATAAAAACATCTTACAAGTTTCTCCCCACTAGATTTTCTTTTGAAAATCTTACTGAATGTCAAATTTTCTAAGCCATGGTTTTGTCATCTGTAAAATACATAACTAGTGTAATCGTGAGACTTTGAGGAGTTTTTGAAAGAAGTAAATGAAATAATTTCCAATAAAAACTTAGTGTGTAGCACACTAAATGCTCAAAAATGTTAGTGACTATTTCATGTAAAGCAAACAGCACAGTACTTGGCATATGTGGTTAAATAAATGGTAGCTATTAATATTGTCATTTAAAAAATTTTATTGGTGAAATAGTCAGAAATATACTTTAATCAAAAATTTAATTGACTTGATGACCATATACAACCAGAGTAGACAGACACAATGCCAAATTCTTAGTTTGGAGGCACTGCCTAATGTATATTTTATCCTAAATAAATATTATTAAGAGCATGGATTTCTACGTTGAGTTTGACTTCCTGGTTGGTATTTGTCGATATGTAAAAAATGTCACTAAATGGTGAGATCTGCTAAGACCTTAGTCAAGTACTTTCCCATCAAGGGAAAAACAAATCAAGGAATTAAACTGAGGCCTTATGAATTTAAACAAATGTTTGCAAGAATTAAAGAATGCTTAGTTTACTCAAAAATAGTAAACTTTCTGTACCTAGAGTGTAGAAAGATGACCCAGGCATCCTATATTCTCAGCCAGACCCACCTTTCTATTCTAACTTGAATGTCAGCCCTGGCCGGTGTTGCTCAATGGTTGGAGCATTGGTCCACCCACCGAAGGGTCTTGGGTTTGATTCCCAGTCAACAGAACATACCTGGGTTGTGGGTTCGCTCCCCATCCCTGGTTGGGGCATGTGCAGGAGGTGGCCAGTTGATGTTAAAATGTGGTCTCTCTCATAACCATGTTTCTTTCTCTATTTCTCTCCCTCCCTTCCTCCTTCTTCCCTCCCTTCCACCCTCTCTAAAAAGCAATGGAAAAAATATACTCAGGTGAAGATTAATAAAGAAAAACTAGTTTAGTAAATTTCTCAGTTATGGTTTTTTATTATGTAAATACTGTGCCCTGCTGCACTTCTTAGCTCTTACCAGAGCAAGGAAAGAGAAAAAAAAAAACAACTACCAAAATATCATGAGATTGGTGGCTCTTGGGGATACTTCTTGTCAAGCAGGAAGTGCCAGAAATCTTGTAGAATGTCCAATACAAATTTTCTTTTGCAGACTGTAGAGGTTTGCATCTGGATACACATCTGCATTTTCTGGGTGCTGGGCCAAACTGAAACATTCAGTTTATCCATTGCTAATAAACATGTCAGCAGTTTCTTTGCTCTCACATCTGTTGTGAAAAATGTTATCTTTCCTGAAGTATATTTATTTTGTCTTTAATACCAGCTTTCATGGATTACAAAATAGAGATATGCCTTCACTTAACAAATTCAATAGCATATGCTGGAAAGTGCCCCATAAGAGTGATGAGATAAATTAAAGATGTATATTATATCTTGGATCCTGAAAAGGAAATCAATCTAAAGAATAATGATGAAAAAAAGGACACATATGTAATACCCTTTGTAATACTTTAAGCAATAAAAAAAAGTAAAAAAAAAAAAAGAATAATGATGACTCCCAGGAAGGCCATACCAATGTAAACAACTTGCCTGTTAATCATGTTCATCTAAAAATCTATTTGAGAAGCTCTATGCATCACAGAAATTCAACAAAAGAATTTTTAAAATCTATTATCAGTTGTTTCATTATAAAGTCTGTCTTCAGTCAAGTTGATGACTTCCTTTCCCACGGAAACTACCCCCATTCACTGCTTCTCATTCTATATTCTCCAGGATACCTGCCCTGCCCGCTTTACTGATGTTGGGGCTGTGAGAAGACCAGATGAGTTTTTGTTTAGTAGGATGCTTTAGAAAGAAAATTGTAAACTATCATATAAATGGTAAATGATTGCCAATATGTTTTCCCTTTTCTGTTCTTTTATTTTATTTCATAGTCAAGAGTCCATTTTTAAGGATCCATTACATCCTCAGCAACTCCATCTCCTTGCCTGCGCTCATCAATACTCCCTCACCTCTCAAAATATTTAATCAGTGGGAAAGGTTATCTCTCTCGCACGGGTGAGGAACAGCATATTTGGAAATTGACTAGTATGTAGTTTAAAGAAACCAAGTAGGAAAATTCTGACATTAAGTGTGTCGTCAGTGTGATTAGGGCTGTCAGAGGTGTAATGTGTCCTTTTCAGACTTTCCCTCTGAGGTTGTGGATATTCCTAATCCCATATACCACCCTCTGAAATCCAAAGCCATCTTCTGCCCAATTGGACAATGGCCAATTCCCGCTAAAGGCAAGGAGGGGATGGGGTGAAATTCCCCAATCCTACCACTCTTTATCAGCACTACAAGATAAACCAGCAAACTGTGTACTCATATATGAAGTTCTTTGCTAAAGGGCTAGGTCAATATCGGGGGGGGGGGGGCGGGAGGGGAAAGAGGGGTAATGTAACAATAAATGGATAATGAATAGTTAATAAAAGAGAAAGCAAAGATGGAAATAGAGAGGATTTTAAAAAGCCAAATGGCTGTCTTGTAAAAGTGTAATAAAATTAATTCACTTTTGGCAATATTTGTCAAGGAAAAAAATAGAAGGTGCAAATAAATAATATTAAGAACAGAAAAGGGGACATATCTAGAGAAACATCTCATTTTAAAAAAGAAGAGAGAAAAAAATAAAAAATAAAAATAAAAAAGAAGAGAGAATATAATTAAAACCTAAATGTCAAAAAGTTGCAGGAGCTAGGTGAGGCACACATTATTAGAAAAATATAACAATAAAAGTCACTTAGAAGAAATAAAAATCCAGAATAATCTTCTACTATTAAAGAAATTAAATCCATGGTTAAAATCGTTCCACAAATAAGGCACCAGGTAAAGACATTTTACAAATAAGTCTATCAAACATTCAAGAAACAGATAATTTTGTGGGTGGGAAGAGATCAACCAAAGAACTTATATGTGTGTCTGCATAACCCATGGACACAGACAATAGGGTGGTGAAGGCCTGGGGTGGAGGGACAGGAACGGGCTAAAAGGGGTCAATAGGGGGGAAAAGGAGACGTATGTAATACTTTCAACAATAAAGATTTAATTTTTTAAAAGGAACAGAAAATTTCAACCTTACACAAAACTTTATCAGAGGAAATAAAATGGAAAAATGCCCAACTCATTGCCTGAGGTGAGTTGTATCCAAGACATTCTTGAAGAACTTTGTTAAAAGGACTCATCTTACCAGACATTGATCCTTAATATAAAAGCTCTAATTATTAAGAAAGTGTGATATTGATGCAGGGCTAAACACATAGCCAGTGGAATGAAGTAGAGAGACCAAAATAAATTAATCCAAACATGGAAACCTGAGTTGTCATTGGAGGTTAGGAAAGATCAGACTTTTTCTGTAAGGTATTGATCTAGTTCAGTGATGGCGAACCTTTTGAGCTCGGCGTGCCAGTATTTTGAAAAACCCTAAGTTAACTCTGGTGCCGTGTCACATATAGAAATTTTTTGATATTTGCAACCATAGTAAAACAAAGACTTATATTTTTGATATTTATTTTTTATATTTAAATGCCATTTAACAAAGAAAAATCAACCAAAAAATGAGTTCGCGTGTCACCTGTGACACGCGTGTCATAGGTTCGCCATCACTGATCTAGTTAGTTATTCATAAGAAAAAAATAAGATTCCATTTCATACTAAACACACACAAAAACGCATGTAGATTAAGAGAACAGTTTTATAATTTCAGGAAAAAATAGCAGAATATGTTTATGAATTCAAGTAAGAGAATTTTTTTTAAATCCTCACCATGGATATTTTTTAATTGATTTTTTTAAGAGAGAGTGGAATGGAGGGAGGGAGGGGAAGAGGGAGAGAGAGAAACATTGATGTGAGAGAGACACTTTGATTGATTGCCTCCCACACACATCCCAAACCTGCAATTAGGTATATGCCCTTGACTGAGAATCCAACCCGAGACCCTTCAGTCTGTGGGCCAACACTCTATCCACTGAACAACACCAGCCAGGGAACGAAGAATATCTTAACCAAAGTACAAAAAGTATATATTATAGAAAAAGGTGGATTTGACTAAATTAAAATTAGGAATCACAAAAAAAGATTTTAAAAAAATAACAACAGATCATTATGAAAGTAAAAAGACAACTCACAAACCAGCAGAGGATATTTACAATACATTATTGACAAAAGCTTGAAATCTAGAATATGTAAAGAACTATAAATAAATTTAAAAAGGACAAACAATCCAATTTTTAGAAGTGGCAAAATACATCAACACCCATGTATCAGAGGAGAAAATAGGAATGGCCCATATACCTATTTTTAAAAGTGCTCAATTTCATTAGTACCTAGGGAAACGACATTAACACCATAAATGAGAATATTTCACACAGGCACACACAAATTAGAAAAAAATGTTGGACAAATCCAAGTGTTAGTGACAACGTGGAGCAAATAGAAGTATAATTTGGTACAACCATTTTAGGAAATAACTCGACATTATCTAATTGTGTTGAAGGTTCTTGTAGCCTATGACCTAGTAAATTTTCTCTTAATTTTATATCCTACAGAAACTCTTTAATAAATAATCCAAGAGATATGTATAAATGTGTTCCTAACAGCAATATTTTATAAAAGCAAATAACTGGAAATTACCCAAATATCTGTCATCAAAAGTAGGCAGGATAAGTACATGATGGTATGGTTATAAATGGAATTCCTTACAGCAATGAAAATTAATTAAGCAACATGTGTTGATAAACATTAATTAAAAATAGTGAGCCAGAAAAGCAAGTCACAGAAGTATATACATGGTACCGTGTTTGTGAACCTCAAAAAAGCGAAACTAAGCATATGTTCAAGGAATAGGCAGAAGTGATAAAATTATAAAGAAAAACAATGGAATAACAAACATTTTGAACTAATGGGAAGGCAGATGCAATCAGGAGGAGCCTATGGAGGCTTCAATGATATTGACAATATTCTATTTCTCAAGATTGATGGTGTACACACTAGTGTTCATGTAATTATTCTTTTTTAAAACTGCACAGTCCATAAATTTAGGAGTTATAGGGATGAAGACAGCTGACTGACATATATAATTTTATAGCCATTTATTTCAAACATAATATAGAAAGTAAGAGAAGTAAAAGGCATCAAGAATTTAGGATGTATTAAAAGAAAGAGGATAACATTTATCTCAGTTAAGGGGAGTTTCGCACAGTATTGTGCACAGGGACTGGATAAACACAAACATGCCACTCAGAGACCAAGGGCAGTAAAGAGGTGACAATCAACGTGTCAAGATTACTTAGGCTTCTTGGAAAGCAATTTTGATGTGAAGCCAAAAAGGTATTGGATATGAAGCCAAGATATAAATATCTAAAGAGAGAGCTAAAGAGGATAACTGGACTTAGGAGCTAGAGTGAATGGGCAATGAGTAAGGGTGAAGTAAACAAAGCCTTAATTCTAGGAGAAATGGACATCATTAAAGGGAATTTGGGAACGCTGCCAGTGGGAAAGCTGCATCAGAACTCTGTTGCTCTTTAACAGTCCACCACAAACATTTCTATTCATAAGGGATCCGATTTTATGTTTATGTGGACTTGAAGTATATAAAATATGTTCTCAAGATGGCCTTTTATAGGGATGAGGTAAATGGACTAAAGAGTGGATATGTGAGCTTCCACCTCCAGAAGTAAGACGATCCTTTGTAAGGTTTTAAAGGACAGCAGAGAGCCACTCGTTAGATCACCAAAGAAGAAAATATGCCTAAATCAGAGTCATAATGTCTACATTTCATGTTTATTCTCAAATAACTATATAACTGGGCGTGAAGCTTGGCTTAGACGATGAATACACATGTGGCCTTGGGAAGTCAGGCTTTTCTCAATGCTCTCATTTTCTCATCTGTAAAAGAGACAGATGGGACATCTCTGCGTTCTTCATTTTCTAGTCCTAGCATTGCATAATGCTAAGACTCATAAATTCAGTGATTTAATTCTAATTGAGATTTCTCTGTTCAGACCATTTTATAGAAGCTAAAAGAGAAAAATGTTCACAACGACGCTTACTGCCCCAAATTTTCCATCTCCTAGTGTGGCTTGGAGGGACCTGTTCTCTATGGGAGAGCCATATACTGGCAGCTCACTTGGCAAGCACTTTCTTGCTCTGAAGTCCTGTCTACCTCCACACCATCACTGAGCACTGGACACTTTATTTCTAAAACATACTACTATTTGCGGAGCTGGCACACTACTGACTTAGCCCAGAGTGGCTCTTCATTTAGAAAGCCCCTTTCAAAATTAAAGGCAGGAGAGGCCTTTTTGGTTTCAGTAGAGAATGCTTGCAAGTAAGGGTATCACTTTTTTTTTTCCTCTTTCATCACATGGAAGCTTTGTTTTATGGCCTTCAAAAATGAAACAATTTTTATCTTAAAAGCAAATATTCTCCTGCTCTTAAAATGCTAGCATTTGAAAACCAATATATACTGGCAAATAACGTGGGAAATAGACATGCAGAACACTTAATAATGATTGAATACATAAAGCATTTTTCTTCTGTTCTTATGTGACAGCTGGATGAGTTTCAACTTCCTGCTCATTGCACAGGCTCTAAGCTTCCAATTCTGGGATTTTTCCTTTTCTTCCTCCTCCCTGCCTCCCCATCCCCTTCTAGCCTCCCTTTTCCTCTTTGGGAAAACACAAATGGTTTCGATTACATAATAGCTGCAAACTTTATATCTCCCACTTCAATTCTTACACATCATAAACAGAAGAGTGAACTTCAGACTCCATTAAGGCAAATGTTGGTCTGGATTTTTGGGAAGCCTTTCATGTTGGTATGGTTAAAAAAAAGTTTTTGTAGGAAAAAGGAATGCATTTGGGGTTTGGCTAGAGAGCATGTCTTGGAAGTCAACCGTTCATCCTGAAGAGTGACAAGACCCCAATTCTAGTCAAGGCAAGAGTGAAGCCTGGAGCCCAGGATCAGCACAGCCCCTGCAGGATTCATTCAACACAACAGGAGTTTTAATATGTGAGCACCAATAAACACCAAAATGTTAGCAAGGATAGTCAGAGCCTGTATAAAAACACTGTGCAAGGTGCACACCCTAGTGATTCTGATTCTCTCTCCTCTAATCTAGAGTTTTCTTTTGCAGTTTCTTTTACAAATGAAGTTTTACTATTGTCATTAAACTCAGGCAAACAAATTAGAGATGAAAAGAGCAAGGCAGCACTTTTTATTCCACTATCTACAAATATTTATTGAACACATACTAAGGACAAAGCACTGTTCTAAATTCTTGGGCTAATTCAATGAACGAAACAGACAAGTTTCTCTATTGGAAGTGAGAAAGGCCTTTTAAAAAGCAGTGTGAACAAGTATATTATACAGTCTTTCAGAAGGTGAGAAGTGTTGTGGAACAACAGAACAAGGAAGAGGTATATGGGAATGCTGGTTGGGGTGGAAAGTTGTGATTTTAAACAGAATGGTCAGTGAAGCTTAAAAAAGAAACATGTGATCAGAGATGATTTGAATCTTGGGAGAAAGGAAGCTACTGATGTTCCCATATTTGAAAAAACATTATTCTGGGTAATGACATATTCTGCCAATTTCCTTGGTAAATTTTTTATTCTGTTTGGTAATGTGACTCTAAATGATTATTTTTATACCTTACTCTGAGATAGGAAAGGCAAACACACAGAAGAACAAGAAGATTTCAGATAGTGGTAAGGGTTTTGCAGGCATACTAGTAAATAGGCTAATAGCAGTGGGTGAAGAGACAGACCTCAGATAGGGTGGTCAGGGCCAGAATCTCTGACTTAGATTTGAGATCTAAATGAGAAGACTATGATGGACAGAAGAAGGGGTTTCTCAGCATGAAGAATAGGAGAAGATGCCATTGACCTGTTGTAGGAACAGTAGGAATGCCAGTATGACCATGGCAAGCAGAAGAGAGGCAAGAGATGATATCAGAAAAGTAGACACTGTTATAAGTTGAATTGTGACACACACACACACACACACACACACACACACACACACGCAAGAAGATGTTGAAGTCCTAACCTCCAGTGCCTGTGACTGTGTTATCTGGAAATAGGATTTTTGCAGATGATCAAATTAACATGAGGTCATTAGTGTGGGCTTTAAACCAATATATCTGTTTCCTTATAGAAAGGGGAAATTTGGATATGGAGACAGACACAAACAGGGAGAACTCCATGTGAAGATGAAGGCAGAGGTTAGGATAATGATCTACAAGGCAAGGATCACCAAAAATTGCCAGCAAATCACCAGAAGTTAGGAGAGGGACATGAAAGATTCTTCCTCGCAGCCCTCAATAGTAGCCAACCCTGCTGACGTCTTGATTTGAGACTTTTAGTCTCCAGGACTATGAGGCAATAAATTTCTGTTCGTTAAGCCATCCAGTTTGTGGTCCTTTGTTACAGCAGCCCTAGAAAACTAATACAGGCGTGGACAGATGCCCTTGATGTTTATATTTTAGTCTAGTGGAATGAAAGGCTTTAAGCATGATCTGATTAACATCTTTGAAAAGATCATATCGATGTTGCCATCTGGCCATGGCACTACATCCACAGAGAACTTGATGTTTACCCCCAAAGACACTCAATAGAACTTTACGCCATTAGAAAGCAACCATCGTATGTAGAATAAGTTTTCTCAATTTTTGAGTGTTAACATTTAGCATTCTTGATCTTTAAAAACACCTTTTTGGATAGACATTTTCTTAAAAGTATGAATATATATTTTACTGCTGAAAGAAATTCCCTTTGCAGGAGAAGATGTTTGGAATGTGTGGGTTTGCTTATGTTTCTATCTTGTTTACTAGCAGAAATGTAGGCTGAGTCAAAGCTTTCATTTACTGACTGAGTGAACCTCATCAAAAAAATGAAAACAAGCCTTTAATTCATATATTTAAACATGTTTATAAACACATCTAGATGTGTACATATGACATACAAATATATGTATATATGCCCGTGCATATGCATATTCATAAACAGTGTATTATTTTCATACTCTAGGCCCTTTCCTGGATACAATCCTAAATTTTGGATCTGTAAATAATCTTAACCTTTTAGGTCTTGTAAGTCAGCACCCATTTTGATGACCACTGAAATGTTTAAGCCATCTGCTTTGTACAAATGTGGGTTCTCAGTGATAAAGATTAGGGGGGAAAGCAGTGGCCCTTAGTCAGCTAGTTCCTTAATATGTTCTGCTAAACTTTTTTTTTCTAAGGGTTTGATTACTTTATACTTGATAAATTTTTTAAACAAAATACAGTTTATGGACAATTTTACAGGACAAATCACTGAGTTTCTTCAATGATCACTTTTGTTTCATCTATACCTCCACCTCCTGCCATTCAGTTATTGTGGGGAAAAAACTTGAGACATTATCATTTCATACAAAATGTTTCAGTAAGTATTTCTAAAAGATAAGAATCAGTTTAAAAATTCGTAAGTGAAATAACACTTTCAAATCCAGGAAGGGTAAAAAAATAATAATTATTTAATATAATCAAACTTCTAGTCGGTGTTGAGATTTTTCTGATTATTTTATCTTTTCTTTGTTGACAGTTCGTGTGTCTGAATCAGAATGCAAACAAGGTTCACACATTTTTAGTGGCTTTGTCTCCTGTATCTCTTTTAAACTTTGGGTTCCTTCTTATTTTCCTTGCTATTTATATCTTGAAGAAACTAGTTGATTTGTTCTGTATAATTGTCCATAAACTGGATTTTGTTTTAAAAAATTACTAAGTATAAAGTAATCAAACCTTTAGGTTATTAAAACTGGGGAAGGGGGTATATGTTGGGGGGTGTTCAGTGTATTAGCCTCTCTAGTAAAACTTTTTATACAAAAAGGTTATTTTTTTAAAATACTGTACATCTTAATATAGTTCAAAGTTTTTGGAAAATAATTTAAAATATTAAATTCTATAACCTAGTTTGCTGGGGGGCATTGTTATAAACATACCTCCAGCTAAAACTGAGATGGCATTATTCTTTTTTAGTACTTTATGTCTTGATAATTCCAAATGGATGCATTATTTCAATATACAACTTAGTGATGGATGTGCATTGCAATTATATTACATATTTAAATTACTATCTGTATCAGATGTCGATTGCTCCCTACCTGACATCTTTTCAGCCTCACCTCAGATTCCAGCCCTGGGAACTTTCACTCACTTGAGCTAACAGCATCTCACCTCAAGTGTGACCTGCTTTTGCTTTTTTCCCTAGGGCTTCTCTGATACCCCAGCATGGGATGCCAGCATGATGCCACTTGGCCAGCATCCATGGGCACCTGACCCTCAAAAATGGCAGAGAGACCATGTATAAACACTTCTGCTGTCGGCGCCTGGGTGGCCATATGTGAGAGTCACATTATGTGCCTCTCAAAAAATCCTGGTGAGATCATGCCCTGTTTGCCCACAGTGGTGACCAACTTGAGAATATACCTTTGTTTTGATCTGCACAGAGCAAGAACTCCAGAACTTTGCAACGTATCTCCCTTGAGTATTCAGCAGAGTACTGATTAGTACAGGCATGTAAGGAAACATTTTGAGGCAGGGGGAAAAACCTACCTGAAAAGTTTTGTGGTAATAGTACCTGTTAATCACATAGGTCCAGGAAGAGTATCTACTCTCATCACCCCTAGAAAACATCATAATCACAATGAAGTAGGAAGAGTACTCAGAAGTGTCTCACCTCGGTTGTTGTGATTAGTTCTAGATTAAATTCTTTGGTTCCATCTAACAAATCTTAAATATGGCACCCAAAAAGATCAAACTGTTTCTAAGTAATTCAATTGTATTTCAGAAGAAAGCTCAAGAATATGTATAGGAATAAAAACTATCCAGTATCCCAAAATCTAAAATTCAAAATGTCTGGCCCCCAGTAAAAAAGTACCAGGTATGCAAAGAAGCAGGAAAATACAATCCGTAATGAGGAGAGAAAGCAATCTAATGAAACTGACACAGAACTGACACAGATGTTTGAATTAGCAGACAAGGATATAAAAATGGTTATTGGAACTGTATTCCATATGTTCAAACGTTATGTAGAAGCATAAAAGAAATTTTTAAAAATGAATCAAACTTCTAGTGATGAGAACAAAAAAGTCTGAGATAAAAAAATATATACTGGATGGAATTACAAGCAGATAGCATCTTGCAGAAGGAAAGATAAGTGAACTTGAAAATAAAGCAATAGAAACTGTCCAAAATAAATCACAGATAGAAAAAATAATTTAAAAAATAAATAAAAACATCAGTGAGTTGTGGGATACTTTCAATTAGTCTAACATAAGTGTATCTAAAAGAGATGCTGGGGAGGCAGAAAAAGCACTTAAAGAAATAATGGCCATTTAAAACCTTTGATGAACACTATAAATCCAAAGATCCAATAAACTCAATTAATTCCAAGCACAAGATAAATAAAGAACACAACACCCACAAAGTTCAATCATAATCCTTATGGAAATATTTTTAAGCATGAACTCTTTATTAGATTTTTATTAGATCTAGGGCTATTCAGATTATCTATTTTTTCTTAAGCAACCATTGGGAATCTGTGTCTTTCAAGGAATTGGTCCCTTTCACTTAAGCTGTTGATCTGGTGAATTCTATCAATCATCAAAGGAAGAAATAATACTAATTCTGCACAAACTCTTTCAGAAAATTGAAAAGGAGAGAATACTTCCCAAATTATTATTTGGTTCCAGTATTACTCAAATACCAAACCAGAAAAAGACATTATAAGCAAAGAAAATGATAAACCAATTACATTTATGAGCAAAGATACAAAAATTCTAAACAATATTTTATCCAAACAAATAAAACAATATAAAGAAGGGTAATATATCATTAATAAGTACAACGTGTTTCATGAATACAGAGCGGATTTAACATATAAAATCCATCAATGTAATTCACCATATTAAACTATAAAAGAAACCTATGATCATCTTAATACATGCAGGAAAGGCACTTGGCAAAATCCATATCCAAAGGCACTGATCAAAACTCCCAGTAAACTAATAATTGAAGGAAAATTCCTCAACTTCATGAAGGGCATCTATGAAAGACCTGTAACTAACAGTAACCTTAATGGTAAAAAACTAAATGTCTTCCTCCTGAGTTTATAAATAAAACAAAAATGCTTGCTCTGCCACTCCTATTCCGCACTATATTGGAGGTTCTAGCCAGTAAAATATAGTAAAAAAAGTAAATAAATGGTATTCAAATTAGAATGGAAGACAAAAAACATATTCATGAGACAACATGTTCTCTATGTAGACAATCCAATGGAATCTATGAAAAAGCTACTAAAACTAATAAGTGAGTTTTAGCAAGATTACAGGATAAAAGATTAATAAACAAAAATCAAATTTTATTTCTATGTACTGGAAACAAAAAATTAGAAATTAAATTAAAAAACACATAATTCATAATAGCATAAAATATGAATTACTTAGGAATTAAATGGACAAAAGATTTATAAAACCTGTATGTTAGAAAGTACAAAATATTGCTGAAAGAAATGAAAGAAGACCCAAATAAATGAAGAAATATATTGTGTTTGTAGGTAGAGATATTCAATATAGTTAAGATGTCAATTCTCCCCAAATTGGCCTATAGATTTAATAGATTCAGAATCTCATGAGACTTCTCTTTTAAAGAGAAATTGGCAGGTTGATTGTAAAATTCATATGGAATTGCAAAGAACATAAAATAATCAATACATCTTTGGAAGAGAAGAATAAAGTCTTTAATAGTATACCAAAAACTTGTTTTACAGCTAATTAATCATGACAGTGTGCTAATGACTGGCATAAAGATATAAAAACAGATCAATGGAAAAGAAAACAGTCCAGAAATAGATCCATGCATATATAGACAACTGATTTTCTACAAAGATGCCAAGGCAATTCTGTGGAGAAAGGATATTATTCAACAATTGGTGCTGGAGCAACAGGATACCCAAATACAAAGAATGCATGTGGTCCACAGCTTTTACCTTATGCACAAACTAAAAAAAAAAAGAGTCATATACCTAAATGTAAATTCTAAAACCATAGAGCTCTGAAGAAAAAAATTTCCTAGATAGGACACCAAAAGCATAACCCTTCAAACAAACAAAAAATAAGTTGTACTTCATTAGCATTATTAGTTCTACTTTTTGGTTTTTTTAAAATATATTTTTATCTTTATTGTTGAAAGTATTACAGATGTCCCCTTTTCCCCCCACTAATCTCTTTTAACCAGCACCTGCCCCCCCAACCCCAGGCCCTTACCACACTATTGTCTGTTCTACTGAAGGACACTATTAAGGACATAAGACAAGCCACAGACTAGGAGAATATAGTTGCAAATTGTAAATCTCATAAAGAACTTACATCTGGAATCTAGAAAGTATATTTAAAACTAATAATAAGAAAACAACCTAATAAAATGAGCAAAAGATTTGAACAAACACTTCACTAAAATATACATATGGTAAATAAGCACATGAAAAGATGCTCAGAATTCTTAGTTATTAGAGAAATGCAAATTAACATCATATCACTATATATGCATTAGAATGACCAAAACTGAAAAGAATGACCATATCAAGGATTGGTGAGGGCATGGAGGACCTGGAATTGCTGGTGGATATGAAAACTATGGAAACATTTTAGAAGACAGTTTGGCACCTTGTTAAAAAGTTAAACACACACCTACCATTTTCCAGCCATTCCACTCCAAGGTAGAAATGAAAGCATACAGAGTGGAGCAAAAGTGGGTTTATTGTTGTGAGTACATACCACACAGATTTTATGCTTGTATTATTATTTACTAGAGGCCTGGTGCATGAAAATTCATGCACTGGAGGCGGGGGGGTCCCTCAGCCTGGCCTGCTCCCTCTCACAGTCCGGGAGTCCTCAGGGGCGGGAGGCGACCTGGCGATCAGGGTAAGGCGACGCCCATCACACCTCTGCTGCTGCCACTGCCAGCAGCACAAGCCTCGGCCGGCCCTGGGTTACCTGAGCCTCGAGCGGCTTTGGGTGGCTCCGCAGCTGAGCAGCTGACATCCGAGGTTTGCCTATGCCTTGGGCCAGCCCTGGGCGGCTGGGGGGCTGAGGGGACTGGGGGACTCTGGAGGCAGGCACACGGACCAGCCAGGCCTGCCTGGGGGCGGGCCCAGCCTTGCTGCATGCCTGCCGCCCTGGCAGGGCTGAGGGGACTGGGCACCACTATCTTGTGGCTGTGGGCGCCACTATCTTTGAGGGTGTGGCAGTCAATTAGCATATTCTCTCCTTATTGGCTGTGGGCGCCATCATCTTTGAGGGTGGGACAGTCAATTAGCATATTCCCTCTTTATTGGCTGTGGGCGCCACCACCTTTGAGGGCGGGGCAGTCAATTAGCATATTCCCTCTTTATTGGCTGTGGGTGCCGCCATCTTTGCAATGGTGTGAGGGTCAATTAGCATATTCCATCTTTATTAGATAGGATAAATTATTGCATTATTTTCCATACAAACAACTGTAAATCTACTTTTGCCCCACCCTGACTATACCTAGAGACTTGTCCACAAATATTCATAGAAGCTTTATTTGTAATAGTCAAAACTAAGAAACAACCTAAAGTTCCATCAATAGGTGAATGGACAAACAACATATGCTTTAGCCATACAATGGAATACTGCTCAGAAATATAAATGAATGAACTATTGATAAGTGCAACAATAAGAATGAATCTCAGATTAACTATGCTGAGTGAATGAAGCCAGACAATAAGATAGCATGTGCTGCCCTAACCGGTTTCGCTCAGTGGATAGAGCGTCAGCCTGCAGACTCAAGGGTCCCAGGTTCGATTCTGGTCAAGGGCATGTACCTTGGTTGCAGGCACATACCCAGTGGGGAGTGTGCAGGAGGCAGCTGATCGGTGTTTCTCTCTCATCAATGTTTCTGGCTCTCTATCCTTCTCCCTTCCTCTCTGTAAAAAATCAATAAAATATATTTTTAAAAAAGATAGCATGTGCTATATACTTCTATTTCTATAAAACTCCAGAAAATCCAAACTAATCTATAGTAATAGAAAAAGACCACTGGTTGTCAGGGGGAGAGGGAAAGGAAGGAGAAGGAGGGATTACTGAGGGTGAGAGGAGATTTGGTGTGTCACTGATATGCTTGTATGTCAGTGACATGCATTTATTCATAGAACAAAACCCAAATTGCCCACTTTACATGCAGTTTATTGCTTGTCAGTTATATCTCAATAAAGCTATTAAAACTATCACCAAACTCAATTCTGTTTACCTGCCTTTTTCACAGCCCCAAATCATCCTTAATTAAACTTTGCTTTCTGTTGCCTAATAGCTCTCAGCGAATTACTTTTTGTTTGAAATTCTAGAAAAGAATGACCCAGTTCACAAAAGCCTTAAGGATGTTGCCAGTGCCGCCTAATTATTAAGACTATTTCTATAGTTTAGTTTTTATGTTTCATTATTTTCATATCAGGCTAAGCAATGAATATAAATCAATCACTTTTAAATTATGGTGGGAATATATCCTTCTAGGAGCTTAAGAGTCACCAACTTATACCAACTATGTGCCTGGAAGACAAGACACTTTCTACATATTTGTTTAATTTACTCACTTACTCAAAAAAGGGATAATTATTGAATCTCCAGTATATTCCAAACACTGTGATGATTGAGTGCCTACTACATACTAGGCACTGTGCTTAATACTTAGTCCTTAATAAAAATTCTTTCATACAGGTATTTATTATTATCAATTTGCAGATTAGCAAAGTGAGGAACAGAGATGTTAAATACTTGCCTGATTTTACTTATCTAGGATACAAAAAAATTTGGAAAAGTAATTTTTTCCTATACAAATATAAAATTAAAAATTCCTTCCTCCTAGTCATTGACAGGTCTTTCTCTGGTTCAGGGGAAAAGAGCACATGACAGGTACACACATGGGCATGGGCATAGGCATGGGCATGCACACACACATGCACACACACACAGTTTTTGAAAGACCTTTGCAATATTTTTTTTAGCTCTGTCACTTCACTCCCAGGCATATTTTCATTCATTTTACACTGTAGTTTCAAGGTTGTTATAGCTTCAAACTCTGTCTTGTAAGGTGAGGCGTCCAAGAATATAAAGGAGATTGGTTAGCAAATGTCAATAATGTACTTCAAAGGGGCTGGGATATATAAATTGAAAGTTGTTATTCTTCCTGTAATAGAAGAATTGGTTGAAATGTTGAATTTCCTCTAATGAAAATTTTTAATACCTTTCATTGGTAAAATGGGTTACTGCCAAAGAAGTCTAAACAACCAGTGGTTTGGTGGATGGTAAGGGTTTCTGCAATAACACCTGAACAGCGGGAGGTGCAGGTAGTTTTCAAAGTAAAATAGGACTGAAAGCAAAGGGTCATGCACCTTGCAGTAAGGTGAGGTATCAGTTATGCCCCATGGGCAGTTCAAAGAGGCACAGCAGATGTAAAGAAGGGGAAGCTGGAATGGAGCCACATAACACATGCCTTCATTTCATTCATGGAGCACAGAGCAGATGGCCCCTTACTTTGATGAATGATCAGAAGGGAAGCCCATGGATTCATAGAGAATAGGAGCATACAAAAGGCTTTTAGGGACCATGTGTCCAGGAGAGCTCCAGATGGGGTGCTTAGCTCCCTCTTCTTACTCTCAGATCAAAATCCAGCATAAAATCTTAAGGACTGGCCACAGATAGTATCAAATGGTAGATGGTATGGAATGAATGCCCTTCTCTTCATCAAGCTTCCATTCTTTTTGCTCTCTTTGTCCCACATATTTCTTCTCTCCAAAAATTCTTGCTTTCTGTACAATCTGAACCCAGCTGTCCTTCAGGACTCTGCTCAATTCCACATCTCTAGTTTTCTTAGCCCACAGTGAGTTTCCTCTCAATTCCCAAATTACTCAGTTTATATTAGCCATTGTTTCTTTAATGAATAATACATGTAGCATATTATGTTCTTACTAGTATTTATAGATAAACTTCTGGTTTTAAGTAACTTGAGGTCTAAAGCCATTTTTTAACTCATTAAACTTCTGCTGAGCACTGGCCTAGACTATAGCAGATGTTACTATATTCTTTGTGCCAATCAAGGTCGTAATATAGATTTCTTGGCACTTTTGGTATAAAAAAAATCAGATCTTTAGCTCCTGAGAACAGATTGAAATTGAGAAACACTGCCCTCTGAGAAAAGCCATATGGAGAGCCTGGACTATTTAGAAATGATCACAATATATATGTCAGGTATTTAATGTACAATTGGCAAGGACGCATACAGATAAGAGAACATCTCTGGATGAGATGCTGAAAATAAATAGCCCCAAATTGGGGGCAACTGGCAGTTGTTGGCCCTCCTATTATTCTTCATAATGTTCTTTTGTTCATTAAGACTCTTTGGGTTGCTAGTGACAGAAATCAACTCTAACTGGCTTGTGCAATACGAGAATTCCTTCATTCACAAAGTCTGGAGCATACTTAAGTCAGAGAATTGACAGAAGAGCCTCAGGGTCTTTAACCAGAACCAAAGTCACAGATTCCTCTGTCTCCACTTGACTTTATTCAGCAAGCATATCCTCTCCATATATCTATTAGCAACCCCAGATAAACACCATCCCGTCTTGGAAACCTCAGGGAATAGATTAGTCCCAGGTAAAGATTAAGACTGACATTTCTCAGACCACATGCCCCCCTTGGGACAATCACAGTAACCAGTGAGATGTAGACCTGGAATACCACCTGTTAACCCTGTGGCCAGGGGACAATGTTTGTTACAGGAGAGGAGAAACAGAAAGCTTATTTTTCGAACAAAAATAATAACCTTTCACAGGCTGGTATAGGTGTGGCATTTATCAACATGTCTTTACCACAATGCCCTCTTTTCAGCTAGGCTGGGGACAGTGGATTGCTCACTTCCAGATGTCACTGACGTTTTGAGGGATATCAAAATTCCCAAGATTCTGTGAGCAAAGTGAGTCTCTAGGTTACCTAGGAGCCTCTAGAATACAAGTCTCTTAAGGAAGAAGATTATGTAATTCTGTTAGTGATGCCTGACAACAGTGGTTATGAGGATGGTTCCAGAAAGAAATATATTTCCTTACCTCGAAGCTGCTGGGAGTCTTATAGAGCTGACACACAGGTCACATGAAGAGTAGTAAGGGAACAAGTGTCATGGAGGCATCGTTCCTTTTGAACTGTCACGCTGATGACATATCTGCGGGAGAATGTGTAAAGATGAATGAAAAGCAGTCTTATTTTTCTTAGTTCTCATTCCCTGGAAAAATGTTTTTGCCACCATCACATTTAAAACAGCGATTTTCAACCACTGTGCAGCAAGAATTTTTAAAACATGCAATACCTGACTATTTAGTCAAGGGCACTGACTTCTTTTCCCTTAGATTATCAAATAAAAAAATGACAACAGCCAACACAACAATAGTTACCAGGTGTAAATGAATCAATTTTTTACCTTTTTTTTTGTCAGATCACCAAAAAATTATATTCTTTGGTGTGCTGAATTTTAGTAATTAGTTTATGTATACCTTGAGATGAAAAAGGTTGAAAATTGCTGTGTTAAAAGGGAGCAAAAATTCTAGAGAAAGTATAAACTGCTTCAAACATATTAAGATAGTTCTGTCTGTAAAATTTATTTTTGCAAAGATTAAAAAACCATGCCAAACTAATTGACGACCCCTGTTGAGAACATTAAAACATTTATTGTGCAGCACTGTAATTTGTATCTGAAAAAATAAGCATCTGACCATGTTCATTTCTAAGCATATACAACTGTCACGGAAGAAACAATTAAGAAATTGTTTTGCATTCCATTGGAGGCGCACTTCTGTTTTAGAGAAGTACCCTAGCTATGGGGTATAGCCCCTCCATCGGCTGTTACTCTGCTTCTTGGCTTCTTAGATAGAAACCTCTAGCTCAAACTAAATCATCCCATCTTTAACCATGCTGTAAGCAAAAGTTTGTCAGCTGAGATAGTTTCCTAGCTGTTACACATATGTTCAAGCCAAAAAAATAAGAAATGAATTGTTATGATTCATTCTTATCTGAATGGGTCTCCTAAGAAAAGATTACTCTGAGCTTCTGCCTTCCTGCTTTGGGGCCTCCTTCCAGAGACATATCTTCCTGACCCCCTTTATTCTCAGAGCAACCCAGAGCTTCCCAAGGTTTCTATTCAGAGGTTTCAACTTTGCTAGTTTCTAAGAAAGTTTAAAGTCTACCCACCACCTGAATCTTTTCCCTCTGTGTCTGTGCACTGTGAGGCAGATGTAGTGTTAAATCACTACCCCATTTATCAAACAATGACCCATCCTTGGGACTGCGTGGTGCTCTAAATCACAGTCAAAGACAAGTCTCATCTAAATGGCCACATTTTTGTTAGTCAAGATTAATGAAAGAAATGAATGATTTAAGAAAAGTATTCATATCTAACAGCCTCGAGGTTCAGAAGTAATGACTGAAAGCTAATTATAGAAAGACTGAAAGGGGTTATAACTCTTAGGATTTGATTTTTAAAATATATTTTTTACAGAGAGGAAGGGAGAGGGAGAGGAAAGTTAGAAACAACGATGAGAGAGAAACGTTGATAAGCTGCCTCCTACACACCCCCTACTGGGGATGTGCCCTCAACCAAGGTACATGCTCTTGACCGGAATCGAACCTGAGACCCTTCAGTCCGTAGGCCGACACTCTATCCACTGAGCCAAACCGGTTAGGGCCGATTTTTTTTAAAAAATCCTAAAATTCCATGGAGTGTTCTCCAAATTATTAAAAATGCCTTTTAAGGAAGTGAAACTCGATGAGCTATTTCTGTACTCCTTTCTCATTCCTTCACTGAAAAAAAAAGTATTTTTCTCATTATGTGAATAAAACTCCCTCTGGAGTATTTTCTCCCTCCCTTTATTGAAATATACATGAATCATCAATGTACAACTTCATCAATATTCTCAAAGTAAACACAGTCACATAATGAGGAACCAGATCCAAAACAAGAAATTATCCCAACCCTTAAAAACCCCTTGTGCTTCTTTCCAGTAACTATACTCTCTACCCTGGGAAACAACATTCTGCATTCTATCATATGTATTTTGGCCCTTTTTGGAAATGCATATCCCTGTCCAATATATATTCTTTGTGTCTTTCTTCTTTCACTCAACATAATGTTGAGTGAGATGAACTTTGATTCATGTAACTATAGTTTGATTATTGTCGTTGCTATTTAGTACTTTTTACATAAATAGAACACAATCTATTTGTCCATTCTGTTATTGATGGACATTTGTTTTTGTTTTTTTCAGATTTGGCTTGACTATACAGTTCTACTATATTTCTTCCTGCATCCTCATGCCTCTACCAGGATCATTTCTCTTCTGCATGAAGAACCCCCATTACAATTACCTTTCGTGAAGTTCTGCTGCTAATGAAGAATGTCTTTATTTAACCTGCACTTTGAAAGACAATATTACTAGATACAGAATTTGAGGTAGGAAATTCTTTTCTTTCAGCTATTTGAATATGATTTCCATTATTTACCAGCTTCCATAATTTTAACTGAAAAGTCAGCTGTTTTCTTAGTTTCTTTGAAATCAAAGTCCTTTTTAAATGACTTTTTAAAAAATATATATTTTATTGATTTTTTTACAGAGAGGAAAGGAGAGGGATAGAGAGTTAGAAACATCGATGAGAGAGAAACATCAATCAGCTGCCTCCTGCACACTCCCTACTGGGTATGTGCCCGCAACCAAGGTACATGCTCTTGACCGGAATCGAACCTGGGACCCTTCAGTCCACAGGCTGACGCTCTATCCACTGAGCCAAACTGGTTAGGGCCTTTTTAACTGACTTTAAGATTTTTCTCCTTCTCTTTGGCTTTCAGTAGCTTTATTATGATTTTCCTTTGTGTAATTTTCTTTATATTTTCCTACTTGGCATTCATAACACTTCTTAAATCTATGGCTGGATGTTTTTCAGCAGTTTTGAAAAATTATCAGCCATTCTCTTTTCAAATATTGCAGTTGCCCCATTCTCTCTCCTAGAATTGCACTTACACATGTCTTATGTCTATTATCTCAGTACTTTCCTTTGCCTTGCTATATTTTATTCTGGATAATTCTTACTGATTTACCTTCCAATTCACTAATTACCTCTTGGCTATGTCTAATCTGCTATTAAACCCATCTACTGATTTTTAAAAATTAATCATTGTATTTTTTTATTCTAGAATTTCAATTCAATTATTTTTACAGATTCACTTTCTGCTGGAACTTTTTACCTTGTCCTACACTTTCTTGAAATTATTCATCATAGCTATTTAAAAGCCCATGTCTGGTAACTCTAATAAATGTTTTCTACAGGTCTCTTTCATCCCTCCTCCCCACCCCGAGTGTTTTTTCACTTCACTTTTGATCATTTGGTCTTGCCTAATGGAAAGGCTGATAATATTTTATTAAATGCTAGTGTTAAGAATATTTTAAAACAGTTTTAAGTTTTTGTTGATGTTACCTTCCTGAACCAGGCATTTACTTTGCTTTGTAGGTCACTTTATTCTAATCTGTGGGACTAAACTGACTTTAGAGTTTGTTTCAGTCTCTGTATGGGGCTGATTCTATTCATTCTTATTCCTAAATTGTAATCCTTTAGGGCGGTCCCAAATGAATGTCTTGATTATTTAGCAGATCCTTAATACCTTCAAACTCCAATTCTAATTTTTGTTCCTTCAATTTCATAAAACTGCTAAAAGCTGCCCTCAGTTTCTCAATTTCTTGGCTCCTTTTAAAATGGGAAATAGCTCAATGGGAAAAGCAGCTCCAAATGTTAGGCTCATCTCTTTGTTCTGTTATTTTGAAGTTATTGGTGCCTTACACTTCTCCAATGCCATCACAATTATTTTTTAAATTTATCCAGATGTTAAGTTGCTATTGTAGGAGTGTTGGTCAGGTAGAAGCTATTCAGTCATAGCTGGAAGGGAAAGTTAATCCTCCTCTAGAGATTATCATCTTAACATTGATCATATCTAGACTGACCTGAGCAATTTCTGAGTGTTTAACTTATTAACACTAAGGAATGACAAGGTTCAAATTAATACTTAGAAATAATACTTTAAAAAGTCTTTTAAAAGCAACACTAAATATGAGTTCTTATTCAGACTGCTAATGGGCACTTACTTTTAAACTTAAACTCTTTGCATATCTCACTCTTAAATAATGCAATGATACACATCTATGGATATATACTTTTATGTCATGATGTCCTGAGTAAACTTCTAAAAGCATAATTTCTTGGTCAAAGTTATGGACATTTTTAAAGCTCTGCCACATTTTGGCCTATTGTCTCTAGAAAGATTTGGCTATTACGTGGTAATAATTAAACTTAACTTTCTGTGTATCTAAAACTTTGTATTTTTTTAATTTAAGAAGACACAGGAAAATATTTTTATCCTGGAAAATATTTTTCCCTATCCATCCAGCTATAAATTTTTATAACGGAAATTTTCATTTTATTCTTCACACACAGCAAAAGATCTCTTTGAGCATTATTCAAAATATATCAAATTTCATCCATAAAAGGCCATTTGTTCCTGGCAACATGTTTGAGTTTATAATATCAAAGAGGGGGTTCCCCTGAAATTCACATTATAACCTTAAATGCTTCAATAATTGCTGAAGTACAGATCTTGTGAGCAAAGACTAACCATCAGAAAAGTACTTAGAATTTTGCACATAGTTTGACATTTCCAATGTATTTGGGTGACATGACAATGTTCATGCTCTTCTGTTGCCACCCATTGGAAAGCTCCATTGGAGATGTTTAATACGGGTCAATATATGGCTTGGTTCAGTTCACATGAAGTAGAAAAAAACTTGGGTTCTGCACTTTGGAATGACAGGACTAAACATCGTGTGGCTATCTCTTTAAAAGCTACAAGAATAGGGGGTGGCCTAAGGCACCTCAACCAGGGAGGCTGACTTCAAATTACCAGACACGTCTATTATGAAGTGCTGAAAGGGGAAAGAAAAACAAATAATAAAGTTACAAAACAAAGTTTATTTTATCAAAATTAAAACTGCTTCCTTCTCTGCACTTAAGAGTAACCTTGAGATGGAACGGGCTGAGGGTTACATTGCTATAATCCCTTAGCAGTTAGTTCCACAGCAGGGGGTGCTGCTATAGACAAAATTATAGGGTTAGGAATGTTCACAATTCAGTGACCTGATTGGCTGACTATTCCTCAGGGCTCTTGAATCAAATATTTATACATCTAAATGGGAGCAAAGAAAGGAAAATGGTTCATAAAGAGAGTCCCAGAGCATGTATTATTGAAATAACAGATGGAATATTATATTTTTGAAACATTCTTTCTATAAAGAAGTCTTTTGAAGTGTGTTTTGGTAGGATAAGCTGAGCCAAGAGTGTTGGAGAGAGACAGAAAAAAAATGGTTTTATTTTCAAATGGTTGGTGTCAGCAGTGTACAAAGTTCGCACTTCCCCAAAACGGCACGTCTCAAATGCACTGCGGGGCAACGTGTTTGCAAAGCCTCTGCTTTACATGGACGTCCCACGGGAGGAATCATTCAGAAAACACTTGCTTGTCACTGCTCACTTTGTGCCTAGAGTCTCCCAGACCTTGACCTCTCAAATCTTTGCCAAGGGGGTATGGCCCCTCCCCACTGATTTTTCATGTTTCCTAAACTGATTGAAACCTAAGCTAACATTCAGGGCATTGTCTCATAAAAGCTATTGGCCATGTATTAGCTGAGATTTTGGAAAGAAGCAGATTAAGATTGTGGATTTTATGCCATATGGGCAATATTGCTGGATCATCTAGTCGAGGTTTAAGAATAAAAATGGAAGCATGCAATATAAGGCAAAAAGCAGGAAAGCCAGGCAGAAGGCCAAATGAAAAATGTATCACATTTGCTTTCTTTTCCTCTACGTGGGAGCCTGAATCCATGACAGAATCAATAGTTTAGAATGATTCTGTTGTCTTTCCAGGAAAAATACCCCATTACTAAGCAATCAGTTAAAGTGCTCCATGGCCAGTCCAACTTCTCCATCATTTAGCTCTCAGGACATGGTTCAGGACATGCTAGTCTCAGCTGTGGACTGGATGTGCTATATGATGATGAGATTTATGCATGACAACTGGCAGTTACTCTGGCCAAGGAAAGAGAGAAATCACAGGAACATAGTTATTCTGACTTTGTATCCAGACATGATCTCTATCCATGACGGGGATCTGAATGTAATTCCTGGTTGAGCTATTGTTATGAGGAACAAAAGGAAGAGTATCCTGGGAGAAGGGGTAATGTTTATGATGTAATAAATAAAGAAAGTTATTCCTGTTGAAACCCAAGCTATTGATATTTGCTGATCAGGTAATCCAGGTATTGATAAGAGTTTTAGGATTTGATTTTTTTGTACAGGTCCTGAACATCAAACAATAGCCAGCTGGCAAAGGGTAAAAAGCCAGTAACCTATGGCTTCTGAAAAATCAGAGTGCACAATCAGATAGCAACCTCTGCCAAAAGAAAGAGGCTATAAGAGAAAAAGAGAAAGCAACTCATTTCCACCCACCTGTGGGGCCACGTCAGAGCAAAGTAAGAAAATGCTTGGGTAATGGCTTCTTGGGCGATAGCATCTGCTCAGGGAGTTGACTCAGAGAGCATCAGAGGCTCAGGGCTCCCGCCGGCAGCAGAAAGGACTCTTGGCAGAGCTGCTTCCTGCACCTCTTTTGATCATAGGGCTCAGGCTTGGAAAGGTTTTCACCAGTCTTGTGGTTTCCTGGTCGTGCGTCAATACATTCTGGCTGAAATACTTCACTTCCTTCTGGCCAGCCCCTCCACCAATGGCTCCTGGCTCCCTGGTTCACTCTCTCCAGCTTTGAACTAGACTCCAAGGACACTGCTGGCTGCAGCAAGAACCTTGAATGAGAGGCCTACAGCTGGATGCGAGCCCTCCCCTCTTTGCAATGGGGATCCTAAGTGGGGGAAAAAATAGGTTTAATGGAACCAAAAGTCCATTGAAGCATCGAAGTGTAGAATATTACATGTGGTTACCACACAATTTCTTTTAAAAGACAGTCTGCAATAGAATCACCTGGACAACTGGTGAAATTATAGAAGTTCCCAGTCCTGTCTCGGACCTTCTAAACCAGAATCTCTAAGTGGATACTGGGAGTCAGTGTTTTTAAGAATCTCCTTCACAATTCTGACACGCAGTCACTGCCTAGTATAATAGACCCAATTTCATAAATTAGGAAACTCAGGCCCAGACAAACAGGCCCTAACCACGGAATGTTCCTGTGTGCTTCGACCCCATGGACCTCTCTAAACACGACGCATTCTGCTACATAGGATCCTTTTTAAATTCTACCACTCTCCACTCAGGTAGTATTGGAGAAAAACGTGTAAATTCAGAACAGCTTTCAGTAAAGATAGTGCTTTTGTTCATCTGTTTTTGGTGAGGACTCTGGCAGTTCGGACAACTCACATATACGAAAAAGGAATTTCTCAGACACGTTAGTGAGTAATAATTACATACAGTCATTTAAAAATTTCAGGGTTAGCTAGAACAAGGTTTCCAATGGATTATGTGGGGGGAGTGGTGTGGTGTCAGAAGGATTGAAAAGAAGACCAAAGAAATTCCCAATGAAAATGGATTAATTGTCCTCTTGAACTGGATGGCATTAGAAACACTTGATTCTGCAATGGATCAGAACCATCATAAGCTGAAAATAGCACCAGGAATACTATATGCTTTTATCATTCATATGTTTTATAGACCAGAGTTTAGATTGTGCAAATAGTCATAGACTAGCTCAGAGAAGTCATAATCCCATGTGATTAAGTACTTAGTGGTAAATGCATGGAAGAAATTTTTTTTTTAGTAGAATAAAATTGTGGTTGCTAATACAACTTTTGGAGTAAGATATACTATATGACTCAAAACCTCAGCTCTACTATGACTAGCTGTGTGGCCTTGAAGAAGTTATTTAACTTGAGTTTTAATTTCCTCATCTATAAAATGAAGCCTGACAAGGGCTTTTCGGAATATTAAAGCATGGCAGGGAGGAGGGAATTGGTGAGGGGGTGCTGAGGTTATTGAAGAAAACAAAAGGCAAAGAGAAAAATGCAGATGAACTAAGATGACCAAAGGAGAAGACATCTAGACTAATAAAACTAAAAGAGAAACACACTAAAAGTATTTGTATGGTAATTAATCTAAATTCTCAAGCTAAGTTTTGTCACCCATGCCCAGAGTCCAGTGCCCTAGACAAACTCTACTTAACCCTAGGAGAATGTATAGACTGTGAACATGGCTAGAATATATGCATTGGATCAGCTTCATAAAATTAAGGATTGATTTTTATGTGTTTTTTTTCACTCTCATGCCCAGAGTTTAGTTGTGAAATTAATGAATGCATTTGGTGGGATTAAATAAGGGCCCAAAGCCTTGATATTTCAATAGGGGAGGAGGCTGGTGAATACATAATGAATATAGAAATACCTCTGTGTCTTCTGGATGATGGCTCTACTGTGCGCAACTATGATTTTGAAAGCCATGGTAACCAAGAGATGAGGAAAGTTTCCCTTCAACTCTACATTGAAACCAATGTACCTTAAGAACAATTGCCTAGAAAGAAGTTCTGATATTAGCAACACATTGCCAAATAAATAGAAGGTGATACTGTTAGTATCTCAAATTAGATGAAGTCAAGAAAACCAAAAGTTTGCCCTGGATGTTTTAAAAAATATTGCTACAATGTAATAGTCTTGCTGGATAGGTATTAAAAATAGACAGAACTTTAATAAAATCCTTCTTGTATTATTAGAGTTAAAGTTTAAAGCCATTACATTTTTAAAAGGAAGTAAGGATGCAGGGGGTAAGGAGGGAGGAAGGGAGGAAAGAAGAGAGAAAGGAGAGAAAAGGGGGAAATGAAGGAAGGAAGGAAGGAAGAGATGCAAGGAGGGAGACAGGGAAGGAAGTAAAATCAACAAAAAGAGCATAGGATCATATACTTAAACCAAATTGTAAGTTAGCTGAAATCTGAATTATTTTCTCTTAAAATATCCTTAGTAAAACAAGTCAAGTTAGGGGCTATAAAATGAGTCAAACTGTCACAAAGAACAAAAGTAGTTCCCACTTCACAGCTCTCTGCTGTGTACCCAGAGCCGTGATCAGTGGGAGTGGCACGCATGTTGGTTATGAGCTTAAGCTTGGGGTCAGAGAGATGACAATTTCTCTAATTCTGTGATTTCAAACAAGCCACCTATCCTGACTGAGCCTGTTATTTTTATTTTTCTGCAAAAGGGAGTTAAGATTATACACCTCACAGGAGTTTTATAAAGTTTGATCCAGAATCTGGCACACTCTTAGGCTCAACAAATGATGACTACCATTTTTATCATCATTATCATTAATATTATTAAGATACTGAAATATCTGAGATTTGTGATTTAAAAATGTGCTGTATGATTTGGTCTGAAAAATGGAGCTGGGTAATATACTCATTGCTAGACCCCCTGAGAAAAAGATCTGAACAATACTCCCCTGCAGCAGTTGGGATGGTTATAGTTAGCTTTTATACAGCCTTGTGCTTCACAAACTGCATGCAACTTTTGCTATCCTTTGCCATCGACCTTCTGGTTACACAGAATAAATTTTACCTTTTGCTGATGGAGCAACGAAAGCAAAGAAAAATAAAATACTTGGCCTTGGATCATAAGATGAGCTGTAATTATCGTAATTCCCCAAATCCCAGTCCCGGGTTCAGCCAAACAAACTGGGGTTTCCATGAGGTTTAACAGTGAGTCAACCCTGGAGACATTTGGGACAATTTTAAATCCAAGAATACTTTGTGTTTCTTATTTTATAAAAAAGAGTGAACTGAAACTGAGGAATAGGGGATGCAAGGCAGTGTTGTGAAGGAATGAAGGAGTTTTTAGGTTCTGCTGTAAAAACAAAGTTGATTTGATTCATGAGCTATAGGAAGATTACTCTGCCAACAGAGAACTAAAGAGTGAGGTCAGTTTCAGAGAAAAATGATTAACATAGTCTGTGTGGTTACTAAGGTGGTTGCATGGAGACCTAAAATTTTTTAAATAAAATAAGAAATGCTGAATCCAGTTCTGAGAGGTCATAGAATAGACTAGAAAGAACACAGAGTAGGAATAAAGAGCCCTGGCTCTGTCCATTAGTAATTAAACTGCTTTATGGAAATCACATAAATTTTTAAAGTGAAGATCTCTAATTTAACCCTAAGAATGGTTACACAGACATAATAAAAGTGTCTTTTTAAAGAGTGTTTTAAAAACCTCTTCCACTCAAAAAAATACCTGTTAAAAATGTAGCCCTAAGTCTCATTCTTTTCTTACCCACAAATAGATATTTATTAATCACGAGGTATTAGATATTATAATGGATTCAAAGACCTACCTACAAAACATGGATCTGATGCTTGGAAAATTGAGTTAGAGAGTAAAACATAAAAGGACAGAATTATATGAAAATAAATCAAGACATAACTTGATAAATTACTGAAAGATTTCAACAGAAGACTGCTATAGAAATCCATTCATATTGATGAGAAACTGCTGAAAGCTGGCACAGTTAAGGAAAGCAAAATAAAAGGAGGTTGGATTTGATATCAGACATTAAGGACGTAAATTGTTAAAATGGAAATGAGGGGGTCTTTATATTATACTGAAGAGTTAGAAGTTTACGGACACTAGAGAGTATCTAAAAATGTTTTCATGGAAATGAATCTTTAGGAAGACTCATTCAGCAAATATAGTTTGGAAGGAGAGTATAAGCGAAGAGACTCATAATACATTTGTGATAGTTCAAATATCAAATACAGTGATAATTGTTAGAATTAAAATGAAACAAAGTTTGTGAGAGATCTTTTGAGAGATTTCTTGGAAAAAAAATCTACACAATCTGACAATTGACTGGATGGAGAAAGTAAACATCAGGATAAAAATTAGGAACAATGACTAGTTTTAAGCCTAAGTTTAGAGAAGCAGGTACCATACATTGACCTGGGATATCAAAGGAGAATGTTTTGGTAAATTTTCAGTACAGTACTTAGGGCACAGTAGTAACTCTAGAAAATAGTACTGGCAGGTATGCTCAAAGATGTCACAAAAAATCAAGGGTAGGCTAGAGAGAATCAGAGACCAGGAAACAAAAAGTTAGGGCCATATTTGGCAAATCCCAATTGTCTGTAAATATGTTCTCTACCTTGCAGACAAGGCAACATCCACAATGACATACGCAGCATATCTTCACATGACTTGAGGAAAATGAATAGCACAGGTTGCTTATATATTACCAAAACTCAGGTGCCATAATGTTGTTCAAAGTGTATGTGGAATATGTCAATAAAATAACTTTTGTTAGAGCACATTTTAAGAATGATGACTTATAATCCTAATAACTGTTAAAAATACCTTAATAATTGTGGTAGGCAGAATAACATTCCCCCAAAGATGTCTAATCCTTGGAACCTATGAATATGTTACCTTCATGGCAAAAGGACTTTGCAGAGGTAATAAATTTAAGAACCTTGAGATGGGGAAATTATCCTGGATTGTCAGTAGGTCCCGATATAATCACAGTGTCCTTTTTTGGTCAAGGGGGTGATGGTTAGGAGAATCAGAGTTAGAAATAGATTTGAAGATGTTATGCTTCTTACTTTGAAGACCGAAAAGTGGCTATGAGCCAAGGAATGCATGCGACCTCTAAAAACTGGAAAGGGCAAAGAAACACATTCTCCCCTAGAGCCTCAAAAAGGAATGCAGGCCTGTCAACACATTGATACTAGCCCAGTGAGATTCTTATTGAACTTCTGACCTATAAAATTGTAAGATAATAAATTTGTGTTTTTAAAGCCACTAAGTTAGTGATAACTTGTTACAGAAGCAATAGGAAACTCATACAATAATATTACATACATTTTCTGAGTGACACATGCTCATTATAAAAAATTTAGAAATTATTAAAAGATATGGAAGCAACCTAAGTACCCACCAAAGAGTGAATGGATAAAGAAGTGGTGAATATACACAATGGAATATGACTCAGCCATAAAAAAGAATGAAATCTTGCTATCTAAACAACATGGGTGGACCTAGAGGATATTATGCTGAGTGAAATAAGTCAAACAAAGGGAGACAAATGCCATATGATTTCACTTATATGTGGAATCTAAAAAACAATATAAATGAACAAGTAGAACAGAAACAGACTCATAGATACAGAGAACGTATTGATGGTTGTCAGATGGGAGGGGGTTGGGAGAAGGGTGAAAAGGTGAAAGGATTAAGAAGAACAAACTGGTAGTTATAGAAGAGTCACAGGGATGTAAAGTACAGCATAGGGAATATGGTCAATAACCTATATATATAAAAGGCTAATATGCTAAGCATCCCTCCAACTGTCTGACTGGTTGCTATGACGCACACTGACCACCAGGGGGCATAGGCTCAACACAGGAGCTGCCATGATGTGCACTGGTCATTTAAAAGAAACGGCACCTGGCACTGACAAAGTAACACTCAGCTTCCCCCAAGTGGGACACAGGCCCTGCCACCACCTGGAGCAACAGCCCTCCAAATCGCAGCCAATGCTGCCGAGACCCCATGGTGCAAAATGCGACCCACAGCCCAGTCTGGAAACGGTCGCTGTGGGTGCCAGGTAATGACATAATATAGCAATGCCTGGCTTCCTCTCCCTAGCGACTAGCCTCCTTGGAGTTTCTTCAGCCCAGGAACACAACTTGCTTTACAGCCAGGTGGAAACATTTTACACTTTAACCAAATGTCCTGTGAAGCGTTTTCCGGTGCCTCATCTCATTTGATCCTCACAGAAGTCCTGGAGTAGGTAGACAGGAGACTAGAAGAAACCTATTTTCTTTTCATTAGCTGGAAAACGGAGATTTAGGAAGTTAAGAAACTTGACCCAACTGAAAAGAAGAAAGAAATGGTGGACCTTGAAAATGACTTCAGGTTTTCTCACCGTGTGGAATATAGTCAAACACAGCTGTTCTTCCTGTGTGATCTATAATAATAATCTGCTTCATGTTGATATTTACTGCTGTGTTGCTGACAACTACCTGAAAGAGAAGTTGGGGGGCTTCATTGAGCTGGAAAAAGTTTAGCTACATAAGAAAGCAGGTCTAATTAAGCAAGTTTATTCTATAATCTATAAAAGGCTAAGTTGACTCATGCATGCGCGATACATATAAAGCTCTCACTGGCGCAATCACAGGTGTGTGTTTCGATCTGTCATTGTCGATCGTGAATTTGGTTGACACTTCTATTATAGAGAAAGGGAAAATAGTGATATTAAAATATTTCTTCTAATTAATTTCCTTTCAATGTGCACAAATCCATGCACTGGACCACTTGTAATAACTATGAATGGTATCAAGACGGCAACTAAATTGATTGGGGTGATCACTTAGTAAGTTATATAGCATCTAATCACTGGGTTATACACCTGAAACTAACATAATATTGTATCTCAACTATAATTGAAAACTACAAAAGTCAAATACACACACACACACACACACACACAAACAATAGATCACTTGACATTTGAAGAAAGCCTCCAGTATAAAAGACAGAACAATGTAGAGTAGAGAGGGGGCGGGGAGGGAAAGAAACTCAGATGAAATAAAAGGCCCTAACTGGTTTGGCTCAGTGGATAGAGTGTCAGCCTGCGGACTGAAGGGTCCAGGGTTCGATTCCAGTCAAGGGCACGAACCCCGGTTGCAGGCTCTTGGCCCTGGTCAGGGGCATGCAGGTGGCAACCAATCAATGTGTCTCTCTCACATCAGTGTTCCTCTCTGTCTCTCCCTCTCCCTTCCACGCTCTCTAAAAATCAATGGAAAAAAATATCCTTAGGTGAGGATTTAAAAAAAAAGAAAGAAAAGCAAGAGAGCATCACAAGTAAATTTTATTTTTAAATTGTGTTCTAAAATCCTGAGATAGAAGTTAAAATATCCATGAAACAAGAACAGGATGATATAAATAGGGAAAAATTAGAGAAAAGAAACATCTAGAAGGTTTAATATCTAATTAATGAATGAATGCATGTTGACAGAAATAGAATAGAAAAATGGAGAGGATGTTTCATTGACTAATTAGGATAAAGTTTTTTTTTTTAATTGAGATTGCTCACCAAGTATCTATTCAGTAAAAGAAAAAAGTGCAAAACCAAGGCACAGTATTGAAATATTTTGAAACACTGGGATAAAAAGACAGTACTAAAAGTTTGGAAAAAGGAAAAAGAAAAACAGATCATATAAGGATAAAAAAAGAATACTTTTTTTAAAAAGCAAACCCTGATAGAATTAAGATGAATCTCAATTAATCTAAATGACACTCAAAACAGAATTCAACACCTTTTAAGAAAAAAAACGAAATGCACAAAATCATCTCTAATCTTTCCAATGTCCAGCAACCAATTGAAGAGGACTAGATTGGCAAAAAAGCTTGGAAATATGAATCATATCATTAGCCTGGGGAAATATCAAAATTCAAAATCTGAGGTACAATTTCCACTAAATGCATATGGCTTTCACATTGTTGTAAAGTCGAAAAATAGTATGTCTAACCATTGTAAGTAGGGGACTATTTGTGTGTGAGTGTGTGTGTGTACATATACATATATATAGTAATATAATACTTACAATCCTATATAATAAAAGGCCAATATGCAAATTGACCGAACGGCAGAACAACCGGTTGCTATGACACGCACTGACCACCAGGGGGCAGATGCTCAATGCAGGAGCTGTCCCCTGGTGGTCAGTGCGCTCCCACAGGGGGAGTGCCGCTTAGCCAGAAGCCCTGAGCTGGGCTCACGGCTGGCGAGTGCAGAAGTGGTGGTGGGAGTCTCTCTACCTCCGAGGCAGCACTAAGGAGCAGCGAGCCCAGCTTCTGGCTGGTGAGCGCAGCGGCGGTGTCAAGAGCCTCTCCCGCCTCTGCTGCAGGTGGGCAGTAAAGAGCAAGGGGTCCAAGACTGCAAGAGTGCTGGACTGCGAGAGCCCCACCCGACTGTGAGAGCAATGTCTGACTGCCAACTTAGGTCTGATCCTCAGGGGAATCGGGCCTAAGCCAGCAGGCGGACATCCCCTAAGGGGTTGCAGACTGCGAGAGGGCACAGGCAGGGCTGAGGGACCCCTGCCCTGCAGTGCACGAATCTCGTGCACTGGGCCTCTAGTTATATAATATGAAACAAAAACAATTTTTCAAAAATAGGTTAAAAATTTGAACAGACCTTTTTCAAAAGAAAATACATTAATGGCTAATAATCAGGAGTAAAAATATTCCACAACATCAGTAATCAAGGAAACACAAAATCCACAATAAAGCATCACTATACATGCATTTAAAATGGCAAAATTTTAAATTATCAATATTCTTTTTTTTTAAGTGAAATTCAATGGAAACTGTCATACATTGATGGTGGGAGTGTAAAATGGTACACTACTTTGGAAAAACAGTTTGGCAATTTATATTAAAACTAGAGGCCTGGTGCACGAAATTCGTGCAGGGGGTGAGGGTGTTCCTCGGCCCAGCCTGCACCCTCTCCAATCTGGGACCCCTCAAGGGATCCCACTAGGATCAGGCCTAAACAGGCAGTCAGACATCCCTCTCACAATCCAGGACTGCTGGCTCCCAACTGCTTGCCTGCCTGATTGCCCCTAACCTCTCTGCCTGCCAGCCTGATCACCCCCTAACCACTTCCCTGTCAGCCTGATCGATGCCTAACTGCTCCCCTGCAGGCCTGGTTGCCCCCAACTGCCCTCCTCTGCCGGCCCGGTCACCCCTAACTGCCCTCCCCTGCAGGCCTGGTCCCTCTCAACTGCCCTCCCCTGCTGACCATCTTGTGTCCACATGGGGGCGGCCATCTTGTGTGCTGGAGTGATGGTCAATTTGCATATTACCTCTTTATTATATAGGATTCATTTACCATTTAACCCAGTGATTTAATTTCTAGGTATTTATCAATAAAAACTGAAAACATATGTCCACAAAAAAATCTTATATACATCTTTACCAGCTTTATTCATAACGACCACAAACTGGAAACAAACTAAAGACCCATTAACAGGTAATGAATAAACAAATTATAAATACTACTCACCCCCCAAAATAGAAGAGGAATGAATTACATGCAACAGCATGAAGTTTCAATAACATTATGTAAACTAAAGAAAACCAGAAACATAAAATTTAGAATAGGCACAACGGATCTATAGTGGCATAAAGCAGGTCAGTAGGGCTTGAGGCTGAGAAAAGGGAAGGAAAACTGACAACAAACAGGCATGAGGGAACTTTTGGGGGTGATGTAACTATTCTATATCTTAATTTGGGTGGTTATGTGGGCTTATATATTTATTTGCCAATACCTATTATTAAATTAAAAATATGTGCAACTTATTCTATCTAGTTTATATTTAAATAACACTGATTTTAAAAGAAAAAGTTAAAACTATAAAAATCATCTATGTACTTAGCACTCAATTTTGTTAAAATTACTTCTAATTTTTCCAAAGTTTCTATGCACTATTCGGTACCATTTTCTCTAACTGTACCACTTCTAATCAACTTATCATGTCATTAATAATTAGTTGTAGACATCAAATAGCTTAATGAGCTCTACTTTATTATTTTAATAAAAAATTATCTTAGAGTTTAGATTTTCCAGTTTTCATTTTTATCAATAATATCCCAATGATCATCTCTGCACTTAAAGTTTTGTCCACATTTGTATCATTTCTTTGGGAAACAGTTCTAGTAAAACAGTATTAGGTTAGGTTAAAGGATAAAAGAAAAAGATACTTATGTCACTCCTATTTTTCTGGAAATTGCCTTATAAGAATCTACTTAAAAGCGTAGCCACCTTTACAAACCTTGCCTGTGATTCTTATTTCAAGATACATTTTGATTAATTAGCTTCTTAGGAATTGGGGAAAGACTTCAAGGAACAGTTAACAAAAGATAGCTGCAAAATGCCCATGGAAGGTCATTTCTGTTGCTGCTCTTTGTATTGTGGAGTCTTATAAAAAATTCATCTAAAACATCAGTTGTAGGAATTGGAGTGGAGCTGAATTGTTCCACTGACTCCTTATGGTCACTTCCTTTACTTCTTCAAGTCTCTCTTGGATGTCTCTGTATCAGAGAGGTCTTCCCTAGTCTCACTTTGTAATTCAAAGACCCTCATGGTCCTCAAAACACACACACACACACACACACACACACACACACACACACGAGGATTACTCCTTCTCTCCCCACTTAGCCTGATATACATTTTTTACATTATACTTATAATCTGGCATTTGCCACACACACCATCTTCACCCCCTGGGAGGAAGTAAACTCCACGAGAGCAGGAATTTTGTTTTGTTCACGGGCATATCCCTATTACCTCAGTGTAGCCCTCAACTATTTGTTGAATGCAAGCTACTAGTAGAATGACTGGGGATTGAGGAACTTGAAGTTGTTGACAGAAAATCCTGGAGGCAAGAAAAAATAATGTGAGATTGGGTACTATGTTTCTGAAGAGAAAACCAAAACAAAACAAAGCAAACAACTCCTGGGGGCAGAATCAAAATGTCTACTGGAATGTTGAAGTTATTAGTTAAGAGTTGTGTTTAAACTGTTTGCTCTAAGTTCATGATGAAAACTGAACACCTACCTCCCATTCCTCTACACAATCTTTAGTTAAATCTACAATGTATGAATAGATATGGAAGGGGAGAGGGGAAGAATATGAAATGGGCCAAGTTCTACAGCAAGTTTGACCAAAAAAATTCAAACAGTAAAGCACTTAAAAATAAATTTAAGAAAAGACACTTCCTGAATCTTCAATTCTTAACCATAAAGTTGTAAACTACTCATGATTACGAGTACACTATTTTTAACTTACACACACTTAGGTATATTTATTATATTCTTCGGAGTCATAGAAAAGACACTAGAATAAATAACCAAAGGCACCGAAGGTAAATGATGACTTAACATCTTAAAATTCATGAACTATTCAGATAGTAAGTCCATAAACTCTTGAAAGGTATAATGGACTAAAGTCATGAATATTAAAGAGTATTCAACATGATCATATTTTCTATTTAAACTTTTCTATTAAAAGCTATTTAGTTCCTCCTTTATCTTGACTAGGTAAGCCTGAGAACACCACAACATGATTATCTCCATGGGAAGGCATTTTCTCATTGGCATAATACATTTTATAAATTCCTTGATTATGGCAGTAATAAAAGGTCAAGATGATAGCTTATTAATACAAGATTTCTGTATTAAGATGCCATTGACTGTCATATGCACCATTAATTTAATAACAACTATGAACACAAAAATAAACAAACTTGCTGTGTTCACACTGTATATGAGATGCATTCCAACTACGGAAAGAGTCAATTAAGGGCAAAATTCATCTTATCATTGAGGAAATATTGTACTTTGAAAATAGAAGACTGAATTCAGCAAGTTCATTGCTTACTGGTTTTGAGACCTGTATCAAAACATTGGCACTTTGTAACTCTCAGGTGTCTGACTCTAAAAGGAAACCATTGTCTTCTTCCCTATAAGATGGGGAAAGGAAAGAACTGAGGAAGCAACAAATAGATCAGATGATCTTTGAAGGATCATTCTAGCTCTAAGGCTGTGGTTCCATGTTTCTTTTTTACTTGAATTTATTTTATTTATCCATCACCATTTATGCCCCCTATACCCTCTTCCACCTTCATCTCTCCCCTTCCCCCACCTCCCACCCCAGCAATCACCACACTGTTGTCTATGCCCATGAGTTCTTTCCATTTTTTTCCTTTTTTATCTTGATAATACAATTATTGAAAGGGAGAAAATGCTAATTTTATTAATTCCTGCAAACCCTTATGTTAATTTTCATTCTCATCTAAATCTTTATCACAGTTCTTAGAGCATGACTACCTTTGTAACCCCTGATTTTCAGAGGGCCCTTGAAGTTGTTGATTTTAGGAGTTGGTAAGTCATTCTTTCTTCATAAAATCTTCGACGACAAGCTCCAATAGCTAAAGTAGACACAGCTTCCAATGAACAGGACGGCAGCTCCGCTTCTAATAAGTTAATCCAATGGTTTTTGTCATGAGCAAAACAAGAAATCATGTTTTTAATCATACTAAAAGGTCTCTGCATTTTGTTAACATCTGGAGTTCAATCACTTCTGTGCTAAAAACCGGGGAATGCTTCAGCAGGGCATAAATCTTGCCCCCTCATTGTACATGCGATCCAGATGCTAGAGGAGAATTAACGTTCGTTTGTAACACATCTGGTGGCGGCAGCTTTGAGTAAACTCTAATAGAAAGAGTGCGGAACTAACGTGGCATTACACCTTTCCTCGGGCCAGGGGTTCTAGACTGAAGGTAAAAGCCTGCAGGTGTCCCTTGGGGCTTAGCAATAAACTGCACTAATCAGCTCTGGCATTGTGTTAAGTGCAGGGTGTTTTGAATTTTCCACAGAAATTTCACAGTCCAGTAACTCTACATTCCAACTGTCTGCTTTTGACAACTCTTTAGATTTGCCACCATCTTGAAACACCAAACAAAGGAAAGGCCCAGAGTCACTGTCAGAGGTGGGCTATCCCCAAAGGTGGCATATCATGGCCAGTGCAGTGGTGAGCAAATGACAAGACTGGCCTCACTGTAGAAATGAGAAGTGACTTAGAATCTGCCCTACAGGTAGTCTGGTGGAGTTGAAAGAGGTTTGAATTTGAACTGGGACATCTGAACTTAAGTCTCACCTCTGGTTTGTATGCAGAAGTCCAAAATTACCTGAGTTCCAGCTTTCAAATAGCATGATGGCTTTTTGTAAAAAAAAAAAAAATAAGTCAAATTTCTTAGAATATCATTTTAATTCACTTTTTAACATAGCTTTCCTTTCCAACCTCCTTTATCCTCAACATACACTTGGATTTTAAACTACAACAAATATCTTGCTTTTAAAAAACCTGTTGCAGGCTTAGCTGGTTTGGCTCAGTGGTTAGAATGTCAGCCCACGAACTGAAGGGTCTCAGGTTCAATTCTGGTTAAGGGCATGTACCTTGGTTACAGGTTCAATCCCTGGAGGGAGGCAAATAATTGTCATAGATTGCTGTTTCTCTCTCTGTGTCTCTCCCCCTCCCTTCCACTCTCTCTTTCTAAAAAAAAAAATTAATGGAGAAATTATCCTTGGGTAAGGAGTAACAAAAATAAAATAAAATAAAAACCTGTTGCATACATTTGTGCTTTGGAGCCTTTGTTCATGCTCTTGCTACTGGTATTCATGCTTTGCTTCAGTTCATTTGCTGACCTATTATTTCCCACATGGCTCTAAGTCTCCTTCTCCATAAGGCACTGGTACATGTCTCCATTATTGCACTTTCCATGGTTATCAGGTATTGCCCATTGTTCTGTGTGCCTATCTCCTTAGACTTTGATTCCACTTTATGAGAATCTGTGAGAGAAAAGGTGATGCCTATTGGAAGCATCCAATCAAGTCTGAGGGATACACTGCATGCTGTTACAGATGGCCTCCAATTTAATTACTCTTCTGTGAGAAAATTCTTTTTCTTTTTAAAATTTTTATTGTTGAAAGTATTACATATGTCCCCTTTGAGAAAATTAATTCTGATAGGGTATGCAAATGCTACTGGACAACTGCAGGGTTTACATTAGGATGTAAAAGAACATCTAGGTAACTATAAATGTGTCTTATGAGGGCATTGTGCTAAGATGCTCCCCCATGAGAGCATCGAAACAAAGATCAGAATCACATCTCCCCATCCTGCCTGGCTCTTGTGCTCATTGAGGATAACATCTTCTACCTTATTCGAAGTATTCTTCTTTATTGTAAGTTGGTGCAGATTGTCTGATGGAATTTTATGAGTTAAATGCGCATATAATGTGATTGCACTAATTATGTATTTTGAATTTGGTATTTGTAACTATAAACTAGAATGCCAGAAGAAACAACTCGCCAGTTTAGACTTGAAAATTGCCACACTACCAAATGAATCATCCTATCTAATAAAAGCCTAATATGCTAAGTGTCAGGTCATCTGGTTGGCCGATCAACCAATCAAAGCTTAATATGCTAATGATATGATAAGGCCGCTCAACTGCTCGCTATGACGTACACTGACCACCAGGGGGCAAACAGTCCAACCGGTAGGTTAGCTTGCTGCTGGGGTCCAGCCGATCAGGACTGAGCGAGATAGGCCAGATACGCCCTGGAGCCCTCCTGCGGTTTCTCCCCTGCTGGCCAACCTCCTGCATCTCTCCCCTGGCCCCAATCATGCATCGGTGGGGTCCCTCGGCCTGGCCTGCACCCTCTCACAATCCGGGACCCCTTGGGGGATGTCGGAGAGCTGTTTTTGACCCAATCCCCCAGGCCAGGCCGAGGGACCCCGCTGGTGCATGAATTCGTGCACTGGGCCTCTAGTATAGAATAAGGGAAATAAAATATGAACACCGATAAATGTTTATAATCACATTAAAAGAAAAATGTGGCTTAAAAAAGATTGACAAGGGTATTGATGTCTTAAAGACATAGATCTCTAGCAGTGATAAGATCCTGATAACTTCACTTTGCTTTTGGATAGCATTGTTTTCCCTAGTATTTTCATATCCCTCATTCACTCATTTATTTGTCTTCTCTGGCCACCTATGAAGTAATGCCCAACAGTAAGCCTAGGGAAGAAGGAAGATTAAAGAATGACTATACTAATCTAAAAATAGCCAGACAGAATACATCAACTGTTAAATAAAAAAAAAATTCTAAGTAAACTTATAAATGGTTATTACGGAAAACAGCTTAGATTGAACAAGACACATTCAGTTCAGATTTGATGGATAAATAACTAATAGTAGACATCTTTTTATCTGTTTAAAAAAGATCTGAGGGGCTGTTTTAAAATAAATTATTCATTTCAATTCTTCCGAGACATGTATTTTAGGCATAACTCTTATATAAAACATAGAATTGGGTTTTTCATTATGATTAAGCATGATTTTTTTTATTTTTTTAAACGTTTCTATTGATTTTTAGAGAGAGAGGGAGGGAAAGGGATTGAGAGATAGAAACATCAATGAGAGAGAAACATCATCGATAGGCTGCCTACTGCGTGCCCCCTACTAGGGATCAAGCCTGCAACCTGGGCATGTGCCCTGACCAGGAATCAAACAGGTAACCTCTTGACCTCTTGATTCCTCAATGCTCAAACACTGAGCCACACCGGCCAGGCAAGCATGATTTTTTAAAAGGTAAGTTGCCCACTTATATTTATGGGAGCCAGTCTTATTTGGTCTTAATTCTGTCATTCATGTCATGCTTTCTGTTACAAATTTATACTACATGACCTATTTTCTTCCCTTTGTTCTCTGTTTATGTGTTCTTGATTTTTAAAACTCATAATAAAATGGGAATGATACATGTTATAATGCAAAGGAGTATATATCTCAATCATCATCTGACTCAATGTTATACTTTTACCAAATCTTTAAAAAAAATGGATAATTCCAATGATATTTAAACTGTTCCAGAAAAAATTTTCTACTAAGATCATGAATGAGACATAATTTTTTTATTATCACTACTTTCATTTAACCCTGTCTAAAGGTATTAGCCAACACAATTCAATAAGAAAAATAAACTAAGGTATAAAAAAGGAAAGAAGCCCTAGCTGGCTTGGCTCAGTGGATAGAGCATTGGCCTGCAGACTGAAGGGTCCCGGGTTCGATTCTGGTCAAGGGCACATGCTTGGGTTGCGGGTTCAGTCCACAGTAGGGGATGTGCAGGAGGCAGCTGATCAATGATTCTTTCTCATCATTGATGTTTCTATCTCTCCCTTCCTCTCTGAAATCAATAAAAATATATTTTAAAATAAATAAAAAAGGAAAGAAGCTAAAATTATCATCATTTGCAGATAACATGATTGTGTATCTGGAAAAGAACATGAGAATAAAATTTTTAAAAAGTACTCTAGCAATAAGAGAACTCTGCAAGGTACTTGGGTAAAAAAATTAATGTACAATGACAGCCTTTATACATACAAACAATACTCAACTGGATGATCTACAGGAGAGAAGATCCCATTTACAAAAGCAATAACAACAACAAAACTTAGGGATACACTTAACCAGAAATAAATTAGATCAATATGAAGAAAATTTTAAAATTCTCTTGAGAATAACAAAATACACATTCATGTACATATACATCACACACATACACACACACTTGAACATAAAGATAAGCATATAATGTACTTGGGAATGAATATACAAAAATATGTAAGAACTCAATTTTACCTCAGTTAATTTATAAATTTGATGTTTTTGTTTTAGAAGATAGGCTAACTGACTCTGAAGATCATCCGGAAAAACAAGCAAGTAAAAATAGCCAGAGAATTTCTGAAAAACTAAAGCAAGACAAGGAAACTATTTCTACCAGGTTTTGATACCTACTATAAATCTAATCAAAATGAATATTTTGCTACTTACACATGAATTAGACAGATAAGTCCATAAACGAGAAAAGAAAACACAGAAATAGATCCAAATACATAGAGTAATATAGTAAAGATACAGGGAACATTTCAAAATGACAATGAAAATATGGATTTTGTAATAATTTGTGATGAGAAAGTTAGGTAAACACCTGAAAAAGATTTGGATTCCTATCATGCACCAGAATAAGTTGAAAAGAGATAAAAGATCTAAGTGTAAAAAATGAAATCACAAAAGTAGCAGAAGAAACTATAAAAAAACTATATTCTTTCAAGTGAGAAAAGGTTCTCTAAGAATAAATAAAATCCAGAAGCCCTATAAAATTTATAAGTTGACTATATATAACTTTTAAAAATTTTTGTATGGCAAGAATTATAATAATAATCATCAAAATCAAACAAAAAATTGAGATAAAATATTTGCATAAGAAACAAAAAGCTAATTTCTTTAATATGTAAAGAATTTCTACTCATCAATGAGAAAAGAATCAACAATCCATTAGCTTAATGAGTGGAGATTGTGAAGAAACAAAGCACAGAAAAGCAGATACAGACAGGTCTTCAATACATAGAAAGATATTCAAGAAATGATGCTTTAAATTTAATCTTCCACATTTAAAACACTATTTTTAAATCTAGAAGAATGGCAAAATTCAGAAAGTACGGTAACTCTGCCTTGGCCAGAGTTCAGGGAAACACACACCTCCACACACAGATCACGTACACTCAAATCAATAAAACCTGTTGGCAGGGCATTTTGACCATACTTATCAAAACTACAAATACACATGCCTTTAATCAGCAATTCCACATTTAGAACTATAGCCTACAGGTTTACTCACACATGTGGTAAAATGATATATAAGCAAGATTATTCACTGCAACCTTGTTTATAAAAGCAAAATATTGTAATCATCTAAATATCCATCCATAGAGTACTGCTTATACAAATTGTAGTGCATAAATATAATGTTATATTATAAATAGTAAATAAAGAAATAAATTTTATGTACAGATATATGATGATCTCCAAAATATGTTGTTGTTTTTTTAATCCTCACCAGTGGATAGGATATCTTTTTTATTGATTTGAGAGAGAGAGGAAGGGATAGAGAAACATTGAAGAGAAAAAGAAACATCAATCGATTGCCTCCAGTACACACCCACCTGGATCAAACCCACAACCTAGGTATGTGCCCAGACTGGAATGGAATCTGCCACTTTTTTTGTTGCACAGAATGACATTCCAATGAACTGAACCACCAGGCCAGGGCTCCAAGATATTTTTAAAAGGAAAAAAAAAGGATAGAGAATATTATGTATAATATACAAATATCTGAGTAAAAATTGGAAGAGAAACATAAAATACTAGTATATATCTTAACCTTGATCTCTACAGCCTACATTTCAATAGCATTAGATTACTACTTATTATTCTCCAGAGCCATCATACTTCTGATTACTATATTCTTCCCTGTGTAGAATGTCCTTCTGCTATCATCATAATTAGCTAGTTAATGTTAATAGGAAGAGAGCAAAGGGGAGGCCAGACATTATAAGCATGGTCATCTGGGCAGCTTCACCAGGAAGCTACAGCTTCACACTCCCTAGGAAACCACCAGTCCATTCCCTGTAGATCAGGGAGAAGGGACTGAACAAAGGGGAGATGGGCACATGTGCAGTAAAGCTGGGGTATGTAGGGGAGATGCTTGTTAGTCTAGCCTGAGAAAAAGATCATTGGCTAAGGAGGGTGGGCCCTATCAAAGCACAGGAAATCTTGGAAGGGTAAGACCCAAGACAAAGAGTTGCCCCTTCCTTTTGCTCTCTCTTGCTTCCTTGTTCGTTTTCCTATGTGCTAGTCTCCACAGCCATGTGACCTTAAGCAGCCCCGTAGCCCATGGCCATTGCAGAACCCACATGCAATGGACTGCACCTGGGAATACAAGCTAAACTAGCCAGATGCTGGACTGAACTGAACTTTAATGTGGAACAGAAATTCTGGGCAGTGGCCTTAATTCTAGTCCTGCTAAAGACAAGACTGGACTACTTCCATGTAGTCCAGAGATGGGACCTTGGAGGGAAACCCCTTAATTTTACACCATCAATAAATCTTCCCACAGTACTCCATCCTCCCATGGGGGCCTCAGGAAATTCTTTTCCCTGTAGCACCCCAGGAACTCCACTTCCACCAATAGCACTTCGTCCTTATTTTTGCTTGTCAAAAATCCAACCTGTCTTTACATAGATCCTCCTGTATATTAATTTTTCTTTTATCAGCACTACCATCTGATTTCTAGTTGTTGTTGTGTTTTTTTCTAATAAAAGGTAGTAAAATCTATTAAGTCTACATAATACTGGAAGAAAGGGGGCAGGGAAAAGGAACAGCTATTAAAAACAGGTCTGTCAGACACTTTAATGACCTATGTCATTTAGCTGTACAACAACCACATAATTCAAATATTATTCCAGTCACAAATATTGAAACTACCTTGACAAGATTAGAGAATGTTTGCAATGCCCCAAATCTAATAACTGGATGTGCAGAGGTTCAGACTCAGGTTTCCAAGATCCCAAAGTTTTCCTTGTTCCTCTATATAGCTTTGTACTTAAAGGATCTCTGCCACTTTTCTTTAGAGCCCAAATATTTGAGGTCATCTAATTCAACACTCTTAATTTACAAATGAGAAAAAGAAAGCTGGGGAGGTTAAATGCTTTGCAAACTAGTTTGTTAGTGTCATTGGGATTAAATGGAAGGTCTATAAAAGGACTAAGGATGTAAGGTCAACCTGGTACTTTACACTTGTATAGTAGAATTTAGTTTTAACAGGATAATTGATAGTCTTTAAAATTAAAATGTTGTCACATACCACATACTGAAGAGGTTCAGGAATAAAAAGCATAAACATCTGAGAATGAATGTCCATCTGTGAAAATTAATGTCCATCCATGACCTTTATAAGAATGTTTTAGTGTAATTAATTCTTTGCCAAGCATCTTTCTGTGCTAAACACAAAATGAGTTCTTGACATCTGATACAAAGTCCATGTGCCCGATGATAAAATCCGGAGGTATCCGGTGCTTACATGCCTCCTCCCTCCAATATCTGGCTCCCATCCCACAGCCTCTACCACTCTGGCTCAGGAAGTAGGCAATTTCCTGCCCTGGCTGAGCCGGATATTAAGACCTCTTTGTTCCTTATCTCTGAGAAATAACACCTCTCTGTAATACTCCAAGTGGCCGGCTGACTCATAGTCATACCTACTATGTAAAGGACTAACGGACCGTCTGTTGTTCTTTAACGTTAGTGTTGACGGAGGCCGAGTGAGTTGCACACATTCTAATTGTAAAATGCTGCAGGGCGTTATGTAGCACATGGATTATTATGGTTTGTAGATTGTCTGACATGAGGATAAAGGAAATTTTTTTTTAAAGAACTATAAAGCTAAAGGATCTTGCTTTCTGCACCTCCCTGCTCCCCAACTCATCCACAAACAAACCCAACATTTTATATCAATTTTCATCTTTGGAAGCATCCTCTCTCATATGCGACATCTTAAATGGACTCATTCATATAAGTACAGACTAAACTGAAACTTGAGACTGTGTAACATGAGCAATTTGACTATTCTCGTTGGAGGCAATACATACAGAGATAACAACTGCTGACAACTTCTTGGTACATCCCAATCTATAAAGACATATGACATATCGATCTGTACACATAGGCTGTGTTCTCTATTTAACTGATGGTTAGTAACACCATCTGCACATCCACAGCTTGTCCAGTTTCCAGGCTTCTTCCATTTGGTGGAATGTTCTTAATACACTATTCCTATTCAACACTTCAAAGCCCTTTCAAAACATTTCACTTTCCATGTAATGCATGCCCTACATTCCAGCTTGTTCCTTTTGGAGCGCAGCTATCAGGAAAAGCTAGTAACAGTTCATTATGATAACCAAGCAGTGAAACTAAAATTTAGAAGTAAAAACTGTAGGGAGCACAATTTGCCCTCCTCCTTCACTAGCAGCATTAAAATAATAAAAACATTTTAAAGCTAAGAAATCTTAAGGCTTATTTAGCAGCATTTTAGGAAGTGGGATGGAAAAGGTTCCAATGGGAATTACACAAGGATGTTGACTGAGCCACCAGGAGAAGACCCAGACTAGATGGGCAGATCACTAAGAAACAGACAGGAGAAGACCCAGACTACATGAGAAGATGACTAAGAAACGGAAAACAAGATTAAATAAGTAGGGTTGAACAAATTGATAGACCTTGAAATTTCCACCTGCAATTTGTGGATCAATTTTCTACTTTCTTGGAAATTTAGACCTCAAATCATGTAGTTTAGGTTTGGAAAGAAATTCAGGATCTCAGGTTTTATATCTTTCCTTCCTAACACTTAACTTGATTTAGTTGTAATTTTTTATTTATTTAGTTTAAAAATCTTTGCCATCCACTAGGTTGCAATCTTTATAGCATCTGGCACAGTTGGCAGGCATATAGTAAGTACTCAAAAACTATCTGTTGAGGGAATGAGATCATCTAAATTAACTTCTACAGAGAGATAATGTAGAAGATAGAGATGTTATCTTTTTTATATTTTCTTGAACAGTTGACTCTCTAACCATGATCTCCATGAATATCCTCAGTGATGAAGCCTGGGCATCAGTAAGGCCTCCCATACCCTTGTCAGCCTGCCATTGGTGAGTAGGAGCCAACTTGTTTTAGAAGAAGGGGCATAGTTACTAGGATATTCTAGGTCAAAGGACATGAAAATATTGAATGCTTCTGATGTTTCTGGCAGTCACTAGGTTTTAGGTAAGATACAAGGAAATGAAATATATGAGGGCCTTTTTTTACTTCTCAAAAAGCCTTATGGAATTAGACATTACTCGACACATTTTCCATATAAAGTAACTGAGGCCAACCTTTGAATACTTTATTCAAGACAAAATAGAATTAAATAGACTTGAAATCAGGTGTGGCTTGGAAGCTCAGATTCTTCCTAACTTGCTACACTTCCTCTACTAAGAAGTATAAAACAGAAATGCTATCCTCAAATAAGTCACAATATAGCTGGAGACAGATTTATAAACACCCATATAGTGTTTATCACAAGTATGTAGAATGCACTAAGCAAAAAGAAGAAAGCTATTAGTTCAGCCTGGAGTTTGGAAATGTCAGGAAGGCTTCACCAGAGAAGGCTTCTGACCTGGGTCATGAAGGTGACTGTAAGGTGGAATCAACTTGACTAAATCAGAAAGTCTCCCAGAAGGAGTCCAAGAACTCAGTGCAGCCTGAAGACTTTTTCATGGGGTAGAGGGGACACACCCAAGTTAATACGTAATATCTTCAGTGGGGTTTTTGTAAGTATTTGTGTGCTTGATATGTAAGTACCCCCTTAAATCCCTCTACCTATATGCAAATGTATGCACACACACCACTATCACCACTACCACCATGACCAACACCATCACCACTACCATTACCACCTCCACCTTTACCACCTCCATCTCCACTACCTCCTCTACCACCACCCCTCCACCACTTCCACCTCTAACACCTCCACCTCCACCTCCTCCTCCACCACCACCACCACCACCACCACCACCACCACCACCACAACCACCACCACCCCTTCACCCCTCCACCACTTCCACCACCTCCACCTCCACCTCCACCTCCACCTCCACCACCTTCACATACATCACCACCACCATATACATCACCTTGTCATGCCTGGACAGATTGCCTTCGTGCCCTTTCCACTACACTCATTGCCTCTGAGCACTAATAAACAAGGCACTCAGTTTATGTGATTATAAGAATATAACCAAAGGAATTTTAAGTGCCAGACATGGTTAATTTAACTGACTTCAATGTTACAGACACTTCCATAAGCATAAAATTTAGGACAGGGGGTAAATACAGAGTAGGCAGCAGCAGAGAAATTTCCTGAACTCAAGTTTTTAATAAAAATTGGCAAATGTTCTCAGCAATTTGCTTTTAATGTGGATGGAACCAGTCTCTCATGGAAACATACCTTCCTGTACGTTTATTGCATATAAAAAAAAATGGGGACTGTGTCTGGCTATAAGCCACACAGACCACCTCATCTTCTTGCTTAGAGGAAATTTAACAGGGAATTTAAAATTAAAATTCCAGTTTGTTCATCACACAGAAAACTACCCAACACTAATGGGCTAACAGCAAATCAAACTTGCTGGCATTATAGTATTCAAACAAAACAACAGGGGTGGAGATGTTCAGTAGCGGTTGATTTGTGATGATTTGCTTGGCTGTTCATCGGTATTGTGAGAACAATGACCTTTGTGAGAAAGCATTGCTACTCCTGAACAATGCCCCTCTCACTCAAGAGACTTTGAGTCTCTGGCAGCAAACACCAAATTTTAAGTTTCTTACACCCAACACAAACCTATACAGCAGCCAATGAAGCAGGGAGTGACTGCATACCCAAGAAGAACTGGGTAGAACACCCAGTTTATGGCTCATGAATGATCCTGAGGCTGAGGGTGGCATGCATCAGGGATTTGGGCACAATTCTACTACCAGGTTAAGACAAATACTGAAAAATGGTGTGAAGTGATATTAACAGCATGTGGAGAGAAGTCTAATTTGAAAGTGGACCTTAGTCTTAAACTTGATATGAATCAAATTCCCAGCGCTCTTTGGTTTATACAACCAGGTAGTCTTAAAGAGGTCATGGAAGATGATGTGGAGTGTTTAGAGAGGAGTGCTGCTGCTCATGAAGAGAATTCAGAGGACTTTTCAGAGTAAAGAGCTTTAACTTGCTCAAAGGAGCTTCTAGAAATGGGAATTACAGCCGTAAAGTTAAAGAAGATGCCAAAAACACTGACCTCTAAGAAAGGGAATGAAGAAGAAAGGGGAAAAGAGGCATCTTTAGACAAACTCAGCTCTGTCTGAATTCACAGAAAGAGGCAGAGGCATATTAACTCAGGAAGAGAAAGCTGAGGAAACGATGCCTCTAAGCCAGTGGTTCTCAACCTTCCTAATGCCGCGACGCTTTAATACAGTTCCTCATGTTGTGGTGACCCCCAACCATGAAATTATTTTCGTTGCTACTTCATAACTGTAATTTTGCTACTGTTATGAATTGTAAGATAAATATCTGATATGTAGGACGTATTTAGGCAACCCCTGTGAAAGGGTCGTTCGACCCCCAGGTTGAGAACCGCTGCTCTAAGCAGACTGGTCTTTCTTCCAGGTGGTGATATGTAACTTTCTGAGGGAAAATAATCTGGGAACTTTAGAACTAGAAAGAATATTAGCGATCATCTGCCTCAATCCCATTATCATACAGCTGGGGAAACTGAGGGTCCAGAGGTAGTGAATGACCCAAGGCTGCACAGCTAGTAACTGGCGAGTACTAGAACTCATCTTTCGGACTCTGGGGTTCTCAGGTTTAGGATCAGAAGACTCTGGATCTAGAACTTGTTCCTATACCAACTAACTATTGCATATTAAAGCTATTCTGTGAGCTCTTTGCCCAGGTTTCTCTTCTGCCCTGTTTCATAGAATTATTCGAATAAAATGAAGATGTGGCATGTAGAATTAAAAAATAAATAATTCCTACCAGATAGTATTTCCTAGGTTAGCAATGGGAATTAACTTTGTATCTTTCCCAGGTTCTAGCATAGATATTATGTAAATAATAATGAAATGAAATATTTCCATTTTAATAAACTCAAAAATAACCTGAGATTGTATACAACAGGAAAGCCTACTTCCAAGAAGTCTGTTATGTTTTCAAAACAATAAATGTACTCTGTTAGATAAAGCAATACTCCTCTGCAACACAGTCTTAGACCTAGTAAGAATTGCAGTGGTTCTCAACCTTCCTAATGCCACGACCCTTAAATACAGTTCCTCATGTTGTGGTGACCCCCAACCATAAAATTATTTTCGTTGCTACTTCATAACTGTAATTTTGCTATTGTTATGAATCATAATGTAAACATCTGATATGCTATATGTGTTTTCCAATGGTCGCGACCCACAGGTTGAGAACCACTGATTTAGAGGTATAGAGCTGGTTGGGGGGAAAAATTAATTACATTTCCAAACTTTGGAACTCGACAAATAATTTCTAATTACTATTAAACTTATATTTATTTCCATATTTTGGGAGAAGAAAACCCTACTGAAACTAATCTTTCCTAAATTAGCAAATTAAATTTTAAAAGATATACAAGACCACTCAGACATTTGTTTAATAATTCAATGCAACTGACATCTACTTAAAAATATTATCAGCATTTATGAACCAACTCATTCATCAAATATTTCAGTCAAGTTATAATTCAGCTTAAGGTCAGCATTTGAATTTTCTAAAAATAGAAGGACTCCACTGATACAACCTGACATTGTTTCATTTGCTACCTATTTTATGTGGAAGAACACATACCAGATATCTGAATTCATAAAATGTTGGCCTTTAAAATTTTACTGTTTCTATTCATCTCTGTGTTTTCTTAAATGTATTTGCTAACAAATTCTTTTGCATCTTCTCCAGATGACGTTCACCATTCCGCACATAAAAATGACACCCTCTCTCATTTCAGAAGTGGCAGTGTTTCAATGGGTGTATTTTGTGAAATTTGACTAGCTTTCTGCCAGTACTGCCGGGGAGGAAAAACTGATCCAAATTGGCACACTTGATTTTGCCTCCAGCTCTACAGCATAGCAATGTTTGTTATTGTCATTATCAGAAAGTTCCAGGACCAAATTCTAGAGTGAAATGGGGCTGTTGCTAAGGAAATAAGATACCTAACAGAAATGAAGTTGATCCTCAAATTTGGTTTCCCTCACTGAAGAATTCCTGATAGCATATTTTAACATATGGAGCCTTCATTGCCATCAAGACTCTCTTGGGTTCTTAAATTCCTATAGATTAAAATCTTTCAATTTGCAGACACTGAAAAGTGTTCCCAGAGACATGGTTGCCATCCTCATATCTTGACAGAAATGCCATGGAAAGTTCTCACACAAGAAGTTTGGTGTGTCAAAATGTAGTCATTTGAGGTGGACTTTGCTACCTCAGGACAGGCAGCAATATTTTAATGTCCATTCATAGCTTTCTGTATTTTAAAGTTTAGGAAAATCTTATTCCTATTTCACTCACAAAAAAGTCCTACAAGCAAAAAAAAAAAAAAAGAAAAGAAAAGAAAGGACTCTACAGGATAAAAGACATCCATATATTTCAGCCTGAGCAAACTGGAGAAGAAACTCAGAAAACAGAAAAGGACTGGAGTAATCATTCCTTCCCCTCTCCTCACCCATCCTGGTGTTCCCCGTTCCCAGGTAGGCCATAAAATAATTTCCAGAGAAACATGAGATTTTTCTTTATCAGAGAGGGGTAGAGGTTATAAAAAGGATGAGAAAAACCTTTAGAAACCCACCAACTGGAGAACTATTTCATTCTCACTGAGGACAAATTCTCACCAAGAGGCATGCTTTAAGAAGATGATGAGCCCTAACTGGTTTGGCTCAGTGGATAGAGCGTCAGCCTGTGGACTTAAGTGTCCCAGGTTCAATTCCAGTCAAGAGCACAGGCCTGGGTTTCGGGCTTAATCCCCAGTGGGGAACGTGCAGGAGGCAGCCAATCAATGATTCTCTCTCATCATTGATATTTCTATCTCTCTTTCCCTCTCCCTTCCTCTCTGAAATCAATAAAGATATATTTAAAAATTTTTTTAAAGGTGATGAATTGAAGCCTTTAATCTCCACGGTAGTAAATGGAGCCCAAAAAATCAGATTATAAACACTGGAATAGTAAACTGGTTCCATCAAAGATTGTACAGCAGTGTCTGTGTCAGACTTTTGTTGTTATCATTTCTCTCAGAACAAGACATGGAATATTCAAGGACTCATTTTTTTTTACACAACTGCTTATCCTACATTCATTTAAGATGGAAAATAAAAAATAAATATTATTCATAATTGTCAGTTTATGTGAATTAATGTTATTCTTTTTTAATTAAATTTATTGGAGTGACACTGGTTAGTAACATTGTTTCAGAGTACAATTCTGTAATACATCATCTGTATATTGCACTATGTGCTCACCACCCAAAGTCCAGTCACCTTCCATCACCATATATTTGACACCTTTTACTCTCTTCATCCTCCCCCCACCTCCCTTTCCGTTAACCACTATACTGTTGTGTCTATGAGTCTGCTTGTTCATTTGTTGCTTTCCGTTTTATATCTCACATGAGAAAGCATCTGGTTCTTGTCCTTTCCATCTGACTTTTTTCACTTAGCATGATACTCTCAAAATCCATCCATGTTGTCACAAATGGCAGTATTTTATCCTTTCTTATGGCTGAGTAGTATTCCATTGTAAATATGTGCATCTTCTTTATCCAATCATCCATTGAAGTTGTTTCTGTGTCTTGGCTACTGAGAATAATACTGTAATGAACAAAGGGCTACATATACCTTTACATATAAATGTCTTCAAATTTTCCAGGTAGAAACCCAAAAGAGGGATTGCTGGGACATAAGATAGCTCTATCCTTAATTTTTTGAGGAACATCCATACTGTTTTTCATAGTGGTTGTACTAGTTTACATTCCCACCAGCAGTGTATAAGCATTCCCTTTTCTCCACATCCTCTCCAACACTTCTTTTGTTGATAAGTCATTTTGATAAGTGTGAGGTGGTATCTCATTGTGGTTTTAACTTGCATTTCCCCAATAGCTAGTGAAGTTGAGTATCTCTTCATATATCTATTGCCATTTATATGTTTTCTTGGGAAAAGTATCCGCTTGGGTCTTCTGCCCATTTTATAATTGGGTTGTTTATTTTGTTGATAAGTTGTATGAATTCTTTATATTTTTTGAACATTAGCCACTTATCAGAGGTATCACTTGCAAATATCTCCTACCATTAGGTTGGTTGCCTTTTGTTTTATTGAAGGTTTCTTTTGCTGGGCAGAACCTTGTTTGATGTAGTCCCATTCATTTATTTTTTATTTTACTTCTCTTGCCCTGGGGGTCAAGTTCACAAAAACCTCTCTGAGACCAAGGTCCATAAGTTTAATACTGTTTTTGTCTATGTACTTTATTATTTCAGGTCTTATATTTAAGTCTTTTCATCTATTTTGAGTTAATTTTTGTGTGTGGTATCAAATAGCACTCTCATTTCATTCTTTTGTATGTGGCTATCCAATTTTCTCAACATGTTACTCTTTTTAAAATGGCTTTTCGCTTAAGTGAGACTGGCATTGATATACAAAATAAGTTGCCTTCTACTACTTCAGTACCTTCCATTCTATTTTTATTTCTTTGCATTGAGGTATCTGCTCAGTATATTTTTAATCCTGTAACTTGAATGCAGTTCCTCATTAAGGTTAAATTTTAATAAAAATATTTCATGCCAGTTGAAAAAAATCACCTCTCCGTTCAGCAATAATAACTGAACAACTGTAAAAGTGGCAAGTTTGATATCTCCTCTGCTGCCAAATTCCTAAATGTTCCAGGAAAGTTTATGTTATTAATGACAGTTCATGATTATAAGCACAAACTTATGTTGTCAAAATTATCAGCTGATACTTCACTTTACATTAATAGAATCACTTCAGTGTTTACATTATAAAGGGAATGAACATGCTGGAGACAATTGAATTGTGCCAAAAATATGCTGTGGGTGATTGTTAAGCACATTGTGACAAAGATGCAGGGTCTGGTTGATAATGCAGTTAGAATAAGGATGGGCTCAAGGCCAAGCAGACGTCAAGAGCTCAGCATCTCAAACAGCAGTGAAGGTATTGTTGAGTATATAAGAGAAAGGCCTATGCAGCCAGTAAACATGTTACATCTCCCTGGGTGAGGGATACTTAAAGACAGCATTTACTGGCATTGACATAGCCTCACTGTTTAAATGCCAAGGCTGGGACTGGCTGACCTGCTGAACAGAGCTGCTATGCAGATAAAATACTGGACAAAACAATTGAGCTCATCCAGAGATAAGCTGAAATAAGGTCACAGAATCAGTCATGGAAAACAGAGCTTTTGGATCATCTGTAGCAACTGGGTCAATCTTCCCCTCATGCCCAGATGGGCAACTCCAAACTCTTTTGCTGTATGCAGATGTTTTATCCAGTTGACAGTTTCAGGCGAGGCAACAACTGCATAAGGTGGACTTAATTCCAGAGATGCTTCATTGGCAGTGGGTCCCTGACATCAAACGCAGAAGTGCTCTTTGAAAACCAACCATCTAACTGTGGGTACCCTGCATAAGCCATTGCATTTGTAATACTGACGACCGGTTATCTTTGTCATCTTATTGCCTTGCAAGCCAAGACAGGTTCACATGAGCCAATTTTCCAGGGGATGAAGAAAAGGAATAGACAGCAGGTAGTAGATGCCATTGGTGATTGGATACAAATTAAGGAAGAAATCATGACATGGAAGATTAATTTCAAAGGACCCACTATAGTTAGTTTGGTGAAGAAAACAAAATAAGAGTAACATCTCCTAAGGCTTTAGTCCAGACTCAATTATTTGCTTACGATAGAGAATTCAGGGAATCACTCTTTGGCTTACTGATAATTTCTAGATTTTCTTTGGAACCTAATGAATCATTTCTGACATTAGAGTCTCCACATAATATAAAAAGGTATCCAACAATTTGGAGATCAGTAAAACAAACAGTCTATATATTGGTTTGCTCTGAATCAATATGGACTGGATAAACTCACGAGTATTTTCAGGATTTTGGTGTCAACTTCTATATCATTGATATGACTAAGGCTAATATTCAATTTCTCAATCCTTATGATGCCTTTATTTCAAGAATGTAAGTTCTACTTAGAATCTGAATATCCACTATGCCCAACACACTAATACTCAAATAAATAAGGAATGTCTCTGTCCAAGAGGCAGTAAATGCATAAAAATGTAAGTTAACCTCAAAAGGAAGTAGAGTTAGTCACCTGGGATAAAGATTCTTACTAACAGACATAATTGTGCAAGTATGGAGGTAAAATTTTATTTCAATATACTTTTTTTTTTCTGAAAAAAGGGACCATGGTTTTCATCAGACTAAAAATTGGTCAAGATCATTATTTTGCAATTTGAACTTTAGATTCTATTTCTAAATAGCACCAGATGTTTATTATTTCTAAGATAAGAGAGAATACCTGATACAATCCAAAGTGACCTTTAGTGATTTTAGTTTGAAAAATTGTTTTTGGTTTTTTTTGGAGTAACTGGCCATAAATCTGCCATTCAGATGGAGCTGGTTCATTGACTAGGGAAGGGAGGAGAAAAAAAGGGGAAAGCCTCAGAAAAAATTAAAGCAAAAAGAAATCTTAAAAAGCAATTAGAAATGTGAAAATGAGCAGCAAAATATTTCTTAACATAAACACCTGAAGTAAACTCAAATTCGAAATAAACTTAGGACTAACAGTTTTTAAATTACTTTTTGTCAAGCCAAACCTCTTAAGATACTAATTGGTGTATATTAAGCTAAAAGAGACAGACAGGTAGGTAGATAGCAGGTAGGTAGGTAAATAGACAGGTAGGTAGGTAGGTAGGTAGATTGATTGATCATCGATACCAGTCACCTAAAATTTAAAGTCATAGTAACCTTATTTTACTAGCAGTTTCTGAACAGCAAAATAGGCCCTCTTAGTAATATAAGTTTTAAAATGTTGTGAGCAATCTGAAATAGTAAGAGCCAATATAACATAAAAGTCATGAAAGCAATTAATGGGAATTAAGCATTAAAGGAAGTTAAGTAAAGATTGCCTACCTATTTTCATGCAAGCCAGAATCCATTATTTGAAAAATTCAATACATTATTTGGGGCTCCCAGCATTGGAAAGGAGAAACTCTCTTGCTGAATATCATAATCCTAGAATAGATACTTGATAAATTTATGCTGAATGAATGGAGTCTGAAGATCCCAGAAACTCGGCACTCCTGGGCTAGTTGGTATTAGCCCTCCCTGCCATCATAAAACCTGTAGCACTTGCAAGTGGTAATGTCTGGGCTCTACGATGAATCCACAGGGAAGAAAGTTCTCAGCAATATTAAAAATGTGGGACTCATTTTTTGGAGCTGAGTCAGAGGATGGTAATGACCTGGGCAGAAAAGAGAAGAGGAAGGTAAGGAAGACTCTGTAAATGAAATGTATACATCACATTCATTAAAATACCTAGACCAGCCCTGACCGGTTTGGCTCAGTGGATAAAGCATCGGCCTGAGGACTGAAAGGTCCCAGGATCGATTCTGGTCAAGGTCATGTACCTTGGTTGTGGGCCCATCCCCAGTAGGAGGTATGCAGGAGGCAGCTGATCGATGTTTCTCTCTCATCGATGTTTCTAACTCTCTATCTCTCTCCCTCCCTCTCTGTAAAAAAATCAATAAAATATATTTTTAAAAAATACCTAGACCAACTTATGTACAACCAGTACCTAAGTGGAAAAGGGGATAGTACTTTATTCACTCTTATAAACAATAGTGGCTCCTATCATATATAAGCTAGTCAAGCATTCCATGATTTAATAAATGCCTAAACATGGATTTTCCTTACATATATATGCATGCTGGGTAAGGTGCAACATGCATAATTCACAATCTAATCAAAATTCTATTCACAAATGACAGATTTTCAACAGTCTGACCTTACCCTTCAGTTAATAAAAGCACTTTGTGTCTGAAATATACCTATTCATGACATGCAACTCATTTTATCTTGTTTCCATATGGATGGGACTGGCAATGGGGAAAACAATGACAATCTGTCTCCACTGAAAGTATTCTACCAACCTTCCCTGCTCCCTAATTCATCTCCTGTTCCCTTGTTCCCCAACCAAGTGGCCCCAACTAGATGCCATTGGTGATGACTGCTGTTGGCTGTACCTCCTCCCTTGGGCCCATGTCTGCCCAGCAATGTGAAGGTCTCTGCAGCCCAGTACCCAGTGCAGTGCCATCTCTGTCTCCAGTATTCATCACGGAGTGAACCTGAGGGCAAAACATTCCATTCCTGTCCTCAGTTCCCTCCCCCTGCTGAGCACGGGTCAGGCGTTAAGTAAGGGCTCCTTTGCTTCCCCCACTTGCACACTCTCACAAGCCCCCTTTGTTCCCTGCCCTCCACCCCATCTATATGCTGCAGCAGCAGCCGCCCAGATGTTCTCTATCAAAGCCTGAGCCATGCCAGCAAACTTTGGCACGCATGAAAGTGCACTGAGTACTGGCCCTCCAGAAATAACCCCCCTCTCCCCCTGATTTCTGCAAATATTTTTAAATGTTAATGGGTTCCACTCACCCACAGCCTAGAGGAAGGTTACAGAACAGGGCTCTGTGTGTCCAGCAAATTAGCAGCCCGAGGATACTGCTTGGCGCCTGGGTTCTGTCCCACCCTCGGGTGTTGGCTGGGGTTCTCCAACCTTGAACTATGGAGGCCAGTTTGCCAGCACATAGCTTTCTAGTGACAGGGGTTAGATGGGTGGTTGACAGGAAAGTTGCTTCAAGCTACAAAAAGAAAAGGCTCTATCTTGCTCAAGTTTCTGAGAGCAAGAGAGATCCTTTGAGCATAACCGAATAAAAATTTTAAATGTTTAGTTTTTTCCTCTTCCTCTTCCTTCTCATCTTTTTTTTTTCTATTTAAAAACTTTTTATCCTGGTTCAACACATAGGCACAGAACAACTTTATGTGTGCACTGGTACTTTGAGCATCACGTCCCTACTGAAGCACCTCAATGATAGAAAATTGATACAGTAACAGAGAAGCCAATTTTAATAAAATGGAAATTTTTATCTTTTCTATGGTGTTGGGAAAGTGGCATGTATTTGGAGGGACAAGAGTGAATGGCATATATTTATCACAGGAAACACATTTATCTTACTTGCATTGTGACAGCTGTTTTAGGGCCCAGCTGATTAAAAGCCATTCTTGAAGGTTGTTTTTAATCCTGTCCTGATCATCTCACTTGTCACTCTGGGAACAAACTGCTTAGATATTATCACCTCTAGGCCCTTGTTCCTCCATGGCTACAGCTCCATTGCTTATGAGGTCACAATGCTTGAAGGTGGTAGCCCACCCACATGACTTGCCCCTCCCTGCCCTCTCTCCCCCCACAACTCTCCACCCTCCTCCCCATACACAGAGTGGCTCTCAGGTCTTGGGTCTTCTAGATGCGATCTTCAGATAATCATACCATGATCCAAAGACCTCAGAAAGTGCCCAATTATACCACAGCAGTCCTGCTTCAAGTGAAACTTGATTCTACCACTTTATAGTGAGGAGCAGTGAATTAGGAGGACACCAGTGAGATCTGATGGCAGAGAAAATGCAGGGTTACCCCATTCAGACAACGATGAGAATCTTGATAAGCAGAACCATCTACTGACACAGCAGCCTGGGCACTGAGAATGGAAACCAAATCTGACTGCCTATGTTCACAAGATTTTCCGTTATACTGTCTTCACAAGCATTTCTAAACGCTTCCGGAACTGTCCTACCCAAGCAAATGGTTTGATTGTTTTTTACAGGAATTTCCCAAAAGACCCACTTCACTGGAAAGTATCAATAAACAGGTGAGTCCTCCGGTTCTTTGGATCCCTTGCCTCAAATCTTCCTCTTGCTCTACCAATCCTGGACTTATCGCCCTAATCAAGTCCCCGCAATGAGGGCAGATTTAAACCAAACTTCCGATTCTCAGTAAATTCTGACCTTACCTTTCCCCCTACTCCATTCCCAGACACTGCCAAAGCTTCTCGAAGTGGTACTTATTACCTCACCATAGTAAACAATAAACTCAGCTCTATCTTACCAACAGATTGTACTGATGATATTTAGGCAGCCAGCTCTTGACACTTTTACTTAACTACTAGAGGCCCGCCCAGTGCACGAAAATCGGTCCCTCAGCCCGGCCTGCACCCTCTCACAATTCAGGACCCCTTGGGGGATGTAAAAATGATGGTTTAGGCCCGATCCCACAGGGATCCCTGCGGGATCAGGCCTAAACTGGCAGTTGGACATCCCTCTTGCAATCCAGGACAGCTGGCTCCTAACTGCTTACCTGCCTGCCTGCCTGATCACCCCTAACCACTCTGCCTACCTGCCCGATCGCCCCTAACTGCTCATCTGCCTGCCTGATCGCCCCTAATTGCCTCTGCCGGCCTGCCTGATCGCCCCTAACTGCTCGCCTGTCTGTCTGATAGCCCCTAACTGCTCACCTGCCTAGCTGATCACCCCGAACTGCCTCTGTCTCGGCCCCCAACACCCTGGCTTAGTCAGGAAGGTCATTTGGCTGTCCAGTCTAATTAGCATATTACGCTTTTATTATTATAGATAATTTGAGATGGAACTAAGATTTTTAGATTCTGAATTTTATGCTAAAACCAGGGAAAGTTGGGTAGCTTTTCCAATTCTATCTCTTTCTCTAAAAGTTCTTTTTCTCTATTATTTAAGAAGTTCTGAAATAATTTTTAAAAACTGAAATTAAGAATTCCATTATGAGTTTATTCTAAAATTAAGTTAAATAATTTTAAAAAGCAAAATTTTACTTAAAAAGCTAAAAATATAAGGACCATACCTTTAATCTCCAAATAAATAATGACAAATTAATCTAATTCAAACCAAAATGCTGCTAAATGTTTCTATCAATGTCAAATCATTTGTACTTTTCAGATGTGAGAACACCTAGAGCACAGAATTTTATTTTTAGCAGTCCCTGCAAGTGTGACTCACCCTGGGCCCAGATGGATAAGGCTCCAGCACAGGAACTATCTGGATATCAGGCAAAAGAGTGAAACCAGACAGATAATGCACACGTGGGACTTCACTAAATGCATGGCATGAATTATTTTTAATCGGCAACCGGAGCACAGTTATACATGCCTGATAAAAAAAATAGGTATCTCACCCAAGAGGATGATGATAATCATGATAATCACACACAAACTAAACACTCTGGAGGAGAGGTGTGCTGGGTCAAAGGGAAGAACTGCAGGTTAACCACCGCCCTGCTTACACAAGCCTTTGTTAAGGGGGGAAAAACAGGAACTGTAAAACCAATGGAGATTTTAGGTACAACAGTGTTTCTCAGGCTAAGTCAGTAGACTCTAGGGGCCTGCAAATTTTCTTTCCTTTTTTTAAAAGGAGGGTCTGAAAGTTTGAGGACCACTGCTATATACTTTAAATCCTTACTTAAGCCAATAAAAAGAAGATAGTCTTCTGGTTCAAGAAGAGAGTTAAATATATTTATCTTTTCTACCTCCCAAAAATCAAAGAAAGCATTAAAAGTAAAAATAAATCCACAACAAGCTGGGAATGCTGTAAAGGAAAGCATCAGGGTCCATGAACAGAAATAATTTTCTACATAAGATCAGACTGACTGCAAATTCCAAAAAAGACACACATCTTAATTCCATAAAAAATGAGAGAGGATATCCTGAAAATTTGAGTTTACCCAGTAGAACCCTAGATTCAATCTGTGAATCAGAGGCAGCAGGGCTAGGAGGAATGAGCCCAGAGTGGGCAGGTAATAAGGGCAGCACAACTGAGCCAATCTCCACACACAAAGCCACTTGCCTTGGCTTTGTTTCCACCAAGCAAAAAGCACAAGTACTAGTCTCCCATAAAAATGGGAGTTCTCATTCAGAATGGATAGAATGGGCTGTAGGAGAAATCTCACAAAAGAAGCACCTCCTACACCCAAGCCTGCCCTGGAGCAAGTCAAACCTCTCCTTTGCACAGCCAACAGAGTCAGGGCTCATATACTCAATAAGGAACAAGTATTCTTACCCAGACTGACGAAATATGTTCTAAAAAGCAGCAGTGATCAGCCTAGCCTGGAGGGGTCTTAAACTCCTTTGTGACCTGAACCCCTCTGGCTGTCTAATGAAAATTATGAACCTCTTCTCAAAATAATGGTTTGAAATGTATATAAAAAAAATGGGATTTTAAAGGATGTAAGTTACATTGAAATGAAACTCAAAATATTTTTAAAAATATAAAATGTACTTGCTTTTTTATTAACACAAAGGACAAAAATCTAGTATTAGGTCTAATACTACCAAAATTTCTGAAGCAGTGATTATAATCCGTACTTATAAACGAATGTGATATGAAAATATATGTGATTTCTATCAGTGACAAAGTCACAGATTCTGCTAATAATACTCCTGTAGTTTTTGCCTACTACATTCACAATGGAAAGAATTGCTAAATTTCATTTTGAGGCCAGTTGAAAACAAATGTGATTTTTCTCATCTAAATGAATGGACACCCTGAATTCTATCCAGGGGCTCCTTAGTGATCTCTGGCCTTCAAGTTAAGAACTACTGAGGTAGACCTTCCTCTACAAATATAAACAAGTGACCAAATATCAAACATATGAGAAAGTGAGCCAAATGTTTTAAAAAGCACCCAACTTCCTTAAAAGAATTCCCGAGGAAAGAAAATTATAGGAAATTAGAAAGATTAAAAAAAAAACTTAATTAGTAACTACAGATAAATTCAAAAGGAAAAGGTGTCAACTAACAAAATACCTCAGTCAAAACAGGATGCTATGAAAAAGAAGCAGAGATTTCTTGGGAAAATTATTGTGATTAGTAAAATGTAGACAATTGTAGAATGAATGAGACTCAAGAATAAATTAGTGAGCTGGAAGGATAAACTGATTCTATTAAAATTCAGTGAAAAGGACAAATATTAAAAGGGAGAAAGGCACCTGCAAGTGTGTATATATGTACATATTCAGATATGTATGTGTGTGTGTATATATATATATATCTATATATATATAAAAATTTAAAGTGAGATTGAATCTACATATCTACCTACCTACTTATTATAAATTCTTCATAAACTCACCATAAATTCTATCTAGCCTTGGCAGGGATATAAAGAGTACAAATTTATTTTTCCTTGATATATGATTTATATTAACTAAAGGCAAGGGTACAGTTTAGCCCAGGGGTGGGCAAACTTTTTGACTCGAGGGCCACAATGGGTTCTTAAACTGGACCGGAGGGCCAGAACAAAAGCATGGATGGAGTGTTTGTGTGAACTAATATAAATTCAAAGTAAACATCATTACATAAAAGGGTACGTCTTTTTTTTTTTTTTAGTTTTTTTAGTTTTATTCATTTCAAACGGCTGGTTTAGCCACATTACTATTTAATCTCCATTTTATTAATGGTATCAAAAGATTATCTGACCCAGAGCTATCTTAACCTTAAAATGGTTTACAGTCTGTATATATATCTATAATAATAAAAGCATAATATGCTAATTAGACCAGACATCATTCCAGACATCATTCCGGATGAAGCCAGGGCTGCAAGGGAAGCCCGGGTCCCTGATGCCTGCCGGCGGCCGGAAGGAAGCCCGGGTCCCGGGTGCCAGAGGGAAGCCGGTACTGGCAGTCAGGGGAAGGAAAGCCTACTCTTACATGAATTTCATGCATCAGACCTCTAGTACACACACACACACACACACACACACACACACACACACACACGTACGTGACCTGGTGCATGGATTTGTGCACATTGAAAGGAAATTAATTAGAAGGTGGCCAATGGGGTGGGACTGGTTGAGATGGGCCAGACATGCCCTGGAGCCAACCTCCCCGGTGTCTGCGTAGCAGGGTCCCTCTGTCAGGTGGGGTCCCTCGGCCTGGCCTGCGGGGATTGGATTCAAAACAGCTCTCTGACATCCCCCGAGGGGTCCCGGAGTGCGAGAGGGCACTCTGCAAAGTTGCTGTCATACAGGGTGTGGAACACAAACGCAAATGTGCAGTAAACCAGATTCGGGCCAACAGTGCCCCAGCAACAACATAACCCCATGGCCGAAGGTGGAATCACACGGCCCCGTGAGGAATCGGGTTCCCTCCTCTCTGGTTTCGAGGTGTGTCACTGGAGTACCACCGCTGCCAAGTCACTACAGCTCAGCAGCTCCTGCGTTAAGCATCTGCTCCCTGGTGGTCAGTGCGCATCAAAGCGGCCAGTCGGCCTGTTGGACACTTAGCATATTAGCCTTTTATATATATACTAGAGGCCCGGTGCACGAAAATTTGTGCACTGCGGGGGGGTCCCTCAGCCAGGCCTGCCCCCTCTCACAGTCCAGGAGCCCTCAGGGGATGTCCTACTGACGGCTTAGGCCCACTCCCCAGTCTCCCTCTGCGGAAGCAACTGGGCGGATAATGGGAAGGCACCGCCCCCATCACCCTGTTGTTGTCACTGCTGGCCGGCAGGCCCTCGCTTCTTAGTGCTGGCCCCGCCCTCCCCACCCTGGGGCCAGGCCAGCTGGGGGAGGGGCTGTGGGAGGTTGAGGCACAGCAGGTCGCACCCTGTCCAACCTCTGTGGAGGCATGCCTCCGCTCCCACTCCTGTGTTGGCGTGGTCTCCTCTCCCGCAGCGGCGCCTCTCCCGTGCTGCCACTGGCCCTAGGCCCTTGCAGCCACTGTGGCTTTGTCCAGATGGACATCCAGAAGATGTCCGCTCTAATTAGTATATTACCCTTTTATTAGTATAGGTGTGATATATGTACATATAAATGTATATGTATATATATATATATATATATATATATATATATATAGATATATATGACAATAGACACCATACATCTTTTAATCTTACTTCTTCCTCCTGGATTTTTAAAATTTTAATTAAATTTTTTATTTTTTCCAGCACCATTTATCCCCTCTATGTCCTCTTCCACCTCCACTCCCCCTCACAATCACCACACTGTTGTCCATGTTTGAATATCAATAATAGCTTTACCATATCTCTTATTTACATATGTTGAATCTTATATAAATTCAATTACCTAAAAGAAAACCTTTAAAATATTCAATGAGTAGGCTTCTTAAAAAACACTTGAGTCAAAAGTGTGCACAGATTAAGAGCACAAACTCTTGAGTCAGACTGCCTGGGTTAATCCCAATCACTAAGTGTGGCAAGTTAGAGAAGTTACTTATACTCTTTGTTCTTCAGTTTCCTCATGAGCAAAATGGGAGGGATAATAAGGTGGTTTTATGGGTTCAATAAAATACATGAAAAATTCTTAGAAGAGAGACTGGCAATAAATGTTAGCTACAACTTTTTCCTTGGAAGACATCTTTCCCAGAACCACATTAGCATTCTATCATACAAATGATTGTTTGAAAGAATCCAGCTCAAGGTTCATTCAGGGCAGGACAAAGATTCTTTATGAATAACAAGTAAAGCATAAAAGTGACCACTTCAACTTTTTCCATTTCCATTCATTTTATCAAGCCACTTTCCCAGTAGCTACTAAAGTTTCTACCTTGTCATTTGTTCAAAATGCTCCCTCTGAAAAGGTAACTGAAATCCTGTCAAAACTTTCCCTGGTTGTCTATGCCCAAAGTAACAGTACTAGTCCATCTAACTCAGTTAAACCAATTTTTCCCGTTTAACTTAGACCTTTATAATGAATGGCTTCCAAGCTGCACATTTAGCAAATATAAAAGAATCCCACTGCGGAGGTCTGCTGTAGCAGGCTGGCATCAGCTGGTAAGAGGTGCCTGCACACATCTCGTGTGAAGTCCCAGAGATAGAGTGCCCACATTATACAAAAGGAATATGGTGTAAAAAAATAAAAACCAAAACAAGTGAGTTTCTATCTGTAATATTCGTATTTGTGAATCTAGCTGTCTGCTAGTATTCTGGTTTAAAAATTTGAGCATAAATCTTTTCAGATGCAATAGTAACTAGTGCAGTAATGAAATGGCTTGATGAGTCCACATACTAAATTAATTTGGAAACAGTTATACATGATGTATGTACTCTTAGAAATTCAGTCTGATTCAAAACTGTTTAAATACAGAATATTTTATTCTGTTCTGGAAATTTTATAAAGGTGTTTTGCCAAAAGCATTAAATATTTGATTCTACTTGTTAAGGTTTGTAGGAACTGCTTTAAATTTATTATAAAAAATAACAGCAACAGCAACACATTTTCCCCTTTCATTAAGGTGGTTAAAAAAAAAAGAACAAGAACTTTAAGAGCTTTTCCATAAAAATGCTCTGAAATATTCCATTAAAATTAAAAGGCAACTGCCATTTCACACGTGGTCAGATTTAACTATTCAAAGTTATTTTAGGTCTATCACTCCCCAAAGACCAAACTACCTGAGAGTCCAGCTGTGTTCAAAGATCTATAGAACCCAGCCTCCAGAGATGGATGTTAGGCCAGAGCTAGGAAGAATAATTCTGAATTCAATATTAGCATTCTGCTTCCCCAAATCCTCACTTGATTATAGGTTTCTTCATGAGAAAATCATTCTTCAATGGTCAGAGAGAAATCCACACTAGAGCCAAGAGCTTGAAACAAAAGCCCAATTCCAAGTTTGATAGCACATGACCCCAGGTCAGCATTGGTGAACTGAGAATCGTAATAGTAGGCAATCTTCCAAGGTTGTGAGAAACAGTAATTGCATTTCAGTTAAAATCTTATGCACTCATGATTGTATCTTTAAAATACTACAATAATATGCATATTAATCATTAAATATTATACTCCTTCTGGTATGGCTCTCCTTGCCTAGTTTTGTTTTATAGCAATATTTCTGTTTTTTAAAAAGGCTCAAACATGTTGCCAAAGAGATACGAAGTTTCACTTCTTAGGGTGGTCCATTATATATATGTTTAATTAGCCCTAGAATCAGATTGTTAAACACTTGTTTAAATGTCCCAAATATCAAGAAATATGAGTACTCTATATTTTTCAGGAATTTACTATTGACTTTTGTACTTAAACCTTAACAATCTTTTGCTAGTATCTTTGTTAGGGTGTCCTAGAACCCCAACAAACTGTGACATACTTATTTTTACCTTAATAACAGATGCTAATATCTTTGGAATTTCTTTTGGCATAAGAGAACTGTCAAAAAAAGTAAACTAAAGATTACAAGATAAAAAAAACCACAGACACAAATGATACACTTACTAAATTAAGAGGCCAAAAGACTTGTCAAGGAGTATTAACATCTTACTTCCTGAACCAGTGTTCGAAATAGGATATGGGTGTGGAAGTATTTTGCTTGGTTTCCTTTTTTTTGTTTAAAGTGAAAAGTACAGGACTTAAAGCCATATTTGGGGTATAATTCTGACTCTCCCATTTACTCATTTGCTTGACCTAGACTGAGTCACTCAACTACAAGTGACTTCTAGATTTCATCCAATCTCTTTTTAGGTCCATCAAAAAATGAGAAAAACATAATAAACAATATTTTTATGATCTTACTTATACAAATATGGTATAAATATTGGTAACTTTCAGGTTAGGTCACTGCCTTCCCTTGAAATATCCCTGTTAAGATTTCTTATTGTAAAGTATGGTTGTAATGTTATTTCAAGTGAAGGATTTCATCAACTTCACACACCCACGACTTGCATGTAGGCCTCTGGCTTTTCTTCCACTTGACTCAAGGAAGGGGCAATTTCCAGTGTACTTGCCTACACATTTACTGTGAGCTCAACTCCATTTGCTGGAAAGCTGCCATACATTTATGAGAGCCAAAGGGATATTGGATAGTTGTCATCTTTCTCTTGCTCCCTCCCACCGCACCAAATACCCTGGCCAGGTTGCTACACCTGGACAATGCATTCCCTATAGAGCACCTTGTTACCAAAATTGAGGGAAACTTGGACAAAGTTCAGAGAAGAGCTACTAAAATGATTAAAAGACTGAGGGGACCAATTTATAAGGAACTCAGAAATGTTTAGTTAAGTGGTAATTACCCTAAAAAAGGTGTGGTGGCTCTGGCATTACGTTTGCATTCAAAGCTATAATTGGCAAAAAGGCCTCCTTTCAGGCCTTTATATTCAGAAATACTCTGAAGAGGGAGCAGTATCTCACTCTTGACTCTCAAGCACTGCACAGGCTGCTTGGGTGGTATTAACAATCCAGTGTGATGACCTCTACAAACACAGCAGGCAGCACTACTAAAACAGGGAGCTCATCTAAGAAGGCTGAAGGATGCATAAAGGAAAAATCTTCTCTGGAATCATGAGAAGCCTGAGCTGTGAAAGGCCAGTCCCTCCATCCCAGTCAAGCACTGTCCACACCCCATCACCGCTCTCTGCTTGATGGTTGGCACCATTTCATTAGAGCTGCCGGCTGAACACAAGTGTGCAAGTCTGTCAAAACTACACTATTGAGAATACGTTGGTTACTTTAGAATGACAGTTCCCACTTAGCCAAAGAGGAAAACCTAAGAAGACCTGTAACAGTTAAGGAGGCCAAAAGAGATCATTCCTCATAGCCCAGCATTCCCCAAAATGTCTTCCAGGTGATGTTACTATGGGTTACACAATTAAAAAGGAAAAGAGCTAAAAACTGGAATAAATGAAGTTAAAACTTGTGTGTGTGTGTGTGTGTGTGTGTGTGTGTGTGTGTTTCAATAATAACATCTCTCAGAACTATTAATATGCCCAAGTCTCATGTGCCTCATTACAGTGTACACACTATTTCCCAAATTCAGATTGATCATGGAATGTTTTATTCCCTAAGCACAGGGTCTTTGTAGCCATAGCCACTTTCATAATGCCCTTTATAATGCTGCTCTCAGTAAATGACAATGAAATGTATGAATCAGCCTAGGTTAGAATGCAGGTCTTAAGTCCCAATTCACTCCTCTTACCACCACATTGATATTCTAGTCACTCTTCACTTACATGAACCTTTTTGTCCTATATAAATGAAACAAAATTTGTTAATTAGAAGCTACTAAAGCTCAAGTTTGAGGGCTTTCACTTGCTTGAGGCTTCCCTGTAAGTGTGTATTTACAGTGTTGAATTCTTTCTTCTTAAGGAGTCCCCACAAAATGGTGTCGCCATTTTTCATGTCATGCAAAACCTACTGCTACCATATAAATTAAAAATGACTCAATGGGTTTTAACCAAATTTATAAACTGTGATTGAGAAAGCTGAACTTAAATTATTGATGTTAGGACAATAAAATTCACTTTGGATTACTCTGGGGTCACCTTTGAGAAATAGGTATTCATCCTCCTGGGTTGCTAAATTGTAGATCTAAATAAGAACTAAATCTACATTGACTCTTTGTATACTCTTCATAATTATATTACTTTCTACAATCTCATTGGTAGAATTCCTCTATTCCTCTTAAAACAATTATTACCTCTACCATTCTGTTTTCTAAAAAGAAAAAACAACCAAGCACCTTGCCCAATAGTCTTACTTCCACTTTCCCCCCCTCAATATTTTAAGTATATGAATAGTCACACGGAAATCATCACATTGTAAGTATTAGCACAGTTGAAATTTCTTCTGAAGACCACCTGAAGTTGCTGCATCAATTTTTTTCCACAAGTAGGGACTGACATCTTTAACCTTGAATCTACAGTACTGCAATTTGGCATTCCACTTCAATTCTTTAAAAGCTTCATTTATATTGATATTGTCTTGGAATTTCCTGTAGACTGCCTCAGATAAAATAATTCCCAGCCGAATCTTCATCTTGTCTGCTCTCTACTTTGACATTATGCCTTCAAAATCAAATCTTATTATTTAATCCAAAACAAAAACACTTTATTACAGAATATTAAATCAATAACATTAACAGACTGACCTTGGTAATTCATTTTACCATGATTGATAAGCCAATATTTAAACTTTGACTACTGATACTCAAAGCTTTGCAAATTTATTCCAGACTATTCATAATTGAACAAGATATCCTAACCGCCTCACAGAGAAATCACTATCCAACTACTTTGAGTCTTAGGCCAAGTCAATACTTTACTTTCTCATTTTTCAAATAAACTTACAGCCAAAATTACAATACGACTGATTGTAAAGGCCAAACATTTTACCTTCCTCTGTTTCATTCCCATCATCTTCCTGAGTTGGTGCCTGTGAAAATATGCTAAGCCCAAAATAGCAGTTGTGCACTGCCAATTCAGCCTCAGTCATTTCCAAGCCAAAGGGGAATTGACAGAAACCCCCTTTACAAGTCTAGTGTTTGTAAATATCCAATGAAATTACTTCATCCAGTCAATTATTTCTGGAGAAAGCTGGCAGAATAACATGGTAATTAAACTGAGGACTGGTGGAAACTGTTAAACAGGAGAGGTATTTTGCTGAGCAGTTCTAGTTAATGCTTTTAATGCATTTTCACTTTAAAAAAAAAAGCTTGAGATACTAGTACAATTAAAAAGGAATTGCCTCTTCATATAGATCAATGGAACAGAAGAGAGAACCAAGAAATCGACTCAAACCACTATGCTCAATTAATATTTGACAAAGGAAGCAAGAGCATACAATGGAGCAGAGATAGTCTCTTCAATAGATGTTGTTGAGAAAAGTGGATACAGGCAAAAAAAAAACAAACAAAAAAACTAGACCACCAACTTACACCATACACAAGAATAAACTCAAAATTGATAAAAGACTTAAATGTAAGATACGAAACCATAAAAGTCCTAGAAGAAACCATAGGCACCATAATCTCAGACATCTCTCATAACAATATGTTTACCGATACATCTCTTAGGACGATGGAAACTAAGGAGAAAATAAACAAATGAAACTACATGCAAATAAAAAGCTTCTGCACTCCAAAGAAATCATCAAGAAAATAACAAGAGAGGCCATTACATGGGAGAACATATTTGCCAATGATACATCTGATAAGGGGTTAATCTCGAAAATATATAGGGAACTCATACAGCTTAACAAAAGGAAGACAAACAATTCAATTAAAAAATGGGCAAAGGACCTCCAAAATGGACATACGGAAAGCCAAGAGACATATGAAAAAAATGCTCAAAGTCACTAATCATCTGAGAGTTGCAGGTCAAAATGACAATGAGATATCACCTCACATCTGTCAGAATGGCTAGCAACAAATCAACAAACGACAAGTGTTGGCAAGGTTGTAGAGAAAAGGGAACCCTAGTACACTGCTGGTGGGAATGCAGACTGGTGCAGCCATTATGGAAAACAGTATGGAGTTTCCTCAAAAAATTAAAAATGGAGCTCCCATTTGACCCAATGATCCCAATTCTAGGAATATATCCTAAGAAACCTGAAACATCAGAAAGAATATATGCACCCCTTATGTTCACAGCAGCACAATTTACAATAACTAAGATTTGGAAACAGCACTTAGGCTGAGGTACATGTACACAATGGAATACTATGTGCCAATAAAAAAGAAAGAACTCTTACCATCTGCAACAGCATGGATGGACCTGGAGAGTATTATGCTAAGTGAAATAAGCCAGTCAGAGAAAGGTAAGTATCACATGATTTCACTCATGTGTGGAATCTAATTAACCAAATAAATGGATGTACAAAATTAGACCCAGAAGCATGAACAGACTGTTGAACCTCAGAGGGAAGGCAGGGGAGGGTGGGTGGGAAGAGATCAACCAACGAACTTGTATGCATATATGCATAACCCGTGGACAGAGAAAAATGAATGGGGTAGTGAGGGGGGGTTGGGGGAGGAATACGGGAGTGGGCTGGAAGAGGTTAATGGGAGAAAAAGGGGGACCTATTTAATACTTTCAACAATAAGGATTTTTTAAAAAAGGAATTGCCTCTTCACTGGGAAATATATTTTAAAAACTTCAGTGAAGATTGTGCATGGAAAAGGAAGGAGAAACTCAGTTTTTCAGTATCTTCTTAGAGTCAGAATTTATTTTAAGTATGATGAATTCTGAAATCAAAACACAACTGTATCCAAATGTAAGTAGAAAAGACATCCTAAAGCCAGAACATCATGCAGTGAAGACCCAAGTGCCTGTGTGCTAGGCATTCACTGTCTGTGGCATATTTTTGCCCTATCCAACTTTCCCATTGGCTCCTCCAATGGGCAACCCTTTCCTTCCTTCATTCAAAAAGCTGAACCCCTCAGGCATTGGTCTAGTTATGTCTGCTGTAGCCATAAACAAAAATACTTTACCACATACTTCTCCCAGGTGCCCAATGGTTATGCACGAGGAGACAGAGCAAAGTTCTCAAAGTAACAAACTGGAATCCAAAAGCTGATAGGAAAATCTTTAAGGCTTCCCAAAGTAAAATACAAGCTGTTGCTTGTATCACTTCCTTTTTCAAAGACTCCTGCATACAAATAAACACCATCTTTCCTAGTGGATAGAAAGGTTACAGAAAAAGGGGGAAACTTTCAGGCTGTTAATGGAATAAGAGAAGTTGCTGGAAAGTTCCAAGGTGGAGTAAAATTGGGTGAGTTAATGACTAAAAACAGCTTCTGTTACACTTCACAAATACTTCTCATTTCTCTTTGTCAGAATACACGATATTTCACTTATGAAAGATTCCACTGGATGAGAAAGCACCATCTTTTAAAAATGCAAATAACTCGGGGTGTAAAGTTAAGAACTGTCAGTCATTCACACTCTGCTCGTATGAGCTACACAAGAACTTCAAGGAATGTTTGCCAGGGGAATACTATAAAACCAGAATGGCAGGGCAGTTAAGATCTCAGATTCTAGAGATGTACTGCCTGAGTCTGAGTCCTAGCTGCATTCCTCGCAAGCTAGGCAAGTTTGCACAACCAGAAAACTAACACCTGAGGCCTGTGTCTTATAAGGGGGTGAGATCCAAATTTATATCACAAGTTGAAAAAAATGACCTTAAATCTGGTTTAAAGCAACTGAAATTTCCAGAGCCCAGGAAAACCAACCTGTAGAGACAATCTCTCAACCCAAGGTACAGAGAACTCTCACAGAACAAAGAACTTTTTTGAATTTAATCTCCCAACAAAATATTATACACCATTTGGAGAAACCCATTCCCCCTGAGAGCCAACAGACTTAGAACCTTGCAAACTACAAATTACAATTTTACACAAATGTTATCTTTTACTATAATCTTGCTCATGCTTTTGTTCTCATTCAGGGCTAACAAAACCTTTAAAAATACCTTAATACTGTATCCACGTCTATTAAGACTATTGGTAATTCTGGAAATTCACCCCTTGAGCTAAAGAAAATCCATGTATAAAATGTAACATGGGGCATACAACGTGGTTCATTTTTACTAGATGAATTAGACGGCCGGAATCTATAAATGGGAAACTGAATTAACTACCAGACTGCTACCCATCCCCATCTATTACTTTGAAGCTCATCTATATCTTACATTAATAGTTTACATTTAAAAAAACTGGATTAATGTCTCCTCCAATCCTTTTGAGTGGCATTAAAAATCTTAAATTTGGGGGAAATGAGTCCACATTTAAAAAGAAGCGCTTGTGCCCCTAGAGCTCAGAAACCACTTTTAAATTTAAAAGCTCCAAGTTTATAAGGGGAAATTCCTTTCCCTTCTGACCACCTATCTAAATCTGAAATACTTATTTCAACCCTTTTCTTTGTGTGGTAGTTTCAATCTACTTCATTTCTATTTGTCTAAAAATATTGACACATTAGTGTCGAAAGTCTCTTTGGCTTACATTTGACATCTTAAAATGTTTGCCAAAATAAACATATTTTATTTAAAATTGCTAAATATAAGAGAAATATGGAAAATGTAATAACTGGTCTTTTAATCACCCTATGTGTTTTTTCCAACGCTTGCATCTTTTAATCTTCGAAATGTTACTAAACATGAGCATACGGGAGCCCGGAGAGGTCAAGTGTCCGACGTAGAACCAGAACCATGAAAGCGGGACTTCAGGCTGGGGGAGCCTCAGGAATGTTTGCCCACCCTCCGGGGCTGTTTCCCATTGCCTTCTCGAACCATAAAAACAGAAGAGGCCATTTCTAACGGGGGAAATGTGGACATCTCTTAGGAGAAAGGTTGCAGAATAGCAAGAATAATTCATAAAATATCAAGGACACAACCCAGTCCACAGACCTCGGAGACGCTACAGAGACCTTGTTAAATGTCTCTGCTCCCTTTCCACTAATTAAACCCCAGTTCTCCGAAATGTACCTTCATAATTAAACACCTAAACCTGAACATTCTCTCGAGTCAACCTGCAGGGCAATTTCAGCGAAGTTTGGAAAGGAACCGCTACAACAAGCCACAGAGCACACACCTCGAGACCACTAGGTAGAGGGCTCCGCCCCAGTGAACTGAACGAGGACCCCTCTCCCCACCCCCAGGTAGTTTTGTCCGCCCTTTCGCGCCACCGACTCGTAGCCACTTCCTAACTGCCTGTTTATCTCCACCCTGACCCCCCTTGATATCTGTCCCCTTATCTGTTGAAGTTATTAACCAAACGATGATAAGATACGGGAGAGAGAGAAGAGTCAGCTCAGGGAAAAGGAATGTCTGCGTAGCCAAGATTTCCTTAGGCAGTTTGTCCGGCACCGCCGTGGGCAGCCTTAGACGGAAGAGGGGGCCTTGGGTCCAAAGCTCGACGCACCGATTGGTTGATCGGCCGCCGCCGGGAAGAACCCGGATGTGCCTGAGTAGTCCGTGTTGGCACTTGGGACTCTCAAGTTTGGGCATTCTAGGGGTGCTGGCAGCCCGGACGGATGGCGCAGGGCTGGGCTGGCTTCTCTGAGGAGGAACTGAGGCGACTAAAGCAGAGTAAAGGTAACAGGACGTGCCGGCGGAGATTGAAATCTTGGGTCTGTTAGGAGAAGGGGCGGGGCTGCTGCTTTTGAGGGGAAGGGGGCGGGGAAGGGGATAAGGTGTTTGTGTTGGGGGATGGATCTGTAAATGGGAAGACAGAATTGAGGGGCTCCGGAAGTGGACGAACTGGGAGCCATGGGGGTGCTCAGGGGCCTGGGATCTACTTTTAGAAAAGAGAGGTCAGGGATCCATTGCAGGGTTTGTTTGTTTTTTCCTGGGAAAGGAATGGGACCTGGGAGAGGGGGCTGGGCCTATAGCCTGGCGGGCTCATATAGGAAGATTGCGGTGTAGATCCATGGGTGGAGAGTAAAGGAAGGAGGAGGGTCACTCACCATATTAGAATTGTGATGAATTTATGAGCAAAGGGGAACACGGGGGTCTTAATGCAAAACGTCGGTGCTTTTCATAATACATCTGGAGTCTTGCATTCACTTCTGGTTGCCAGATGATTTTTGCTGTTCTTTCCAACCCAGAGAGTCAGCAAACCAAAGGGGTCTTTGAGAGGTTAGATGTGATATAAATAAGTATATATACATATATATGTGTGTATATATATGTGTGTGTGTGTGTGTATAGACAGACATATATATATATATATATATATATAGACACACATATATACACACAAATATATATGTATATATATGTGTGTGTGTATATATATATATACACATATATGTATATGATATCCAGAATTTTGTCATTCCCTCTCTGGCTTTATAGAGTAATCGCTGAATGGACTTGTACTATTTTGTTATCTTTTAGTAAAGGAATTAAGTTTGTTGATACATGGTGAGAACTCTTGGTGATATAAACGAGGCTTTGTTGGTGGTTGAAGTTTCATAAAATTCTGTTTGGTGATCCCGGTAATGCACACAACTTCTGTGAGTTTCTACTCTTGGTACACAGCTTACTGTACTTTGGGGAAAAATGAAAACCCTGTCATACCTTTTATTAGAGTTTTTTTTAGAAAATTGCATGTCGCTCAGATAGGCCTCTGCATTTTTTAGTATAGATGTGAGGACACTCTAGGATTGACAATCAGAAAAGGAAGTAAATTAGTAACATAGGGCCAGTGAAGATTAAATAGATTGAGGAAAATTTGACTGGTCTAAAGGGTTTTAAAAACTATATCATGAAAGTCATACTACAGTGTTTAATTAGCTGACTCTATCTTGCTTGATGTTATCAAATTCTCTTGCTCTGTGTTTTCAACATCCATTCACTTATTCAGATGTACAGTGTGCAAATATGTCTGCTTCTTGTCTGACCTGAAGTTAAAGACATCGGCTTCTGCATTTAGGATGCAAAGATGAACATGGCCTCATCCCTGCCTCCAAAGAGTTTCTAGTCTACTGAGGAGACAAACTATAAAAAATGTGATAGTAGATGTTGTTCAAGAGCTTGCTACCTCTGAGCAGGAACCTCACACTGCTGGGGGTTGGGTGCACTTTGGGAAGATATCACAGAGATTATGTGTTAGGAGAGGTGACTTTGCTGGGGGAAAGAAGACTTCATGTACAAGTCTAAATTAAATAACAGATTGATTATGTAGAAGAACATTTTTAAATAGCTCTGCAATTTCAGATAGAGTGGGAGGACCTTAATTTCAAAGCATATCATTTCATAGCCAGATGTTAGAACATAGACACCAACTGACTGGTCTGTGATCCTTGAAGAAGAGAAAAGATGCGTCTTTGCATACGTATAGCATCTTTGTGTACTCATAACCAAACACAGTAATTGTCAGATCATCTAGCTCTGCATCTGAATCTTTTTGCCTTGGATTTCTCATTTGTAAAGCTGGAAGAGCTGGATCTTTACTTTTTAAGGTTTCTTCCAACTATTCTCCAGCCATAAAAATATAATTAAATAACCTATGAAAATGAAGTTGGTTGCCAGCAAAAATAAGGATAACAACGCTAGCAAAACCCATATGTGCAATGGTGGAGATTGAGAATGTTCTCAACACTCTTCATTATAATATTGAAAATCTGGGACTAAACCAAGTGTTCATTAACAAGGAAGTGGATAAATAAATTGTGGTATAATCATCCAGAGAACTACTATATAGCTAGTAGGAATATATGAACACATGCATTAACACGTATAACTTTCATAAATACAATGTATGAAAAGAGCAAGTTGCAGGAGAATGTATAGTCTGATACCATTTATGGAAGGTCAAAATCATATAAAGCCTGTATATTTTAGGAATATAGGAGCTCTATAAAGAAAGTCAAGGGAATGAAACACAAAATTCAGGGTTGGGGGAAGCAAGGAGTGGAACATAGGAAGCTTCAAAGGTAGTGGTACTTATGAAATTAATTACCAACTTAAGCGGCAGTAATAAATAGCCCTAACATATCAATTGTGTAAAAAAATAAAGGTTTTAAAAAATTTTTATTCCAGCTTTCTGTCTAACATGGGTTGGCAGGTGACTCTACTCCATATAGTCATTCCACACAATGCCTTGGTACTGTCCTATAGGAGTTCACCATGGCAAGAGAAGATTGAGAAGTAAGCATTGGCAATAAATACTTCCACCAATAAATGACATGTGTCACTTCTATTTCATTTAACAAAAGCAAGTCATATGACTTGCAAGACAGGAAATACAGTTATTGTGTGTGTTCCAAAAAGGGGGTAATGCTCTATCCTTAAACAGCAATTATATCTACTGTAGCCATGTTTTATTTGTTAAACTGTGTTGTATTTTTATAATCCATACTGGATGGAGTTTGTGTGTGTGTGTGTGTGTGTGTGTGTGTGAGAGAGAGAGAGAGAGAGAGAGAGAGAGAGAGAGAGAGAGACATTATAGGATGTATGACTTATTTCATAACTAGAGGCCAGGTGCACAAAATTTGTGCACCAGGGGGAGGGGCAGAGGAGTCCCTCAGCCCGGCCTGTGCCCTCTCGCAATCCGGGACCCCTCAGGGGATGTCTGACTGCTGGTTTACAGGCCTAAACCGGCAGTCAGGTATACCTCTCGAAATCCAGGACGCTGCATGCACCAGTGACCATACTTTTCATACAGGTGAAAGGCATCTTGCTGTTGTATGGGCAGCTACATTTTTTTGCCCTGATTATAAAAGGTAGTATATAACATGATCCTTCTAAGGCAGTAGTACCATTTTCCCCATCTTATGGGTGGAAAAACTGAAGCAGAGAGAAGTTGAGTAATTGACTTTGTCACAGTTATAAGTGTCAGAATCAGGGCTGACCACAAAATGTGCAAGCCAGAGTCCATGCATGTCATCGCTGCATCATCCTGTTTTTCAGTGTTAGAGTAGCCTTGCCAGGTTTTAATTTTTAAATCTAAGAGACTGTTCTCAATATATAGGGTAGGGTCCCTAGGACTGGCCGACAATCAGGGCCGATCTGTGGGGCAACTGGTGGGGCAATCGGGGAGCCCCTGCTGGCACCTGCCTTGGCTGGCCTGGCACCGCCCACACTCTGGCACCCCCTCCGCCCACCAGTTGTTCTGCAGGTTGTTCCACTGATCGGTCGATTTGCATATTAGGGTTTTATATAGATAGATGAAAAATTTGGAAATATAAAAGCAGTGCAGCTACAATGCTTTATGTTTTCCAGTTGTTGCTGATATATAAAAATACAAATAAGCCAAAGAAAAACTGACAAAAAAGACATGAAAAGGAAATATGAAGAGATGCTTATCACCATCAATAAGCAGAGAATTGCAAATCAAGAGCATAATGAAATACTGCTTCATACCCATTTGACTGACAGAAATTTAAAAGTCCTTTATCAGATGTGTCTGTTGCAGTGAGTTTTCTCACTCCCTTTTGCACAGCAGAAGTTTTTAATTTTAATGAAGTCCAGCTTACCAAATATCTTCTTCATAGATAGTGCCTTTGGTGTTGTATCTAAAAAGTCATTGCCATACCTAAGGCCATCTAGGTTTTCTCCTATATTCTAGGCACTTTATAGTTTTGAATTTTGCATTTAGGTCTTTGATTTATTTTGAGTTAATGTTTGTGCAGGGTGTAAGGTCTATGTCTGGATTCATTTTCTTACATGTGGATGTCCAGTTGTTCCAGGACCATTTGTTGAAATGAAATGTCTCCATTGTACTACCTTTGCTCCTTTGTCAAAGAGCAGTTGACTGTATTTATGTGAGCCTGTTTCTGGGCTCTCTATTCTGTTCCATTGGTTTGTCTATTCTTTTGCTAATAACCTACTGTCTTGATTACGGTAGCTTTAGAGTGTCAGTCCTCCCAACTTTATTCTTCAATATTGTGTAGCTATTCTGGGTCTTTTGCCTCTTTGTATAAGCTTGAGAATCACTTTGTCAATATCCACAAAATAATTTGCTGGGATTTTTATTGTTATTTCAATGAATCTATAGATCAAGTTGTGATGAACTGACATCTTGACATTATTGAGTCTTCATATCCATTTATTTAGTTCCTTGATTTCATTCATCAGAGTTTTGTAGTTTTTCTCATATAGCTCTTGTACATATTGTGTTAGACTTATACCTAAGTATTTTTTTGAGTGCTATGTAAATGGTATTGTATTTTTAATTTCAAATTCCACTTGTACATAGAAAAGCAATTGACTTTGGTATATTACTCTTGTATTCTGCAACCTTCCTATAATGGCTTATTGGCTTATTAGTTCCAGGAGTTTTTTGGTCATATGTTTTATTTTTAAGTGGCCTGATTTTTTTGTTGTTTGAGAGTTTTAAATCATATAGTGGGTTCTGTGAAAATGCAAAATGAAATGGAAGCTAACGTACAGAATTTGAGTGTCACTATTAATTCAGCTGAAGAGTATAACTGGGAAGTAAGCAAACTCAATCATATTTTCTGGTGGTGTGAATAAAGATCAGTAGCCAAGAATAAGTTCCTATTCCAAGATTCAGGAGGCTACTCTATGTTTCTGGCTAAAGTCAACAACAATAACATTTTACTTTAAATAGTACAGCTATTTTTAAAAAATGTTTTCTTTACCCGTCTCATTAAATCTTTACACCAACTCCATATGAGTTAAGTGGAGAGGTAATTTTCAACCAGTTTGACAGATAAGGAAACTGAGGTATGGAATAAATAATTGCTTGAACTAAACAAAAGCAACTCTGGAACTGTGACTCCAGAGCTTTGAACTCTCCCTTGGAGAATCTAAATAATAAGTTTGTATTGCTTCAAAGGTCAATATGCAGAATTTAAAAGCCCTATTTGAGTTCATTTACAAGGACTTATAATTTCATTTCCTGGGTATTTTATAAAGAATATCATTTTAAAATTTATTAAATATAGTATGAATGTGAGTTAAATTCTCCAGTTATCTTCCCTATAAGGTTAATACTAATATGGACTATATAAAAAGTGTAATAGAAGTATTATTACTCAGTTTATAATATGACTTGTTTTATCTTCCTCTATTGCTTTGATCAGGCTGCTATTAAAGTTAGGTTGCATACATTGATTAAAGTCTAACTAGACTTTGGGGAACACAACCTTGGACTTCTGGAAGATGAAAGAAAACAATTTAGGGTAAACTAGAAATAAGGGACTTCATGTAGTTATATTTTGTGTATAGCATCTTCTTATGTATCAGATTGCCTTAATATCTGTGAAAATTTAAGAAAGGTGAAGCTCATTTGAAAATTCAACCACCATTTTATTTCAGGAGAGTAGCCACAACCGTAAATCAAATTGAAGATATATCAGAGAATTCATTTGTCTCTGTATCTTGGTCAAATAGGTGATACTTTTGATAATAATCAGATCAAGTTGAAAAGCCTTGTTTTGTATTCTAAGGCCTTACTCACAGATAAATAGCTCTCCTTGAAGATAAATTGAGAGGTAGGACAGTTTTTGTTAAATGTTAACAGTAGATTGAAGAACTATCTAAACTCTGCAGGAAGATGCTGTTTTTCCCTGGGCTTTTAAGCTAGAGCAGGGGGATTATTAAAAAGTTTAATGTTAATCCTTTATTTTCTTAGAGAAATTATAATTATTTGCTGTTCACACAAAGGAATTTTCCTTCATTTTCTTTTATGTAGATCCATTTGAACCACAGCGGCGTCCCCCTATGAAGAAAAGTCGACAACAACTTCAGCGAGAAAAAGTCCTTCAAGAGCAAAGCCAAAAACTTGGACTGCAAGATGGATCAGTCAGATTACCTCCAGAGCAGCTGCTCTCTGCACCACAACAGAGATTCAGTCATCAAAAGCCACATTTTTCTCCCCCTACTGCTCCTAATCCTCTTACACTCAACTCTCCTGTTGGCAATGGAAAACCACAGGGCACTGAAAGTCAACCACGGGAACTGGGACTTGAGAATTCCCGGGATGGTCACATAAGTGCTGAGGTTGTACCTCTAAAACCAGATTGCAAATTGGAGAAAAAGAAAGTGGAATTGTTAGTAAGTCTATATATCCATGATATATTTTCCATTTTACTTTTTTTTCCTATTAGGCTTTGAAGAAATGTAGTTTTAACATTTTCTCTCTTTCATATTCTAACCTAGAAATGTGATAAACAAATTGTCAAAAAAGAGCTACTACCTAAATATATTATAAGTCAGTCAGTGTTAGGCATTTTATGTTCAATGTTACTTAGTTCATTATTTTCACTTTGTAGCTATTTTGGACTTAGAATAGCTATTGTGTTCTCAAAGCCAATACACAACTAGTAGGTAGTAGAGTTGGGACTCACATAAAAGTCTCTCTGAATCCAGAGTCTATAACCTTGACACTCACAGAAGCATTTCTTATATGTACTCCTTCCCAAATTTAATGCATTCTTCAACTTCCAGGCTGCATCTTCATTGGCCCAGAAAAGGATACTTGTGAAGAGACATGTAGGGATGGTCAGAGGAAAGAGTGTAGGAAATTAAGGGGACTAATTAAATAATCCACATGCGTCATTAGATTTCTTTTTATTCTTATTTAATTTGTTTGTGTTTGCAACCACCTCCAGAATTTAGTTTAGCCACATTCTTGTGAAAATTGCCATTCTATGACTTGTAAATTCATATAATCATATGTTATTTACTTTGACAGGAGATGTTTAGCTGTGTGAATTATGAGAGCAAAATTGAACATGTGCATACATTCAAATAGTTTACCAACAAAGGCCTGAGACAAATAGGGGGCGGGTTTGAATTGAGCCGGGCAATTTAGATTGCATGTCATGAGGAAAATTATTCTTTTCTTAGGTACTTGGGAGAATTTTCATTGAAGACATGCAATGTCAGAAACTATTGTTGAAAAGGAGGAATTCTGAGGCTCTAAGAACGGGAAAGGAAAGCTTTATTCCAGAGACTGTTCAGAAATGATATCTCACTCCTATGGAAGAGGCAAAGATCAGGCCAGAGAATAGTAAAGAATTAAGAAAGAGAAAAAGGACTTGGGAATAGAGGATCCTTGCCTAGCAAGTTCCCAGATGCTGTAGTACAGTGGCCGTCAACCGGTGGTCCGCGGACCACTGGTGGTCTGTGAGGTCTGAAAGGTTGGTGACCGCTGCTGTAGTAGACCACCGAGCCCTCTGAAGGAGAGAGGCCCTGATCAGAATAATGGTGAGAAAATGTTCAGGTGTCAGTGTTGCAGAATATTTGGGATAGGGTTCTCGCTGAGCTGAAACTAAGGCATCTGGTGAGGAGGTGACTGCGATAATAAAAATGAGAAAGGACCAGCACTAAGATAGAAGTTGTAGGAATGGAGAGAAGGATAATTGTGGAAGTGATTGCTAAGTCTGGGAATAGATATTTTTGGTATACGGCTGTAAGAAATGTCAACAATAGGAACAAATAGCTTTTTCATTATCTTGTTTAATTTGAGTTGACATCAAGTTGATGAATTTATGGGAAATTTTAATATACTTCTTTCAGAATTAGATTGGAAGACAATTCATGTTTTCAGACCTTTGAAGTTTTTCTTTATCCCACCATTCAAGTCTTAGTTCATAGTTTTTTACTTTGTTTACAAATGTTTAAGAGCTGGAAAGAAGTGAGCAAATTGAAAGAAAATGAATGAAATAAACATTGGTTATTGTTCTAAGGGTGTTTCATGGTGCAGACTTTTATTATAGAAAACTCTATAGAGTCACTTCTGGGTAAGATGGCAGAGTAAGTAAATGCTGTGCTCACCAGCTCCCACAACCACATCAAACTTACGGCTAAGTTATAGAACAACCACCCTCGAGAACCACCTGAAAACTAGCTGAACAGCCCACCAGTGGTTAAGCATTGACCTATGAACCAGGAGGTCATGGTTTGGTTCTGGTCAGGGCATATGCCGAGGTTGCAGGCTCGATCCTCAATGTGGTGTGTGCAGGAAGTGGCCAATCACTGTTTCTCTCTCATCGTTGATGTTTCTATCTCTTCCCTCTCCCTTCCTCTCTGAAATCAATAAAAATATATTTAAAAAAAAAAAGAAAATGAACTGAACCGAACTCCTCTAACTAAAGATAACAAAGAGAAAGACTGGTAGGAGGGACATACAGAGCAGGCAGGTCCCACACTCATGGTGTGGCGATAAGATTCAGGAGGGCTATCTTGGCTGTGAGAGTTCCTTATTGAGTTAGGGGTCCTAACCCTAGGCCATCTCTCAAGCCCAGGGCATCAGTGCTGAGAAGAGGAGTCCCCACAACATCTGGCTGTGAAAATCACCAGGGATTGCACCCTTGTGAGACGGAGGGCTGCTGGAGGCCCAGGCTTTCTTCTTGAGGAGTCTGTGCATGGAGTTACTCACAAACTCCAAGGAGTAAGTGAATTGCCCAGTTTCAAATGAGGATTGGAAGGACAGGGGCCAGCTCGCTCTGGGGACAGAAACACTGGCAGGTGCCATCGTTCCTTTGTTGAGCCCAGCACATACGGGTACCAATCTAAGGTATCACCGTTCGCCCCACCCTGGTGAATCCCTGAGACCTCACCTCACTCAACTCATGGACTGCCTCAGCTCATACTGTGGACTTCTCCTAAAATCTTAAAGGTTCACAAATCAAACAAGCAGCAGCTGTCCTCAGCATGCTCTGTACCTCTTGCTAAGCAACCCTAAGCCTGACACAAGGGATGACTAATCTCAACTTGCATTTGGCTGGCCTCAGCTCAAATCATGGTCTCCACCAAAGGGTCCCAAGCCTGACACTACTGACAGTGGCATTGGTTTGCTGCATAGTCTCTCCCAAGCACCTCCAAGTCTGGCACAAGCATCAACCAACTGCAGATCACTTTGTAGCTTTGACCAGGTGGCCCCAAGCCACTGGAGTCTGACCTTGGCCTGCAGTGGAGCTCCTCCTAAGAGGCTTCAAAACCAACACAACTGGTGACCAACTTCAGACCACACCAGAGCATCACCCAACCAGCTCCACAAAAGACACACCCAAAGGGTGAACTTAGCTGGCACCACAGCCCACCTGAAGAGACTCCCTCTCTATGGGATAAGCCTCTACACGGCAGCTTTCCGTAGTCATAGCTAATCCTCACAGCAAGTAAGCCAGGCGGGCAATCCCACCCATTGATGTGCCAATAGCAATCAGGGCTCAACTACCACAGGAAGGCACACATAACCCACAAAAGGGATGCCCCTGGAGCACCTGGCTTAGGTGAACAGAAGGACTGCACCATGGGGCCTCAGAGAACATCTACTATATAAAGCTACTCTGCCAAGACTGGGAGACATAGCAGATCTACCTAATACATAGAAATATAAGGATTCAAACAAATGAGGAGCCAAGCATTTCCCAAATGAAAACATAAAAAAGAGCAACAAAATGGAGAAAGCAATCTGCCAGATAAAGAGTTCAAAACAGTGGTTGGCTATAGAATGCTCAATGAACTTAGAAGAAGAATAGATGAACTCAGTGAGAACCTCAACAAAGAGAAGGAAACCATAAAAAAATGAATAATAACTGAAATGACTACATTAGAGGGAATCAACAGCAGGTTATAAGAAGCAGAGGATTGAATCAGCGATCTGGAAGATAAAGTAGCAGAAAACACCCAATTGGAACAGAAAAATAATTTTTTTTTTTAACGAGGACAGTTTAAGGTACCTCTGGGACAACATCAAGTGTATCAACATTCACATCATAGGGGTGCCAGAAGAAGAAGAAAAAGAAAACGAGGGGCTGAGAACCTATTTGAAGAAATGATGACTGAAAACTTTTCTCACCTGGCAAAGGAAATAGACAAGCCCAGGAAGCACAGAGTCCCAAATAAGATGAACCCAAAGAAACCCACAGCAAGACATAATTAAAATGCCAAAGGTTAAAGACAAAGAATCGTAAAAGTAGCAGGAGAAAAGCAGTTATGTATCAGGGAACTCCTATAAGACTGTCAGGTGATTTCTCAACAGAAATGTTGCAGGCCAGAAGGGATTGGCTTGAATATTCAAATTGATGAATGGCAAAGACGTACAACAAAGGTTGCTCTACCCAGCGAGTCTGTCATTTAGAATCAAAGGAGAGAGAGTTTCCCAGACAAGAAATAGCTAAAGGAGTTCATCACTATTAAACCAGTTGAAATACTGGTTTAATAGAAATAGAAATGTCCAAAGGACTTCTTTAAGTAGAAAAGAAAAGATCAAAACTATGAATAAGAAAATACAGGAAAGAAAATTCTCACAAAGGCAAATGTAGTAAAAGCAGTGGATCAATCAACTGTTGAGGTTCTCACTGAGTTAATCTATTCTAAATAGAAAGGTTAAAAGGAAAAAGTACAGAGACCATGTTTAATTAAATTATACATAAATACACACAGAAGAAGTAAAAAAGAATGACAAAGACAAACATGGAGGGGAAGAGTAAAAATTGTAGTGATTTTAGAACATGCTCGAACTTAAGGAACCATCAACTTAAAATAGACTGCTCTAGCCCAGCCAGCATGGCTCAGCATGGCTCAGGAGGTCACTGTTCTATTCCCAGTCAGGGCATGTACCCAGGTTGTGGGCTCAATCCCCAGTGTGGGGCATGCAGAAGGCAGCCAATCAATGATTCTCTCATAATTGATGTTTCTATCTCCCTTCCTCTCTGAAATCAATAAAAATATATTCTAAAAAAAATAGGCTGCTATAAATATAGTTTGGTAAATATGAAGCATATGGTAACCGCAAAGCAAAAATCTCTAAGAAATATACAAGAAATGAAGAGAGGGATCCAAACACAACACTAGCAAGTTATCAGTGTACAAGAAAAGAACCAGAGAACTTCAAAAACAATCAGAAGACAACAAAATGGCAATAACGACATACCTTTCAATAATTACTTTATATGACCCAGCAACTTCACTCCTGAGTATTTACCCAAAGAGATTCAAAACACTCATCTGAAAAAGACATGTGCACACATGTTCATTACAATCTTATTTACAGTAGCCAAGATATGGAAGCAACCTAAGTGTCCATCTATAGATGAGTGGATAAAAAAGAATGGTACATATGTACAGTGGAATGTTACTCAGCCATAAAAAATGAAATCTTGCCACTTGCAACAACATGGATGGACCTAAAGGGTATTCTGCTAAGTGAAATAAGTCAGACAAAAGGACAAATACCATATGATTTCAGTTATATGTGGAATCTCAAAAGCAAATGAACAAACAAAACAAACTAATAGAACAAATTTATAGTTGCCAGATGGGAGGGGGTTTGAGGAGAGAGGTGAAAAAGGTGAAGGGATTAAGAAGCACAAATTGGCAGTTATAAAAATAGTCCCAGGGATGTAAAATACAGCATAGGGAATAGAGTTAATAATATTGTAATAACTACATATTATGTGAGTTGGGTACTCAATTTATCAGGGTGATGACTTTGTAAGGTATATAAATGTCTAATATGTTGTACACCTGAAATTAACATAGTATCATATGTCAACTGTAATTGAAACACTTTTTAAAAAAATTAAATGCACATTCAGTCTGGAGAAAAAGAAAACTCTCTAGGCATGCAAAGAAAGGAAATTGTGATACATAACCAGGAGGAAAGTCATCGAGAGAAACAGCCCACAAACAATGGGAATTATCAGGCAAGGAATATTTAAACAGCTATTACAAATATGTTCCATGTGCCCAAGAATGTAGACTATAAAATGATTTAATGATTAAATCACTAAAATGATTTTTAAAAGAACTTTGAAAAATATAACATGATGTTAGCTACAGACCTATTTATTTGTCTCTCCATTTTGCATATAATACATAATTAACTTACACAGGTTTCTTTGTACTTCTAAAAAATGCCACATTATTCTGGCTTCCAGTTTGTGGGTTCCTAGGTTATATATATATAATGGATTTCAAAGGGCCAATTTATGGTATGTAAGCCTTCTTTACTTCAAATCATAATCTTTGTTTCTATTAGAACAAAATAATGAGCTGCAGATGGGTTCCTTTCAAAAGGACTTTTTAAAAATATATACATAATCTGGCTGATTAAATTTTATACGTAGGGGACTGAGACTGGGAAGGTGTGGGGTGGTGTTCCAGAAACTCATTTTTACACTTTTTTGCTCCCTAGGCAAGAAAAGTCTCGTTGGGAAGTCCTCCAACAAGAACAGCGGCTAATGGAAGAGAAAAATAAACGTAAGAAAGCTCTTTTGGCTAAAGCTATTGCGGAAAGGTGAGGCACCTGAACCAGAGGACATGGTTTGCAATCTGCAGTCAGCTCTGTCATGTTTTATATTTATTTTCCTATGTCTATGCTAATAAACTGACATTTTCTTTAAGGCTGATTAAACAAATTATGCTTTATAAATGATACTGAAGTCATTTAAGGATAGATCATAGCAAATTTACTGGTAATACAGGTACAATTAAAACTTAAGGATCGGTGTCAGTGCTTTCAGTTTTAACCATCTATACATTCATAAGGGAGCAGTAAATAGCTGTCAATATAAGTAAATTAAGAAATGCAAGTTTTCATTTTGACATGAGGGGGCCTTTATCATCTAACATGTAGAGGAGCAGATTGTTCCATATAAATGTTCTATACTCCCACAAATCTTATGTTTCCTATGGACGTTTTTCTTAAATAATTATTCTGCCCCCACTGATAGAAGATACATGATATAATTTAAGCTTTTATTGATGACTTGGGTCACCATTGGGAGCACTGTCCCATACTGTGTGCAGTTCAGTTTTTCTCTCACCTTCCAATGTTAGTGTGTCCAAAATCCCCCACCCTTTTTTTTACTGTGTTGTGCTGGCCTCAAACAAGAACATTCCCATTGGAACTGCTTTTCCCATCCCTCACCCACTCTTTCTGCCCTTTTATTATTTTTTATTTTTAAATTTTTTTTGGTTAATCCTCGCCCGAGGGTATTTTTTCCATTGGTTTTCAGAGAGAGTAGAAAGGAGGGAGGGAGGGGGAAAGAGGGGGGGGGGAGAGAAAGAGAGAGAATGAATCATCCATGTGAGAAAGACACATCAATTGGTTACCTCCTGTACATGCTCCAACTGGGACTGGGGATTGAACCTGCAACCCAGGTACATGCCCTTGACTGAAAATCGAATGTGCAACGTTTTGGTGCACAGGCTGATGCTTTAACCACTGAGCAACACCAGCCAGGGCTCTTTTCTTGCAATATGTGGTTTTATGTGGGAGTTTTATTATCCTGTGAAATGTGTGTGAAATTTTGAAATGAGTGAAATCATTATTAAAGGTTGGCTTTTGTCTTTGTTTTGTTTTTTAAGTTTGTAATGTACTTGGGGGTGGTGAGGGGACTGAGAGATGGTGAGGCTGGATATGCTTTTAAACAAGAAAAAAAACTGCTTGGCTTTGAGACGCAGAAAGAAAAATTTTGAGGACCTGTAGTTTTACGTAAAGAACAGGAATCAAAGCAATAACAGTTTGGGGAAATGAGTCCTAAGAAAGTTAAAACCAAATAGATGTTTCTAGACAAATAAATCATGTTTGATGCAGGCATCTGTTCTTGGTTTCCAGGTATCCAATGAAAATGGGCTAGAGATTTGAAGAGTTGTGTTCAATGCTTCAATGTAAAGAGAATACAGATATATTCTTTTAGTGCATATTCTCATCCTTATGGAATGAGTATGCCTATGAACTATTTATTGATAAATTTTTCAGTCTTTTCCCCTGTATATGAAAATCATCTATAATAATAAAAGCATAATATGCAAATTAGACCGGACAGCCAAATGTCCTTATAGACGACCTTCCGAATGAAGCCGGGGCTGAGAGAGCCAAGCCCCTTGCAAGAATTTCGTGCATCAGGCCTCTAGTACATGCTAATAGAAAATTTGGAACAATACGGAGAAGAAGCGCAAATCTTAGCGATACACCAAAATGTTACGGGCATTTGACTTATTTCTATTTTTCTTATATTATCTAATTTTTAAAAATTATACATTATATTCATATTGTAAATACAGTAGCTTGTTTTTTTCATTTACATTGTATATGGATATATGGTTTTAGAATGTTTTTATTTTCCCACTCATGTTCCTAATTTTCTAGATCTAAAAGAACTCAGGCAGAGACCGTGAAACTGAAGCGGATCCAGAAGGAGTTACAGGCTTTAGATGACATGGTGTCAGCTGACATTGGAATTCTCAGGAACCGGATTGACCAGGCTAGCCTGGACTATTCAAATGCTCGGTGAGTTGGAGAAATTTGATTCAGAACAAGCAGTTCGATTTAATTAATGTGTATTGCTAGCTGGGTCAGGACCTTATGTTTATCATTCGTTTAAGCCTCATAACCACCGCATTAAGTGTTGTATTTATTCCTGGTTTGGAATAAGTAGTGTCAAGTGTGTCTCCTCTTCTTGAAGTCTTCCTTTACTTTGCCCTACCCCTTAACCTTCTTCATATTCCCTTTAGATTATTTCCTGCATTGTTTATTTACATTTTAGTCTTTCTTACTAAAGCATCGGGTATTTAATGTTCGAGACTCTTTAAATATCTGAATGACTTGCCCCCAAATTATAATTCTAATGCCAACTCTATGGTTTTTCTGTTAAGAAATTTTGATTGAGGTTCTCCTTAGGGATTAGCCTAGTTCTCATTTCAGTTTTCATTAAAGAAACATCTAGTTTATTTGTTAAAGCCTATGAGTATTTAAAGAAAATACCACTGTCTTGAAAGCTGGAAGTTTTTTCTTTCCAATTCTATTCTGTATAAAATGGTTTGCTATCGTGTGTTTCCTTGGTTTCAGCCATTGGCATTTTTTAAGAGAAAAAAATCATCATGGAGTATTTTTAAAATGAACTAACACATGTAAAGAATTACATGAACTTTGCAAGCAGATAAAAAGGCAAAAAATTAAGTCCAATTTCAGGGTTTTCAGTCCTTTCAACATTGCTTTAATCATCCTGGTTTGTCTTTTTTCACAAGGGAATGCTGTGTTAATGACTCCGTTTTGCATCTTTCTCTGTAACACTAGAAATCAATCAGAATGCCTCATTAGTCCAGGGTAAACCACAGCATCAGAATGTTTATATAACAATTTAATAAAGCGGAAATGCTTGATTGTGGTTTTTAATTCACTGTTTATTATTTAAGAAAGAGGTTTGTGGTGTCCTCATGATTTTTGTAATTGTTGTTTGACCATGTGCTGTTAGATTTAATGGGTTGCCTAAATTAATGCCATCAGTAGCTGATAACTAGAAGTTCCAGATTTCTACTAATAAGGTCATTAAGGAGGTGACCAAGATTTTATTAAGATCAAACTAAGCCTAGATGTTTAGCACATTTTATTCTCTGTAACTTAAGGTTGCCAGAGGAATTTTTTTTTTGCCTTTATTGCCTTTTATATGAATAATTCAGATTATTCTGGATACTTCAACAGAAAATTTATCTGATTATGTTTTAATTCTGACCTAGAGGAGGCTGGAAAAGGATGCCTTTGTACACTGAACATTATATTTTTAAAATTTCATAGTTTTAGCCTTCAGAGAACCACAAAGAAGGTGGAATTACAGGTTAAAGGAGGAAACAGCCCATAAAATTGAAATATTTATAATGAAATTTCAGTAAATTTTTACAAAATAAAAAAATTTTACATGGTGCATTTTTTACATCTCTTAACAAGCTCAAAATGATAATTTCTTAAGGTACTGATAATGACATCATTGTATGTAAATATCCATATTGCATGTGTGAGGCTATTTTTTAAAATCTTATTAACAATTGTGACCAGAACCAGCATTGTATCTTGTTCATTAAGACATTTTCTAAATTTATGTCTCTGGTTATTGAGAAATTATAGAATGGTAATATACTATTATGGTCTAGATTTCTACTAATCCCCAGGTAGTCCATTTATTTGGGAGATTTTCCTTGACTTTAAAAAAATATATACGGGTTAGTTCTCTAGTGCCTGGTACAGTGCTGTGTCCACAAAGGTTCTGGGATACTGAATAGGCCAGAGTTCACTGTGGAATTGGCTTCTGTAGAACACCATCAGGGCAAACACTTTTGAGTGAGCCAACTTGAGCATTGCTGCTGTGCTGCTGCTGCTGCTGCTGCTGCTGGCAGCAACAATGACAGTGCTGCCATATGCTGTGCAGACCAGCTTGTAAAACTCAGAGTGGCTGCATGTAGAACATTTCTTTAACCCTCAATATACCAGGAAAAACAATTATCACTATTTGCCACCTCTGTTTCACAGACGCTCCCCCACACACGTGTACACACACATGCACATGCATGTATAATTTTAAGTCATTTTATGAGTAATCAACAGAAGTGAGACTAAAAGGGATTGTGGAAAACAGCTTCATTAAAAATTGTAATAAGAACCTAAGCATCATAAACCTCATTGTATCAAGTAATGTTTGACTCCAAAACTTATTTTTTTAAAAAAGGAAAGAATGCAGCTATAGCCTCCCAGCAATACAGGATGGTCCAGATTCTTGTAAAATATGGATTGATTAAGTTCTTCCTATTGAAACTATTAACTATGAAAAATAACATTTTCTTTTTATCCTCTTTTCACTCATTGATTTGTGAGTTTGAGAACATTCATCTAGGATGTGTTTTTCTGAAGACATACTCTGAGATGTCACATATATGAACAGTGTCACCATCTAGAATCTAGACCAGCCGTGGGCAAACTACGGCCCGCGGGCCGGATCCGGCCCGTTTGAAATGAATCAAACTAAAAAAAAAAAAGACCGTACCCTTTTATGTAATGATGTTTACTTTGAATTTATATTAGTTCACACAAACACTCCATCCATGCTTTTGTTCCGGCCCTCCGGTCCAGTTTAAGAACCCATTGTGGCCCTCGAGTCAAAAAGTTTGCCCACCCCTGATCTAGACTGACTGTATGTGCATTTGTGTTGGTTAACTAGGGCTGCTATAACAGGTTACTACCAACTGGGTGTCTTAAAACAAGAGCAATATACTCTTACATTTTCTGGAAGCCAGCTTCTGAAATCAAGGTATTGGCCGGGTCACACTTCCTTCAGAGACTCTAGATTTTGGAGATTAGGAAGAGAATATCTTTGTGGGATCACTTTTTAGCCTACCACAACATTTATATTTTGACCTAATAAATGCAAAATGTTTTCATCTGTCAATTTTCTCTACTTTGCCAATAGCACAGAGAATAAAAAAAATACTAATTCTCAACTGTGTTCAATGAAAGCTAGAGCAGATTACAAAACTGGGGTTTCCAGTCTTTTATACTTTCTTGAAAGATGATGTAAAACTTTGGACAAAGCAGTAAGGAAATTGAACCATAATGATTTATTTCATTATAGCACCATCCTTTTAGGTCATTTCACCAGTCTCTTTTTTCTTATTATTTTAATTTGTTAGCATAAATGGGAATAATTGGTAAGAAGGAAATACGACATAGGGTGATGAAATGGCAAAATGTTAAAAAAATAATATCTCAACGATCTGGTAAAGTAACCTAGATTTATAAAAGGATCCAATGGACCTATGTAGTAATTGCAAAATATGATTAGTCTTACTCTATTTTTTTTAAATATAAATATATTTTCTCTTTGTTCTCTAGAGGACTTCTAATACAGGACTTTAAAAATCATGATATGTTGATGCTTACAAATAGTTATAATTGCTAATAAAAGAAACAGAAAAACTAAAAGTGGATCAGTGGAACCTAATGGCATGCCACGGGTTAATGATTGAGTTGTTGTTGTTGTTGTTGTTTTAATTTCAGGGATACCAAAGCCAAGACACAGTTTCTAGAATCCTTTAAATAACAATTAAATCATTCAATGTCCCTTTAAAATAACAAACTAAATCTATAATTACATTTCAGCTGAATTTCTCTTACTGTGTTATATATAATGCACTTACTATTCTGTTCCAAAGTGTGTCTTCAGGCTGATGTGGTACATCCACCTGACCCCCAGGCCCATATTGCAGTTTGTAAAACTAATCAATACTTTAAACATAAATCACTCTGTACAAGAATATATATGCATGTTTCTGGCCAGAAGGACTTAAATAAATAAACAAAATGCAGGATCTTCAGTGATTTATCCAGGGTGAAAGATTAATGGAAACCTAGGTAACTATTTGCAAATTTTCATTTCAATTCAGCATTCATGAGCCCGGGTCAGTAAATCTTTCCTGGCTGACTTTGACTGGCTGAGGGCGACCACAGCCTTGCAGAGAAGGGAGGATTGAGTGGGGGGGAAGGGGCGAGGTAGTCATAGACCTATAGAGAGTGTTGTTAGAGTATTTATGTTTGATGCCAGAACATTCACAAACAGGATATGTTATACAGTATGGCAATCAGGGATCCAAATATCCAACAGAGCTCCTTTAGCACAATTCTCTTAACACAGAGGGTAATGGAAAAACAGTTTTCCCATTCCCATGTTTACTAGAGGACAGTAAAAAAAAAAAGAAAAGAAATATTATAAATAAATGTTATGTAAGTTAGAGTTTTCAAGTATAAGCACCAGATCCTTACATTTTGCATCGTTTTCATTTGAGATATATGTTCAGTGAGATACTGACAGTGCTTTTTGAGTCTGGTGCTCCGGAGGGGAAGTTCTGTTTCTTGAGTACCTACCAGCCCCTAGACCAGACACTTGCCCTACTCCCATTACTTAATCCTTAATGCTCCTATGAAGTACTATTATCACCATTTTACAGATAAAACAGAACTCAATTGAAGGAAACTACCTCGGGTCACTCCACTGGATTTTTAGTCATTGCGTGCTTCGTCTCCAACCCCTCCCCCAGGAGCCTGGCTGTGTTTTATACTCATGATGCTGACCCTGGGCCATCTCTGATTAGAACAAAGACAAGCTACCAACTCCAAAACATTTCATCTATAAGCTACTAGTAAACAAGGGTTCAGAGCATGGCCTGGTACTATGAGCTCTGTGAAGAACAGAGACCCGTTCCAACTAGCTCAGGTAAAAAGTGGGTTTTGTTATTTTATAGGTTACAGGAGGGTGTCTCACAGGCATGTGATCATAGTCAAAGGCTCTCCTCTTCAATGCTCAGACACCACAGTTTCTCTAAAGCATTTCGGCTTTTCCTACTATACTCACCACCCAATATTGCCACCAGCTGTGGCTCTATATCAGATCCACACCCACTCCCCCCACTCTATCAGAGTTCCAAAATTCCAGAGGGAGGACCTAAGTTGGCTTTTTACCTGAGCTAGTTTGACTGGGTCTCTCTTCTTCACACCCAAGAAAAAAACAAGTATACATTTAGCAAATGGCAAAGGCAGGTTTAGAACTCCGGGTTTTCTACAATCAAAGCCTTTTATTTTTTCGCTATCTCTTCTTCCAAGACAGAGAATCTTGAGTTAGGAGATACAAGTATTTCTTTTTTGCTATAATTCTAGGACTAGAAATTACTTATTACATTGAGTTGTATAGGCAATCATAAGACAGCATAGCCTTCACAACTGTTAGTGGAAATTAAATGGAATAATTACTTGGTAAGTGGAGATCACTCTTTTCTTGGCAAAAATAAAAGCAGCAAATTATATAGAAAAGTCAAAACACAGTGAACCAATATATAAGGGGAAATAAAGGGAAATCGCAGGATGACTTTCCCAGTAGAATTACCTTACTTCAAGTAAGACTGGAGTTTACATATCTGACATTTATAAAATCTTCTATATAATAAAACCCTAATATGCAAATCGACCGAACAGCAGCAGAACAACTGGTGGAATGACCGGTCGCTATGATGCACACTGACCACTAGGGGGCAGACGCTCAACACAGGAGCTGCCCCGTGGGGATTGGGTCTAAACCAGCAGTATGACATCTTCTGAAGGGTTCCTGGATTGTGAGAGGGCGCAGGCCAGACATAGGGACTCCCCCCCCCCCCCGTGTAAGAATTTTGTGCACCGGGCCTCTAGTTTCCTAATAAAAGTCTGATAACACTGTTGTTGCAGAATGGAGAGGGTAAGAATAACTTAACCCAGGAATTCTCAAATGGGACATTTTTGCCCTTTGGAGAAGATGTGGAGACATTTGGTAATGTTCTGGAGACATTTTTGGTTATCACAACTAGAGGGTGCTACTGGCAGCTGGTGGGAGAAAGCCCGTGATGCTATGCTTCCTACAATGTCTAGGACAGCTCCCCACAACAAAGAATTACATGGTTCAAGTTGCCAGGAGTGCCAATGTTGAGAAACCCTTCCCAAACATATCCTGAGGTTTTCTTTCCTACTGGATGTTTACTTTTTGCCTGCACCCAGTATCATTTGCTTGGTGTGCCCTGTCCCATTTATATTCATTTCCCAACCACTGTCCATATCCTTCTCCACCAAAATTTTTCTTCCTTTTTTAATCCATTAATCAAAAGATACAGATTTCTCAACAACAAAAATCTGATTAAAAATGGGCAAAGGGCTCTAGCTGGTTTGGCTCAGTGGATAGAGCTTTGGTCTGCAGACCAAAGGGTCCTGAGTTAGATTCTGGTTAAGGGCACGTACCTCGGTTGCAGGCTCCTCCCTGGCCCAGGTCCTGGTCATGGCATGTGCAGGAGGCAACCAATTGATGTGTTTCTCTCATATTGATGTTTCTCTCTGTCTTTCCCTCTTTCTCCCACTCTCTCTAAAATCAATGGAAAAATATCCTCGGGTGAGGTTTAAAAAAAAAAATAGGCAGAGGACCTGAATAAACACTTTTCCAAGAAAGACATACAGGGGGCTAACATATATATGAAAAGGTGCTCAACATCACTAGTTATAAGGGGAATGCAAGTCAAAACCACAATGAAATACCACCTCATACCTGTTAAAATGGCTATTATCAATAAGACAAGAAATAACAAGTTTTGGAGAAGATGTGGAGAAATAGGAACCCTTGCACACTGCTGTGGGGATGTAAATTGGTACAGCCACTGTGAAAAACCTCCACTCTGGAGGTTTCTCAAAAAATTAAGAATAGAGCTATCTTATGATTCAGTGATCCCTTTTCTGCGTACCTTCCCTCAAATTTGAAAACACTGGTAAAGCTTTATGTACCCCTATGATCATTGCAGCATTATTCATAGTAGCTCACTGTCTTTTGACTTTTCTATATAATTTGTTGCTTTTTTTTTTTCATAAAACAACCTAAGTTGGATGATTGGATAAAGTAGATGTGGTACATATATACAATGGAATACTCCCCAGTCATTAAAAAGCTGAATTATTACCATTTGTGACAACATGATGGATCTTGAAAATATCCTAAGTGAAATAAGTCCCACGGAAAAGACAAGAACCATATAACTTCACTCTATGTAGGATATAAAACAAAAAGCAACCAATGAACAAAAAACTCAGATATAGACAGAATGGTGTTTACTAGAGGAGAAGGGAGCTGGAGAGAGGTAGAAGGAGCTAAAGGGGGTTAAATATATGGTGACAGAAGGAGACTAGACTTCAGGTGGTGAGTACAAGTAAAGTACGCAGATGTATTATAAAGTACACCCGAAACTAAGATAATGTGATTATTAACCAATGTCACCCTGATAAATTTAATTAATAGAGATTCTTTCGCCATCTTTTACTGTTTTACCACTTATAAATTTGACCAGTTGTGTGCTGGAGCTAGTTCATGAGAGCAGATTTTGTGCATCCCCTCCCCCCTTCCACATTCAGTTATATTGTAGCTTGAAATTGGTCAAGGTGTAGTGTTTACACTATGGAAGTTGACAAACACTACAAATCAGGACTTATCCCCTTTAGAGCTAGCATACCACTGAGTTCACCCTCTTCGCCTGCTTTCATTCAAGCACAGCTTTGGAAAGAGGCAATGAGTGCAGAAGAATGTTGATCTATAGGAGAGTCCAAGTGTGGATGTTACGGAAGTTTCAGCAGCAACAGTCCAGTTTGTCCAACATGTAGACAAGAGTTCATACAGTATTAATAGTCATATCTTCATTATACCTTGTTACCAAATTCTGGAGCTCATTTATTGCTGCTCGGCCCTCTGTCTACTATGGAAAACTAATGGACCAATCTTTGTACCTGTCCCTACAGGAAGCGGTTTGACAAGGCAGAAGCAGAGTATGTTACAGCCAAGCTCGATCTACAGCGCAAGACTGATACTAAAGAGCAGCTCACTGAGCACCTTTGTACAATCATACAGCAAAACGAGCTCCGCAAGGCCAAGAAGTTGGAGGAGTTGATGCAGCAACTGGATGTCCAAGCTGATGAGGAGACTTTGGAGCTGGAGGTGGAGGTGGAGAGACTACTGCATGAACAAGAGGCAGAAGCAGGGAAACAGAAGGTTCATGCAGAGAGGCCATTTCAGCCTTCCGGGGAGAGTGTGACATTAGGGTCTACTCAGAACAAAGAGCATCAAGCACCAACTGCTTGCCCAGAGGTAGATGAACAGTGTGAAAATCCCAAGAGCACTCCCCTTCTCACTCCAGACCACCCAAGTCAGGACGTGAAGACTAGTGCTCATGACAACGGTTCAGCCGCTCTGACCACATGAAGGGCCAGGGTTTGTTGTTTTCAGCTAATATGGGCTTCAGTAGACTTTCTGTTGTAGAGTGTGCCATGACCGCTGCTAAATGCCTCTTTAAAACAATATTAGTTTTTTAATCTAGGATTAGTGTTAGAAATAACATGTTGGACCATTCTAAAGCCTCAAATAATTATAATTTTATCCAGAGTTCACCTTGATTTTGGTCCAGTTTCCTTAGTGTCCCCTTATTTTGGGTGAAAACAAGTAACTTAAAGAATAGAAGAAAAATTACATGGTTATGAGTGTTTTCAGACCAGGTCAATATAGAACAAGTAAAATGAAAAATGATAATACCTCATCAAACTCATTTAACTTCTGGGAGAAGTGCTGGGACTGAGAATCCTGTTTTATGTCATCAGTAAAGAGACACAAAATTTAAACATGAAAAAGAAAACAAACAACTAACAAAAGTAGTATTTGGGTCTTACTAGATTATTATCTGTTTGGGTCTTACTAAAATTGCAAAACACAGTTTTGAAATTACCAGCTTAAGCCAACATTACTTTTGTATTCACATTGCCTTTTAAGTGGCTCTAGTTTACAACCCGAATTTTGGTTGACATATACACAAATA